>NW_012102465.1:186349-239968 GCF_000951045.1 Mandrillus leucophaeus | reverse complement strand
TTTTTTTTTTTTGAGACAGAGTCTTGCTCTGTCACCCAGGTTGGAGTGCAGTGGCACCATCTCATCTGAGCTCACTGCAACCTCTGCCTCTTGCCTCCTGAGTAGCTGGGATTACAGGTGTGCGCCACCATGCCTGGCTAATTTTTGTATTGTAGTAGAGACTGGTTTTGCCATGTTGGCCAGGCTGGTCTCAAACTCCTGACCTCACGTGATCCTCCTGCTTTGGCCTCCCAAAATGCTAGGATTGCAGGCATAAGCCACTGTGCCTGCAGGCTGTTTCATAATTCTGATACTGCTGTCCACATGTGAACAATTGCAGCCACTTCTTGCTGATTCTGACTGCTGTGATGTTGCAAAGACCTGTTTATTCATTTCATTTATTGCCCTCTGCGGCCAAGTTACTATTACTTGCAGATCTCTCCTCGGTTTGCTTCTAGCCTTTCAATCTTGTTCAGGATGTCCAGTACAGAAATAGAAAAGGTGGGTTTTTGGATCAATGTAGCTTAACTATAATCCTGTTTTCTGAGTATTGCTCATTTTCTTTTTCATTTATTCTAACAAAAAAAGACAGTTGGACACCGAGTGTTGCCTGTATAGTCTAGTAAGTAATTTTTTGGAGTTATAGATATGTAGCTTGATTGTCCATTTTCAAGGCCAAGAACAAAGTCCATTTGATTTCATTTTAAATTGCATGATTGAAATGAACTTACAAGCCTCTTTTTCCCTCTACATGATCTTCTTGCTTTAATTGTGAAGACTACAATAAAACAAAACAAATAAAAAAACACACACACAAATGTAAAGAATTATCGGTTTAGATGTTTTTGGTCTGTCTTTCAAGCTATCTTTTGATGTTTGCCTCTAGAACTCCAATGTTGCAGCCACCACAGCTTGAAGTATTTCCCCCACCACTTGTGCCATTTCAAACATTCTCTTAGTATTAAAACAAATCAAAATCAGGAGGTATCTAATTGTGCTGGTTTTGATTTTGTTAATACAAAGTGAAAGATTAAAATGGAGCAGTAACAGCAAAAACATTTCTTAAAGAGGCAGTCACAGCAAACAATCAAAAGGCAAATAAGCTCTAAAACCAAAGCCTTGAGAACTTTAAAGAGAAACAATCCCCTTCCCCAAAGAAATTTCAGGAAAGTACAATCATTACAGAGGTTGCTTTATAACCTCTTTGTAAAAATGTTTGTCTTTGGCAAAAGGTACCGTTATGACGGCTTTCAGATACATCATAACTGCTTCCCCCTGTAACATTTACAAGCTCACATAGTACGTTTGTCACTTTTGGTGGCAGTTGGCAAGTTTTGTAATGGTCTGGGTGCTTCCCCAACATCTTTCTTGTTTTCCTCACTCTCTTATGCACTTTGGATTCTCAGTTACCCCCTGGGGCTAGACTCCAGCTTTTTCCTTTTATAGCTCCATTGTTATTCTGTCTGTAGGGCAATAGTCCTAGGTACCCCCGCCTCCCGCCCCCACCAAAAGCCTTAATGGAGTCTGATTCTGAGCATCACTTGAATGAAAAGTCACGAGTTATTTTGACTTTGCTCCTTGAAACAATATAGCACTTCTGTTTTGTCGTGGCAATTATTGTTCTAGACGCTTTTCACATTTCACTCTGTAGAGCTGCTGGTATGAACAGGTACAACTTTCCCTATTTAGTATTTGCCAAAATAAATCGATAATTGTAGCAAAGCCCCCACCTTCCCTTGTAATCTCAATTCCAAAGGTTTGGGAGCATTATCCCATACTTATTCCCTCTAGTGATCATACTCTCTTCCCCTAAGAAAGTGGGTTGCAGGCAGACTTGTAAAGGCAAGAAATGCCTTTCCAAGACCTCTTGAATACATGGATTTTATCGTTTGGCAGAAACTTTCAAAAAGTGAGCACTCCTCAACACAGTTTGTGCTTACTTTTCAAACTCCTTTGAGAAAATGTAAATGATCCCTGGTAAAGTGAAGTCTGATTCACACTTCAGTATGAACTAACCAGTTACCATTCTCTGGGACAAATTTTTCAAATCTCAAATTGGAAAATGTGTTTGGCTAGGGAAAACTGAGAATTTAGACTGGTGCTATAATCAACACATTCAAGCATAATTCATGCACTTGACTAACAGGAAGAATAATGCCTGTGAGCTGAGGTATGAAAGCTAAACAAAGATTGGCCATACACGCATGTGGAAGAAGACTGTTTTGAGAAAAAGGAACAAAAATGTGAAGACAGAGGTGTATGGTTGTGTGGTACATTTAGAGGAACTGCTTGAGGCTCATAGTTACATGATTGCAAAGGGTAGCAGGATGAATGGTGGGAGAAGAAACCGGGCACATAATCAGTAAATGGACCATGAAAGGCTTTGTGTTTGGAGCCAATAAACTAAAATTTTCATTCAGCTGGAGACCGAATGCAGGATTTTGGACAGGAAAGTGAGACACTAAGATACGCATCTTACAAAGATGTCTAGTGACATGGAGAATGGGAGAATGGATTGATGAGGATACTCTAAGTGAGTCGTCCATGACAGCCTCCCATTTTTTTTACCACCCAATCTCTCTCGAACATACTCCAAGTAAGACTGGAAGTAACACCATGTGGGATGTCACTGCAAAAATCTAGGTGAGGTTTATGAGTGTCTGAACTAAGGCTATGACAGTGGAAGTGTAGAGAAAGGGCAGGCAGTTTCAAAAAATATTAAGAAGAGAGAATTGGCAGAATATAGGAGCTAATACAATATGAGAAGTGAGAGAGAAAAAAGACTTCCAGATTGTCTCAAAGCATTTTATGGTTAATAGATGAAATACTGATTCTTCTATATAAAGCTACCTCTCTACCTGTGTATCTACTCCATTTCCCTCTCATGCACTCAAGCACATCATTGCTCTGAGTATACATCCTCTCTTTCTATCCTTATATTACCTCTCTTTACTAAATAAATCCTGGCAACATACTAACATGCTGTATTATCTCTTACCTTTCAAAAAATAACTATTTGACTCCATTTCCTCCACCAAGCACTGCTTGGTTTCTCTGATCCCTTTTATAGCCCAATGTCCTGTGTGAGTTGTCCATGACAGCTTCTCATTTTTTCACCTCCCAAACTCTCTCAAACTTACTCCAGACAAGCTTTTGTCCTCAATACTCTACTCAGACGTCTCTTGCTAAGTGTCCAGTAAAACTAACTTTGATTCTACCTCACAGGGAACATCTGGAAATACTGTAAGCACAGTTCAGTATAGTCTTGCTCAGGATCTGTAGTATTTATACCCTGACATCTGCAGCCCATTGGTTAAGGGCTATGTTAAGGGGTTAGGGTGGGGAGATATAAATTCTCAGGCACCCTAGATCTCTATGTGAAAAAGCCAGCCAGAATGCTGCAACCTGAGGCCAGTCCTCTCAAAAAGCTGTAGGCATTGGCTATTGGAAGAAAAAGCACCTCAAAGATTAGTATGCCAAAAAATGGTATAGAGAGTATGCAAAGTGTGTTCCCACACCAGCAGTATCAGCATCACCTGGAAACTGTTGGAAATGAAAATGCTCTGCCCGCAAAAAAATGACTAGCCCCCTCCCATGACTCTATGTACATTAAAGTGTAAAAAAACACTTCCTAAAAACTCTGTGATGAAAACACAATTATTAGGTTGGTGCAAAAGTAATTGCAGTTTTTACCATTTTTTGTGTGTGTGTCAACCTAATACATTATTCCCTGTTGCAGACAACAACCCAGGAGATTTTGATACCAATATTTTGACCTCATGATATTCCGACACTGCATTTGTGAATATACATTTTCAAATCAAAATTATAACATCAGGGATGAAATTTTGTCAAGAAAATATTTTCTGCTATAAACTATACTAAACCAATTTAATTTCTCAATGATTTTTTATACATTGTACTTGTCTTTTACAATTGATTCAACTGAAATTAACATCACAAGGGTTAATGCAATTTACTATGCTATTTTTATCAAGAAGTTTTAATCTCAAAATAATTTATTTTGTTGGAATTCAACCTTTCTGGTGATATATTTAGCTATTTTAAAATTAGTTTGGTGACCATTATTTTGATGAAGTCAATTATTTTCAAGGCTAAATTTTACAGATCTATATTTTTTCAACAAGAGTTGTCAGTCAATTTTTAGTTAACAGCAAATTTTACAGTGAGAAGTTGTAACTATTGTCAATTTTATTTTGTTAATTATTTCTACAAGCTATATTGATTATAAATTAAACAAAATACCATACATTTATCTTTATTTCTTTGCTAACCCAATGAAATTTATGACTAATTGTCATCAAGTATTACAGAATTGCCCTATTGTCAAAGTTCCTGACCTATTATAAATTATTTTTAGTGCATGTAATTTTTCTATAACCTCTTGCTCTTGAGATTACCTCCCTGTGTGCTCCTAATCCCTTCCAGAGTGGATCTTGTAGATTTTTTGTCGGTGTAGAAAGTGGGAAGATTTGCTCTCAGAATTCTGCTGGCCTGAAACAATGTAGAGCTTCAACAAAGTGATTTGTTCTGTTGTTTACTGATTGCGAACAACAAACAGATTTAATACATGAAGGAAAGAGGAGATTTCTGAATTTTCCAGCAATGTATGTACCCACTCTCACGTCTTTTCTTTTTTTAATGAACGGACTACTGTACCAATCATGGAGCAAAGAACATTAGTGGACAGAGGTGTAAGATCTTGGTGCCTGGGAGGTTTAAGCATCCTTGTCTCTGTTGTAGAGTCTGAACATTTGTCTACCAAACCCATCTCTTGCTCCTACCCAGCATATATATTTATTATATTGCCTTGTCTCCTTTACAGTTTTCTGTGCACATGTGACTAGTGTATCTTAAAAAAACAAATACAGGGAGAAGTGAGGTTGTCCACTCTCAGGCTCGGCTCTACCACGTGAACTTCTCTATGCTCTCTTCTCCTTCTGGCTTTCTGCCATGAAGATAATCCTAGGGTAATCTCAAGAGCCCTGTGTTTCAAATGGCAGGACAAGAAGAAGAAAGGATGCTGAGTCGTTGAATCATTGCTTAAGGAAAGCTGCCCTACCAGGAACACACACTCTGGAATACTTACATGAGTGAGAAATGCATATGACAGTATTAAATCAAGATTTGGGTGTTTATTTGTTATAGCACCTAGCCTTATCCTAACACAGGCTCAAAGCTAGAGTCACAAGCAGACACAAAACGTTATTAGGAGTGAATTCAGAATCAAAACATGCTCATATGGGAAAGAAAAATGAAGCTTACAGAGGTTCATCTCTAGCTTGAGGCAATCTAACCACTCTGGATAGAATTTAATCTTCCTCTGTTTGACTTCTATGCCCAAGGTAAATTACTGCAGAGAAAAAACACTCATAGATTTGCATTTTATAAAATATTGACTGCATGTTCTACTATATTTACAACAGTGGGCAAAAGTACAAACTGCAAAAGGTTCTAACTGCTGGATTATTTTCAAATACATGCACATACCATCTTTGCCAAGTACACGGGCTGCTGCTTGCTTCTGTTCTAGTGTCTGTTTCACTTAATGCAATGAAATGGATAGTGAGTATTTAATTCTTCAATTAGAAATCCCTGAAGCTGCTACGTAGAAACAAGTGCTGCTGCTATCCTGAAACAAGTGCTGTAGACTTCAAACTATCACCAACACTCTCTACTACAAGCTACATTATTAAACTCACAGAAATTTCTGCCCAGCACACCATTGAAAGAAATGTTTAGAGGAATTAGCTTTGGGGGAATATAAAATTAAATATTTACAGGAAAACAAGTTCTTCAGCTTTGATGGTAATATACTTAGTGATGGAGCATTTGGCTCATGAGATATAGACATTTTCCTGTAAGACATTGCTGTGGTTTGAATGTGTCTCCCAAAGTTCATGTGTTGGAAGCTTAATCCCCAATATAACAGAGTTGAGAGGTCGTATCTTTAAGAGGTGATTAGATCATGAGGGCTGTGCCACATGAATAGATTAAAGCTGTTATTGCAAGAGTGGGCTAGTTATCACAAGAGTAGATTCCTAATAAAAAAAAAAGATGCATTTTGTCCCTTTTCTCTGTCATGGGTATGCTCTCTTGCCCTTCTGCCATCTGCCACGAGAAGGCACAGCGAGAACTCCCTCGCCAGATGCATCCCCTCTGTCTTGGACTTCCCAGTCTCCAGAACTATGAGCCAAATAAACTTCTGTTGTTTATAAATTACTCAGTCTCTGGTATTCTGTTATAGAAGCACAAAATGGACTAAGACATACATTGTAAGCCATTTATTAACAAGCATGACTTACAGCTCAAATCCATCCTAAAAACAAGACATGGTTGACCGTTATGCTTCTTTTAATTTCACACCATGGGTTCTTATAATTCAGTGGTCATAGCTTAAAGGTAAATTTCGAATGGATAAAAAGTGTCCTGAAGAACAACGTTTAGTCAATATTGGCGTCCAAATTTAGAAAAACTTCCCTCCCAGCTCCAACTTTCCACTATGCTGCACACAGTGTTGAACTCTACAGTAGAAGCACTTGTCATAAACTAGGTCTTTGGGAACAATATGATATGAAGAGACAGTTATTCATATGAGCTCTGGACCAGACTAAGTACACATACCAATTTTGCCTCTTGCTATCTATGTGATTTTAAACAAAGTACTTAGTCTGCCATTGGTTTATGTATGCCTTGAAAACAGTAATTCAAGTGAGGTTGTTGTAGACATTTGCAAATTAATTCTAAAATTAATACAAAATGTAAAAGATCTAGGATAGCTAAAACAATTTTGAGAAACAAGAATAAGATGGAAGAAATAATCTTCCCTGAGGTAAATTCTTCCTATATAGCTGCAGTAAACAAGACAATGTGGTAGAGGGATAGATATAGTGAAGAATGAAACCCAGAAATAAATCTATGTATGATCAACTTATTTTTGACAAAGTTATCAATATTAGTCAATGAAAGAAGGACAGCCCCAACTGGGCAACACAGTGAGACTCCATCTCTACTCCCATCCCCAAAAGGAAAAATTAGCCAGGCATGGTAGAACATGCCTGTAGTCTCCACATGAGGGTAAGGTGGGAGGATCACTTGAGCCCCAGGAGGTTGAGGCTGCAGCGAGCCATCATCATGCCTCTGCATGCCAGCCTAGGCAAGAGAGCAAGGCCCCGCCTCAGAAGAAAAAAGGCAGCCTTTTCAACAATGCTGTTGGAAAAAATGGATATTCAGAAGAAAAAAACAACCCAAAAACCGAAGAACTTTAATCTAAATCTTATGCCTTATACAAGAATGAACTCAAAATAGATTGTGGACTTATATGTCAATGTATAGAACTCTCAGAAAAAAAACACATAGCAATAAACTTTTTGGACTTATGGCTAGATAATGAGATTTTGGACTTGATATCAAAAGTATAATCCATAAAAGGAAAAAATGAACATTTGTACTTCAACAAAATTAAAATATTTTGTTCTGTAAAAAAAACTGTGAAGTAATAAATGGAAGCTACCAACTGAGAGAAGATATTTACAAAACAGATACTTGACAAAGTACTAGTAAGTTGAATATATATATATGTGTGTGTGTAGAGGGAGAGAGAGATGGAGTCTCTCTCTGTCATCAGGCTGGAGTGCAATAGCACAGTCTTGGCTCACTGCAACCTCTGCCTCCCGGTTCAAGAGATTCCCCTGCCTCAACCTGCTGAATAGCTGGGACTACAGGTGCATGCCACCACGCCCAGCAAATTTTTGTATTTTTAGTAGAGATGAGGTTTCACCATGTTCGCCAGGATGGTCTTGATCTTTTGACCTTGTGATCCACCTGCCTCGGTCTCCCAAAGGGCTGGGATTACAGATGTGAGCCACCATGCCCGGCCATAAGTAGAATATATAAAGAACTCTTAAACCCAACAGTAAACAAAAAGTCCAATTAGAAAATAGGAAAATAAAACATGAAAACACATTTCGGCCAGGCGCGGTGGCTCACGCCTGTAATCCCAGCACTTTGGGAGGCCGAGGCGGGTGGATCATGAGTTCAGGAGATCGAGACCATCCTGGCTAACATGGTGAAACCCCATCTCTGCTAAAAGTACAAAAAATTAGCCGGGCATGGTGGCAGGTGCCTGTGGTCCCAGCTACTCGGGAGGCTGAGACAGGAGAATGGCATGAACCCGGGAGGCGGAGCTTGCAGTGAGCCAAGATTGCGTCACTGCACTCCAGCCTGGGCTACAGAGCAAAACTCCGTCTCAAAAAAAAAAAAAAAAGAAAAAGAAAACGCATTTCACTGAAGAAGATATATGGATGACAAATAAGTACATGAAAATACATTTAATGTACTAACCACTGGGGAAGTACAAATTAAAAGCATGATGACTATGACCACATATTTTTTAAATGGCTAAAATAAAAATAGTGATCAATACAAACAAACGCTAGTGAGAGTGCTGTAAAACTGAATCACTACACATTGCTGTTGGAAATGAAAACTGGTACAGCCAGTTTGGGAAAGAGTATGACAGTTTCTTACAAAACCAAACATGCAGCTACCATAGTTGCATCCTTAAGCATTTATCCCAGGGAAATGAAGATTTATCTTCACACAAAAACCTGTATGCAAGTATTCACAGCACCTTTATTCATAATAGTCCCAAACTGGAAACAACTCAAATATCCTTCAGATGTTAAAGAGATAAGCAAATTGTGGTACAATCATACCATGGAATATTACTCAGGCATACAAAGGAACAAATTAGCAATATATTCAACAACTTGGATAGATCTTGAGGAAACTACAGTAAGTGAAATAGTCAATTTCAAAAAGTTACATATATGTTTCTAATTATATAAGATATTTGAAATAACACAATTATAGAGATGGAGGACAGATTCGTGGTTCTCAAGGATTAGGGATTAGGTGATAAAAAGGGTGGGAGTGGCTACAGTTTTGTATCTTAATTGTGGTAGTGATTTTAAGAATCCACTTGATAAAGTTGCACAGAACTATAGACACACAGACTCCACATACACACACACAAGTACAAGAAAAACTGATGAAATACAAATAAGTGCTGTAAACTCTACCAATGTTAATTTTTTAGTTTGGAGACCATTTTATAGTTATACTTGATGTTACCGTTAGAGAGAATGGAATGAAGGGACAGACAACCTTCCTGTACATATTTTGTAACTTCCTGAGAATCTATATCAGTTCAAAATAAAAAATAAAAAAATAAAAGGCTGAATTTTCATTTAAGTTATGGAAAGATTGGACCTAAAGCAAGACAACCTCAGTAGTTGACTGTGGGGAGTTCAGGAGCCATCCCCTTGAAAACAAAATTGACAACAGACTTCACTGGAGATAGAGTACTTTGGCTTATGTTATTGGTTCTAGTTACATGCTAATCCACTAAAAATATTTAGTAGTTAATATCTCAATGTGAATTTGTTTCTCCAATCCTTTCTGAGAATGTATTGATTCTCTTCTCTCTCTCTCTCTCTCTCTCATGTTTTGGCAGAGGAAACAACAATAAAAATAAAGTAATTATATTAATTTAGACTAAAACTTATTTAGTGGTTTCCAAATGCCAGGCATTGTTCAAGTGCTTTCCATGTATTAACTCATTTAGTCTTCTAAATAACTGTATGGCTCAGGTACAATTATTAAACAACATTTTATTAATGTAAAAATTGAGCCCTAAAGAGGTTAAGTAGAACCTAAATTTTTAATGTAGATGAGCCTTGCTTTTACTGGCTACATTATACTTCTTAGAGACAGAGTAGAGAATAAAAAGTAGTCACAAATTAATCCCCAGGAATAACCTGTCTCTCTCATTCTCTTTTCCTTTCTGCTCTCAGTCTCCTCTAGCCAAGCTTTTCCCTCTTTCCTTTACAGCCAGTTTTTTTCCAGCTCATTTCTTCCTCATGTCTTTCCAGACTCACTACATGATGCTCCACCATTTTGTTAAATAGGAAGATTTTCCTTTTTTGAGAATTGTCTAATATGTATCTACAAACATCTCTTAATCCAGTAAACAAAGACAATCTCTCTCTTCTCTCTCTCTCTCCTTTCTCTCTCTCTTTTCTCTCTCTCTCTCTCCCCTCCCTATTCCTTTATCTCCCTCAACTCACCCTCTTCTGAACCAAAAGAAAGGGGACAATTGTAATCTTTATGATTTCCCCCCATCATATTACATTACTACCATGGACTGAGTTCACTTGCTATAAGTAAAAAAATCAAATGTTTATTTATTAATTATATACTTAAGTACTTTGAAACTCAAAACTTTATATTGGGGTTTCTGCTGGAGAAACAAGTCATAAAACAGGAAGGACCTAGTTGTTCACATCACTAATTTTGTGGCCTTTTACATTATTACCTGTTAATGCCTTTTGGAGAGGAAGTTTTATTTGTTAACAGTCTGCTAATGATTGTTTACCAAGTGTTTAAAAGTAAGCTAGCATACTTAAAAGATATTTTATTGATAAGGCCCAAAATTTTGCACTATGCCCATTAATATCTATCATTTTATCACTTACATTTTATGAAATGCATACTTCACTGAGAAAAATAAGTGCCACCTATATTTCATTCACTTACATCTTAAAGTGACACCTAAACCCTTTAATTACGTTTCTTCTTCCTAACACTTTACTCATTGTCAAGTCATGATAAGCACCCTCCCAAAATCTGCCCCAGAAAACAAAGGCCAGATTTGTTGAAGGCCAATGTAAACAGGTGTGTCTGCCATGCTGTATTTAAAAAAATATCATCCTATCTACTTATGGGATTTTTACATCACTGTTTAATCCTTGTTTCCACACTGATTTATGATGCTCCGGTTTCCTCTTCCATCAAGAGGGATGGGTGCCCAAAACGAATGGCTTCCCCTTCCTTTAAAGAAACATTCCCACTCACAGTCTCCTCCTTGAAACTCTCAAATGACACTCTGAGAACGATTCCTGTTCAACAGGTCGACAGCACCCTTCCCCACAGTTTATTCTGTGGCCCAGGTCCTCCAGGCTTTGGCTGTTTATTGTCCATGCCCAATCTTTGTTGGAGTTCAAAGCAAAACTGTTTGTCTCTCAAGTTCAGCCCTCATAAATGAAGAGCACTTGTTTTGTCTCCTCTGAGCATTTCAAAACAAAACAGGACAAAAATCAAGATACCCTGATGTAATATTAACAGCAATTTCTCACTTACTGAAACAAACAAACAAACAAACAAAAAAAAAAAAAAAAAAAAAAGATGCCTTGGTACATTTGGAAGGAAGAGAGCTGAGGATCAAGAAAGAGACTTCCAGCCTGGCCCATTTCCAGGGGTGAGTCTCCCTCAGCTATAGTATGGCATTGAGGAGCCAAAAAGCTCTTCATGCCCCCCTGAGGAAGTTGATGGGAGCTCAGGATGCTGGCTGGGAGCTCCCCAGGGCACAGGAGGCCAAGTCAGTCTGTAACAGAGGACTGCAGAGTGGAAAACTCCAGACTGAGATAAAACGGAAGTCACAAACGAACTTCACGAGGTCTGCAGGATCGGTGTAGTCAGCAGAAAGAGTGACTTGACTCCCAAGGAGCAATCTCCCTGCCTTGCTCATGCCAAGAGAACAGACTTGTGCCATGAGCAGCAAATGCAGCAAAGACAAAGCCAGACCTTCAACATCGAATCAGCAGAGAATATGGAGGACCGGAGGACGTTGCGTGCCTCTGGTGCCATGTTGTATCTTAGCTTTGCCAGAACCTGATGTTATCTGGGAAAAGGGAAAGAGAAGAAGAGAGCAACACTCTGTAAAGCTACTTGCCTCTGAAACACTAGGTTAACCTGAATGTTACTGAATGAAACCAGAAATAATTAAATTATCTTGAACTGGAATTACAGACTCAAGAGAAAGATGTTATATTGTTACCAACTGAAGTTGTAACTATAAAGCTTTGCAAACCCTTTGGCGAGATTTTTGACCTCAATAACCAGAAGATAATTTTTGTCAAAAGCATTGGGTTTAGGTTTTAAGCAGTTGGTTTCAGATTCTAGATATTTATATGATTTCCTTCTTCCTTTTCCAACCTTACTTCATTCAAATGACTTTTCAGAGATTATTTTGTCAAAAAAGCCTTACTGAACCACTCTGTCTAAACAGCCCCTCCTCTGACCACCTTCTCTCCTCTAACCCTGTCTTATTCTTCCCTGAGCATGTACCACTATATGATGTTTCACTATGGATGTGTATTTGTTTATTGTCTTTTTCCCTACTAGAATGAAAGTTCTCTGTGGCTGAAATTATATTATTTAGCTTCCAGTTGTTCCAGTGCCACCTAGTAAGTGCTCAATAAATAGATGCTGAATAAATTAGTGAATCCAGTATAAATCCCTCAATTTTTCTCTTGCTTTCCTCAGTTATAAGTCAGGGATAATATTAATATCAATTAGCCAGAATTGAGAAATTAAGGAGCCCATAAAGGTGCTCCAAGAATCATAGACCCAGAAGTAATTGGTAGTTCATGTTTTAATTATTCTTGTGGAAATATTTGACTTGGGGACCTCAAATGATACCAGCAAAAATCCAAAAGATGTTTATCCACCATGCCTGTGCAAAGTTCAGCTCTGCCCACTGCATTGAATCTGTTCTCCTCTTATTTTGGATTAGCAAGAAGACGGAGCCACTTTTCTGCTGCCATTGCCCTTGGAAATTCAAACTCCTGATGACTGCGTGCAGGACCTTGATTGATCTGAATTTTGCATCCTTCTTGAAGCTCATCTAATACTACTCTTGTTCTCTAGGATCTAGGTACACTAACATTTCTGTCTCTTGAAGACTTCAGGTTTGCTTGAGAGCTGAGGCCTTTAAGTCTTTCTTTCCCCCTGGAAAAGCTTCCAAAAGAGCTTCACAAGGCTGGGCCCTTTCATAATTTGCAGTTCAGTTCAAACATTCATCTCCTCAAATGACTGTATCCTGAGCACCTTGGCTAGAGTGGTCCTCCCCGGTCACCAGCACATACACACCAATCAACCAATCTGCCGAAGTCCCTCTCTATTCTAGAAGTCGGTGTTATTTTTGACACAGGAATCAAAGCTTAAAATTTTATTGTTTTCATAGCACTTAAAACTTTTTTGTCATTTCAGTTTCTGGAGGTTCTTTATCAAGGGAAATTCTCATCAAAGTTTTATTTACTGCACTGAGTTTAAGCTCTTACTTTTAAAAAAATTATTGCCACTCAATACTGGGTTTGTGTATTCTACTTAATTAAGCTTTTAATTGTATTATGCCCCAAAATGTTTTAGTGACAAATTTATAAATCTGCAAAATAAACAGAGATTTCTTTTGTTCTTCCCAGATCTAACTCAGTCTTTTATGTCTCTCAAAAAGATACAGAAAAAGGTAGCATCTTAAAATATCCTAGATATAAAAGTTAATATGATAAGGTCTTAAAATAACCTGTGAAATAAATTCATAAATCCTGGCTTTTATCTTCAACTGGTCATTAAAGTGTGCTAGGAACTGGACGTCAGTTCTTTTTTTTGTTTTTTTTGAGACGGTCTCGCTGTGTCACCAGGCTGGAGTGCAGTGGCACAATCTTGGCTCACTTCAACCTCCGCCTCCCAGGTTAAGGGATTCTCCTGCCTCAGCCTCCCGAGTAGCTGGGATTACAAGTGAGCACCACCACACCAAGCTAATTTCTGTATTTTTAGTAGAGATGGGATTTCACCACATTGGCCAAGCTGGTCTTGAATGCCTGACCTCAGGTGATCCGCCTGCCTTGGCCTCCCAGAGTGCTGGGATTACAGGCGTGAGCTACCGCGCCTGGCATCAGTTCTTATATTTCACACAGAAATAGCGTGATAGAGCAGAAAGACTACTGACCTAATCATTCACTCAGTAAAGATTTATTGAATACGTAATTTATGCCAGTCACTGGGTGAGACACAGGATGAGCAGAACAGTCGTTGGTTTTCTCTTACTGCTTACTACCTCAAAAGAGATGTGGGTAAAACCAATATACGTGCAGGAAATAGTTACTTCCCTATAATATGAATACAAATGAAAAACGACAAGGTACCATGAGAAAAAGTAATATATGTAGACATAATTTAGATTAGAAGATAATATTTAAAGTAAGACTCAAAATGATTAGATTGACATTGACTAACAGTAGGGATCACAGCCTGCAAGGCACAGAGGACTGACTGAGCAAAATCCCTGGGACAGAAGAACTTGATCATGTTTCCATTTTTAAAATTCTACTTCTAACTCCTTCAACATTTACTCATTAGATTTTGGAAAATCACATTGTCTTTCAAATCAAGCCTTATATTCTATAAAATAGGGAAAATAAAATGAAAATACATTTGGCAGAAGAAAATGAAACACAGTATACTAAAATGTTGTCAAAAAAATTACAAGACAATGTGAACAGGATTGAGGCTTCAGGTAATGCTTCTGCAGTTTCTATTACACTAACCTTCCCATATATGGTAATTTTAAACTCAGGAAAAAATGAAAATACTCAGTTTGAAGATACTAGAGAGTGATCAATAGCAGACAATAGAATAATTGCTAGGGGTTGAGGGTCAGGGATTGCTTAAAGTTTCAGTCAAGAAGATGAATAAGTTCTATAACTTTGCTGTACAATAGTGTACCTATAGTCAAGAATACTGTATTATACACATAAAGATCTGTCAAGAGGATAGATCTCAAGTTGTGCTTCGTCACAATTAAAAAAATAATAAAGTGGACATCCTCAATTTGACAAAGAGCATTTTTAATAAAAAACCTAGAGCTTACATTATGCTTAATGGTGAAATGTTGAATATTAAATATGTTCCTCCTAAAACTGGAAACTAGGCAAATATTTCCTCTATTCACACTTATATTCAGTATTGTAAAGATAGCCCTAATCAGTGCAACAGGGCAAATAAAAGAAAAAGACATCTAGATTTTAAGGAGATAAGTTTTCTTTCTTTAAATTTGTAGAAAACATGGTCGTTTCTGTAGAAAATCCTAAGGAATCAGCATAACTATAATAACTTTAGCAAGTTCACAGATACAAAGTCTGATTTTAACGTTGCTATAGACTATGGTCATCAAGACAGTAGCATAAGGAGAGAAAAATACAGCAATGAAACAGAACAAAAAATTTAGGAATATGCCCATACTTACATGATCAATTGACATTTGGCAAAGGCACCAAGGTAATTCAATGGGGAAAGGATAAAATTTTCCACAAATGATGTTGAAAGAATTGCATTTCTACTAAAAAAAAAAAAGGCGGGGGTGCGGAGCGGAGAGAGAGACTTTAATCTCTATCTAATTTGAGATCAATGAGATATCTAAATATAAAAGCTAAAATACACCAGAGAGCATTTTCCCAATCTTACAGGTAAGCAAAGATCAAACACTATATATATTTTTTTTTTCTTTTTTTTTTTTTCGAGACAGAGTCTGGCTCTGTTGCCCAGGCTGGAGTGCAGTGGCATGATGTCAGCTCACTGCAACCTCCGCCTCCCAGGTTCAAGGGATTCTCCTGCCTCAGCCTCCCGAGTAACTGGATTATAGATGCCTGCCATCACGCCCAGCTAATTTTTGTATTTTTAGCAGAGATGAGGTTAATGTATTGGATATAAGTCTATATAAACTTAAGTTGTTATTCTCCAAAAATAAATAATTAGGGTGTTTTTTAATGCTTAATGTATAGAAACTTGTATAACCAGATGTTGACTGGGACTTTTCATATTTTGAAAAATCATAGTTTAATACAAAAGCTAAGAAACATGGCTCTATGTACTGTGCATTCTAGAACCAGAGAGCTAATTAGGGCTACTGACTTCTGAGGATGAAGCCTTCCCTTTTGCCCAAGTTAGTATAACATGAACATGGAAGCCTGGAAAAGGAGTAAGCTTCATGGAGGCCAAGTAAGAGAGGCTCTGGAAGAGTCACTCATGAAGAACAGAGGCCCTGCTTGGAAAGATACCTGCATGCCCTTCCCCAGTTGGAAAGCACAGCTCATTCTGTGAAGCTCTACAGGGAAGCATGGAAGAGACAGTTCTTGAAAGAGTGCTCTGAGAGATTAGGAGTGCAGCAAATTATTGTTCTCAAACATTCTAACCCCCCAGTGGAGAACAGGGGCTGTTTCTTCACATATGTCCCCCGAAGTGGGGAGGCACAGTTGAATATAAACAACCAACCTACTTCTTGCCTAGGCTGTTGGCTAACACATTCCAGCTGAGCTTCAAAGGACTGTAGCATAGCCTAAGATAAGGATAGTACAAACTGACACCATCTCAGCATGTTGTGGTCCTCAGAGGACACAGCAAAGTAACGCTTTGCTGTGTCTACTTAAAAAGACACTTGAAAGAGAAGGAGCTGTGGGGCTTTCCAGGCCCAGCCAATTATTGGAACACCCAAAAAGAAGAAAATATTGGGGATATGTACCTTTGGAACAGCTAAAGGCACACATAGTTGTCCCTCTGAGGGAGAAGTTGGAGTGGACTGGTTTGCGCTCAACAAGAAAACCACAAACACCATCTATGTGCAGAGTCTGTACAGATCACCTCAATGTCAGAGGCCACCAGTAACAAAATAAAAAAACATTTCCCCACTGTCAGTACAAAGACACATACAAATGCCACCCATCTCTCATCTTTCTGTCACCAATATTGAAATAGCTAGTGTCTCTTTTAAGAGGGAGGATGAGCAGTGAGACCATATTTTCTCTTAACCTTCAAATAGGCCACACTAGATAAAGAGGAGTGGAGCTTTGAATTGGACTTGAGATTTAATTTAAAAATGTTTTTAAATAAAGTAAACTGAGTATTAATCACTAGATGAAAGTATCCCATAACCAAAATGACTGAGAAAAGTTTGAATTGTACCAGGTGTCTCTAGCTGCCTGTTATCCAGAAGAATGCAGGAAAGTGATTAAACAATTTCATATTTACACGTCAGTGAGTTGACTTCTCAATAAACCTGTTATACATGTCATCGTAATTTCATAGTAAAATAGGTGTGGGCCTCAAAATCAAATTATAATAAGCTAAATTTGACATTATTTAATTTAGGAGTTAAGAGCTATAGGCTCATTAGATTCTTTTGATAAGTGATCGCCTTCTCAAATTATCATTGGGATAGCAATGTGAATTATACAAATAGTTTTTTTTCTTTGGACATTTTGATATGGCAGCCTCAAGGAGTTAGCTGAAAAATTTAGAACTGATGACCTCTATTCATGTGTGTACCTCTGAATAAAATTCTATGAAAGGGACTTTAAAAATATATTTCACTTGCAATAATTAACTTGAATTCTCCATAAGAAATAATTTAGTTCCATAAGGGTTGGCTTTTTTTGGTCACTTTCAAATGGAATCTATTATTTAAACTAAATTCAATCAGACTCATCATAAATATTGAGACTGAGTTTTGAGCTCACAAGCCTAAAAAGCAATCCTTCTATAATTTTTAAAGAGTATAAATGTACTTTACATTTCAATATATAAACGTGTGTATAGAACTAAAATCATAATCATCAAAAGGAAAATTGAAATTCTTCATCTATGATATAATGAATTATAAAATTAAACATAAAGTTAGAAAAGCTCCCAAATCTTAAGTGCTGTGGACGCACTTCAGAAAGTGAGACTGACCAGATACTGAGAGAAGAGTAAGAGGACTTCCCAGTTGACAGTAAGTTGATTTGCCCAGCCTTAGGGTCAAATGTGAAATGATCAGCAGCTGCAAATTAGCAATGTGCCTATGCTTTGTATACACAGATATAATTAGGAGACCAAGGTTGTGTCTGTTTCTATATGCTTGGCAAAATATGCTTATGAAGTCATATTAACAAAATTTTCCAATTGAGATTGCCGCCAAGAGTTTGTTTCTTTAATGTGCTCAGACCTAAATGCATCCTCTTCTTGGAAGGTATTCTCATCAATATTTGTGGGGAAAGTCTGAACAAAAACTCTATTTCACTAAATGATTATATAATTGCACTTCTGTAGTATGTGTGAACACAATTTATTTCTAGGAGATGCCAAAACTGAATGAAAACTAAAAAAAAAAAAAAAATCAAGTCAGTCATCTGGATGATTAGTGTCATGAGGACATAAACCAAGGCCTGCTGTGGTGAAAGATTTAAGTCCAATCCAGCTCCAGAGTAAACAACTGTGTAATTATTATTTATTTTTGAAGAATGTATATTTTCATAAACAGACTCAGATTACAAATGATTTCTCTCATGCAGTTACTATTTTGTCTGTTTGTCTCCCCACTCTCTCTCTCTCTCTCTCGTCTGTTATGGTACATTATAAGCTTCCATGCCATGGTGGATCCTGCAACTGCAGTCCCAGTCCTACTCCCTATCTCTATTTAGCACTCAGTGGGGAAAAGTACACATCATTGCGGACTGAGCCAGGAAGATAACCGGGTTTGGTTCAACTATAAGTTTTGAAATAGTAATGAGGGGAAGAAAGAGCTCCCATTATCTGGAGGGGTGGCCTATCTAAAATCACTGTTTCTACTTGGTCTGTCAGCTATGGCCTTATTTTCTGCATTAAAAAACTCTGAAATAAAGAAAAAAGAGCCCACTGTTTATTCCAAATGAAAACTTTTCCAAGAGCATGCCTCAATCAAAAATTTTAAAACCTGTACTCTTATTAGGAAAGTACACTTAATTTGTCTCCTTGATACGGACAAGAGGCAGGGAAATAGTGGGTGGAAGAGGTTCCCTGGCAAAGGCCCCACCCTCAAGCCTGGAAACCCACAACCCAAAATAGGAACAGGCATTCCTGTTTCCATCCCCAAATGTTACCTTTTCTAAGACCACTCTGGCCTGCTATGCCCCATCCTGTGTCCGTATAAACCCCAAGCTCCATGAGCAGAGGTACAGAGAAGCAGAAGAGCAGTAGAGTGGCAGAGTGGCAGAGCAGTGTGGCAGAGAAGGAGAGAAGAGAAGGAGTGTCTAAACATCTAGAGGAGTTTGACTGGGGTTGGTTGGAGAGATCAGCTGTGGGATGGCCAAACTCCAGGGGAAGATCATCTTCCCACTCCATCCCCTTTCTAGCTCCCCGTCCATCCCACTGAAAGCCATGTCCACCACTCAATAAAAT
Source organism: Mandrillus leucophaeus (assembly GCF_000951045.1). NCBI lineage: Eukaryota > Metazoa > Chordata > Mammalia > Primates > Cercopithecidae > Mandrillus > Mandrillus leucophaeus. The sequence goes on along the minus strand of NW_012102465.1, from coordinate 220,876 downwards.
CCCCACATTCACCATTCTTTAAGTCCAGCTGACTTGATTCTTCCTGGATGCTGATCAAGGACCCAGATACCAAGAGGGCAGAGTGTAAAAAGCTGTCACCCTGACTCTCCACTGAGCTAGTTTAACACTTAGCCATCTGTGGACAGCAACTGCTAAAAGAGCATTATTTGTAATACACCCCTAGACGCTACATGGGGCTGGAGCCCAAAGTGCTCACCCCGGCTCCTGCACCTGCCTATCTGCATGCTCCCTGTCCCATAAAGGTTTGAACACATGGCAGCCAAGCAAGTGAGCCACACTTCTGTTGCAAGTCCTATGAGGGGGTCAGGGAACTCTCCCGTTTCACCTTTGACTAAAAAATAGTTCTTCTTTCTCAGATAAGGTTGTCAAAGAAGTAGTCTCAGGAGGAACAAGCCTAGATCTGTAAAAGGAAGGAGGATGCATCAGCCTAGTCATTCAGGTGAGCCAAGTTGATGCTGTTAGTCAACAGATTGACAGGTGTCCCATCAAAGAAACATCACATGAAATCCACTCTAAGCTCTGCACACCAACAAAGCCAGTCTACAACCTATAATTGTGGTTACTATTCATATCCGTATATAATTTAATATTTAGTCTTCAAATTACTGATAACTTGTAACACTTTTTTGTGTTGATTTATGATTTGTCTGATCGATGACATTGTCTTTTTTGCTTGGTTTGGTTTTTCCTTTTTTTTCTTTTTTTTTTTTTTAACAGAATCTTGATCTGTCACACAGACTGGAGTAGAGTGGCACAATCTTGGCTCACTGCAACCTCCGCCTCCCAGGTTCAAGTGATTCTCCTGCCTCAGCCTCCTGAGTAGCTGGGACTACAGGCACATGCCAACACACCCGACTAATTTTTGTATTTTTAGTAGAGATGGGGGTTTTGCCATGTTGGCCAGGCTGGTCTCGAACTCCTGACCACAAGTGATCCACCTGCTTTGGCATTCCAAAGTTCTGGGATTACAGGCATGAGCCACTGCACTTGGCCAACACTGTTAGTTTTTGGTTTTTGTTTGTATTTTACACTGAGTTTCCAAGTTTGAAACAAGATGAAGTCAACAGTTAACAGTGAAGTGGTGAATTACGTATTTCAATGGCTCAGTCATTAATTATGGTGTAGTATTTGGCTAAAGGCAGGAGATAAATAAGTATACAGCATTGTCACTTTTTCTTCCTTCTTTACAACCTTGTTGTTATAATTAGCATATGTGGCTCATTTTTAAGTTCTGCAGGGTGGCATCAGTCTGATGATTTGGATTTCCGAGACACAATATTAATTGCCATGTGGTATGAGGAGTGAAGAATAGCTCCACTGAGGAATATCGATAGCAACTTAGATTTCTACCAAAAGCAAAACATACAGATTGTATTAACTTAACAATCTATCAATTAGGAAAAAGCCACTAACTAGTTGGAAAGTTGTATTCTTTCCAGAATTAATTAAATCAGAAAGTTAGCTAAGTCATGCGGTGTAAGAATAGTAGTTATGTAAGGAAGAATCTTCCAGACACACACACTTCAAAGTTTATACATTTTTACTAGTAAGGCCTCCACGAAGAAGATGGCACCTTTCCCTTTCCCAAACTACAGTGGAAGAAAGGAGAGTGATTAGAGGGAAACCAATGTCTGCTAGTTTATTAATCAGGCTTTATTATACTTCCTTTGTTTTGAGTAAACTTGCTAATCCCTATCATAATGGATGTTACCAAACCCAGTGAGTCATTATAACAAAGTGACCTCAGTTTAGGAATCAGGAGACGTGGTTTAAAGGACAAACCACATTCTGCAAGTAATTTTTTTAGGCGGTTTCCTCAAGAAAAGCAACATTGATATATTTTTTTTTTTCCTGTAAGAAGATGGAAAAAGGGAATCCATTTTAATGAACATCAATTTCAACTTAAAAAGTCCTGCGCTGAGGTCAGATTTAAAATACAAATGGAAAGACTGTCAAAATATCCAGAACAAACCTATTTTATTAGTAGACCAGCAGCTAAAACTGAAACACTTATCACACTCCTGCTAACATCTTATTTTAAAAATTGAGTGTTTTCTTTTTCCCATGGAATGATGTGTAGTAATTAAAGCCAGCAAGTCTCTGATTAGTATGAAAATGTTACTCTATTATTAAATTAAGAGTAATAATGCCTTCTGTGCACGTATCTGGCTAAAACCTGAGGATCTTTAAGAGGTTTTCGTGTGTAGGACGAGGACCTCATCAGCATGAACACTAGGAAAGGGATGTGAAGAACAGTGGACCTTTCAAAATGCCAAGAACAGTTTGCTTATTTGTAAAATTGGCAGGGCACAGTCACCCAGAAAGAAATTTGGCCAGGGTGTACAGATCTGTCAATAACTGCCATGAGACTCAGGATCTGACTGGCAAGGAAGTTATTCAACCCTATTTGTATTAGTCTATCCTTGCATCACTCTAAAGAAATACCTGAGACTGGGTAATGTGTCAAGAAGAGAGGTTTAATTGACTCACAGTTCCACAGGCTGTACAGGAAGCGTGATGGCTTGTGGGGAGGCCTCAGGAAACTTTCAATCATGGCGGAAGGCAAAGGGAAGTAGGCACATCTTACATTGCCAGGGCAGAAGGAAGGGAGAGAGGGGAGAGGTGCTAGACACTTGTAAACAACCAGATCTCGTGATAACTCACTCTCACCAGGGCAACACCAAGAAGGATGGTGTTAAACCATGAGAAACTGTCCCCCATGATCCAATCACCTCCCACCAGGCCCTACCTCCAACACTAGGGACTGCAATTCAACATGAGATTTGGGCGGGGACACAGATCCAAACCATTTCACTATTCTTTAATCATTTTATTCAATAATTAAACTAACTACAGCTGGCCAATTGCTGGCCTAAATTTCCTCACCATTCTCTTAGCCTCTCCTACCCCCACCTATATAGTACTTGATCCTGCTGACCTGAACCTATATAGGAACAAATATACACAGTGATTGTGAACATCCACTGAACGTCTGTTGAATATGATGGTCTGTTTCTCCATGCCTTTTGTCCATGGACTCCTAACTTTTTTTTAAGATACCCATAAGCAAGTAATTAAGAGCAAGACACAAGGTTAGAAAGACACAGTATACATTTTACCTTGGAGTCAATTAAGCCATTTACTCCTGTTGCACTTTCACAGCATCATATACTTCCTTTAGCTATTTTATCGTTATGATATTATACATATTTGTATAATCTTTTGATACAGCTATCCCTCAGTGATGCACAGCACAGTGTATCTTCCCCCATCTGTCTTGTGTTGTACTCTGCCTTCAATTTAAGAAAAAAAATTGAATGAACAGTGTATAACAGGTACATAATATGCTTTGTTGAATAAACGAATAATCGATTATCAAGTGGTTGCTTTTAACTCAGAAAGACTCATCTACCAAATTTTAAGGCATACAAAATTTGGGGTATGTTCACTTTACCGAAAATACTATAAAATTTCACTAGGCCAGAATACATTTGAAGTCTTTGCACACCCTTAGGGCTTTCATTTTTCTTTGAATTGTCTTTGACCTATAAGTTTGCTAAGCAAATTAATTGTATGAGCAAGTTTCAAAGAAATGTAAGCAATATTACAGAGGATGTTCAAATTACTAAAGTTAAAATCTTTTCAAAATACTTGGAAAGCATCAAATTGTATTTAAATACAGAACTATGCTATTCATTGCACTTTAATCTAATTCATAAATCTTTAGTTTTTTTCCAGATAATCCTTCCTCAGCAGTTGCCTCTAGTTATTTTGTGGAGTCAAGAACAATAAAGTTGGATTTCGAGACGCACCTTTCAGTGAATTCAGATGGCCCCTTCTCCAGTTGGTCTGAATTAGGGGAGTTTTAATGCATATTTATTTAGGTATGTTAAAATTATTCTCCAAGGAGGATGGAAAAGACTGATATATACACTCTGGGTCCAATGGATTCAAGTCCTATTATTTTAGGCCTCTGACAAAGATTACAAATGAAGCTGAACCTGGACTGGTCCAGTCAATAAATCATATTATAGATTACAGCTGTATTAGTCAAAGCATGGCCCAATGTGTGCAAGCTTTATAGAAATTTATGGGTGCTACTCCAGATCTACTGATTCAGAAACTGTCATAGGATTAAGAATCTGTGTTTGAAGAGGCTTTTAAGTGCTGGAATTTGGAAACTGCTGGGTTAGAGCACTGGTCTCCAGCTGCTGTGTCCTTGCCTAAGGGATATGTACGAACAAAAATATATATATAATTGTGTAAGCAAAAATATTATAATTTCTCTTGTACGTATACATACATGATCAGTTTCCATTTTCTATTTTTATAAAAGCTTTATACTATTTTATATAGAAGTACACATATAACATAAAAATAAACAAATATATATTATAGATGCTAAAATGTTTACTTATGGAGTAGACAATCAAAAAAAGTTTGTAAATACTGAGTCCAGAACATAGTAAATATCCATTTAATCTTTTGGAATGCAAATCCATTGTGTCTGGTTATAAATTATTTAAAATGGATGCTCTTTTCAGCAAAAGAAAATACAAGAAACATACCAAGAGTTTAGCACGGGTTATGAACTTTTAGCATGCTCCTTAAAAATAAAAGGAAACTATTCTACAAGGACACTTCAAGCATGTTTTTCTGAGGAGGATGTTAGCAAGGTTTAAAGGGCATGCAACTGAGGGAACTACCTATTATCGACCCAAATGAAGTCAGATGATTAAGAGCAAATAAAGAATTAAGTGCCTTGAGGGAAAAAAAAAATAGCGAACAATGGAAGTAAACAGGGGTTTACATTCTCCTGTCTAATGGCTAGGAACAATTAGTTTGGGGAGCTGTAAGAGCACTGCAAAATTTAAAGAAGATGGAGCAAGCCTGTAAGTCCAGACTTAGCAGCTTAACATGCAATTCCCAGTAACAAAGACTCCCATTCCCCATAACTGGTGAAATTGACTTCAGCTGTCTGGGTGAAGTAGTTCCTGATTTGAAGCATAGGAGAAAATCTCTTAAGAGCCTACAGAGTACGATCTTCCCTTTGTTATTTTTTCCCCGTCTGTCTTGTGTTGTACTCTGCCTTCGATTTAAGAAACAAATAAATAAAAAGAGGACTGTAATTGAATTAAGAACAGCGAGTCCAAAACTGCATAGTTCTTCACGTGAGACCAAAAGAGGACTTGGTTTTGATCTTAGAGTAACCATATGCCTCACTTTTAACAAATTCGCTTGACTTAACACAAAAGTGCCCTTACCCAATCAAACAACAACAACAAAAATTGTGTAACAAAGTTAAGGGGGAGGAAGTGGGTAAAAACAGCAAATGTTTCCCTTTTTCAATGTGTGGGAATAGAAATATTCTCTTCTTTGGGTCTAAATATAAGTTTGCTTGCATTGATTTGTAGTAGAGAAATCAGAAATCAGGGAGGAAGTCAGGATGCGAAAAATCAAAGCAGAAAGACTAAGAGACAACTAAAATTTGGACAGGTATATATCTATTTACATTATTTTCTAATGCTGAGAAAAAAATTCTGCCAATATCATTTAAATGTTGTAAAATGCATGAACATCTATTAAATGGATTTTTGACTCATTTTTGTCAGTTTTTGAGATGCTTGTTGCTATTTAACATAAGCCTTGACTTCTTTATATTGTAAGATTCTTGGGTAATTATTTCCTACAGAGACCCTAGTTCTGATGAATGCTTATCCAAATGCAGTGTTACAATTCTTATTTTATTTTTTACTCTTCAAGAGTATATATAAAATAGTAAAAAAGAAAAAAAAAAGAAATACTTGAGTAGGAAGGTGTCCCTGACTTTATATTGTTTATTTGATCACCTTATTGCTTATCTTGATCTTAAAAGTTGATCTTAAAAAGTTCTAAACAATAAATCACTATCAAAAGAAAAAAAAATTTTAATGGACCTTCCTATCTTTCATTCTCTGCCTGTGTCTCTGCCTCTGTCTCTCTCTCTCTGTTGGCCAAGGTAATAAACACAAGGCTTAAAAAGTAAGAGAACTTTTTTGTATATCTCCATGAATGATCGAGAGAGAGAGAGATGAAATGTGCCCAGAGCTTTAAAGAAACAGAAATGGACAATACAAAAAGTACTTCCACCCTTTCTGTTTGTACTCTAAAAGTTTTTACAGTAACCATGCTGCAAGTCAGGGGATCACAGGATCCTTTATTAGCAACTGCCGAAAACTTGTCTTGAAGGCACAACTGATGTCTGGTTGTTGTGCATGGTTTCTAAACCACTGTTTTATGGGTGTGAAATCAGATGAAATATGTTTATGAGGTTTTGACCCAGATATTCCCTTCTAAGTTTTGCCAAGATATTATATGCTTGGATCTTTTACCATATTTACTTAAATAAATACATTGAGGTTAAGTGCAAACTTGACACTAAAACATGCTATATTTGTACTCTGTCAAAGGCTCACACATGGAGCTTAGCTGTGTGTGCGTGTGTGTGTGTGTGTTCATCTCCGTTTATAGGTTCATGTACTAGTTTTCTGAGACCAAGCTTATGCACATTGAAGCGGAATGGAGTGCTTGCCATTATCCAGTCGATTTCATCTGCTATTGCAAATTTCATTACTGAAGTTTACTCATAAGCACTAACAATCCAAGCTACTGTCAGTGATTATCCACCTTAAAATAATTTTTGAATTCTAAATCTCTTTGACAAAAGCTATCATTAAGTTTCACAAACTCAAGGCTTTTTAATGAAGTGGCTTCTAATGTACAAAAGCTTTTAACAGTTGCTTTAAAAAGTCCAGTTGGAGCTTCAGCCATGGTTTCTTCATTTCTTTTTGCCATAATAATCTGTTCCATATTATCTTTCAGGTTCATCTCATGCGATGTGTGCAGTCTATTCTTTTAGTGGAAATATATTTTAAAACCTCAGGCATTTTTATAAGAGGGTAGATGGTAATTTGGCAGATGATGGTCAAATGTTTAATGAGCAATTATGTTCATATATGATAGTGCAATGCTTAGAATTGCTGTAAACTCAACATTAATTGGCCAAACCATAAAACTCCTAAATCTTAAGTATTATGAATCTATTTATATTGATACAATGTTTGGGCAAGTTATTCAGCACATATCTTGAACTGAACAGAACAAAATTTCCACAGGTCAAATATAGGGAAAAGATTGCCAATTCTTAAGTCGATGACTACAAAAAAACAAACTCATTATATAAAGAACATAAAGCTGAGCAAAGACTAATAGATTAGCACACTGCTCATGAAGACCGTTATCAGCACTGAAGGGGCTTTGGGTAAACTACTTCCTCTCTTCCCTGTCTTTCTAGAACAGATTAATTAGTTACTCGCTTCCTTTCCACTTCACCACGTGCTGTGTAAATTTGGCCTAATGGTGTCATGTCTGATGAATATGAATGTAGCTGAAAAAGTTAACAGGGAAGCAAATATCTGCCCTTACTTCTATTTCAAGGTCTACTTTTATCTGACTATAGCTCCCACAGCCCCACCAGGAGTTTTATCTCCTCTAGACCTCTTAGGGAAATTTAAAAGATATTTTTGAATAGGTTAGTTTTGGAAAAAAATTAAATTAGAGGTTCATTTTGGGAAAAAAAATACACACACGGCACAATCATTAATAATAAATAAATAGGATATGAACCTCATCAACAAGCAATACAGAATTTAATATTTCTATAGGCATATATCATTTCAGAACTTTCTGTCATTTAATATCATTCAAAAATAATTTTTCTGTTGCATAAATGTGTCAAAATTTATTGAACGCATCCCTTATTTTAACATTTGGCTTATTCAAAGTTCTTGCTATTAAAATCAATATGCAAAATATCTGATAAGCCCAGGTGCAGTTGCTCATGTCTCTAATCCCAGCACTTTGGGAGGCCGAGGCGGGCAGATCACTTGAGTCCAGGAGTTCCAGACGACCCTGGCCAACATGGCAAAACCCCATCTCTACTAAAAATACAAAAATTAGCTAGGAGTGGTGGGCACATGTAATCCCAGCTACTCGGGAGGCTGAGGCAGGAGAATCACTTGAACCCAGGAGGCAGAGGCAGCCTGGGCAACAGAGCAAGACGTCTCAAAAAAAAAAAAAAAAAAAAAAATCTCATGAGATAACTTTTGTGAACACTCTTATCTACTAACTAAGATCAATTCAACAAAATAGAAGTGCTTTTGAACATTTTATTTTTCTTACCAAAAGTTTGTAACAATTTGCCTTCCCAGCAGCTATGTCTGAGGGTGCCCCTCTTTTTGTCCCCTTGTTAACACTGGTGAATAAGCATTAAACATCAAACAAGAACAACAACAAAACAGTGTCTTCAGCCATTTCTTTCACTCAGAAGAAAATTATGTGAGACATTTTTCATGTTGGTCTGGTTCTGGCTAACAAAGAAGGAAATAGTGCAAGCAGTCATCCCCATAAACTGGGCGCATATGGGAGGAGAATTGAGAGCAGGGAAAGTACAGCGCTGTATTGAGTGAAATAGGAAGACTTTACCTGAAGTTAACATGAAGACTTCAGACACTGCCAATGACAATAGCCTCAGCCCTGGGGTGATTACTTTTTTTCAACAACTACTTACTAACAGTCATAAGAAAAAACGTAGTTTTCCACCATCCTCTGCCTCTTCCCCAAGCCCCTGCCACCAAATATCAAATAATGATAGGCTGGGTGTGGTGGCTCATACCTGTAATCCCAGCACTTTGGGATGCTGAGGGAGGTGGATCACTTGAGGTCAGGAGTTCGAGACCAGCCTGGTCACCATGGTGAAACCCCGTCTCTACTAAAAATACAAAAAAAAAAAAATAGTTGGGTGTTGTGGCACTTGCCTGTAATCCTAGCTACTCAGGAGACTGAGGCAGGAGAATCACTTGAACCTGGGAGGTGGAGGTTACAGTGAGCCGAGATTACACCATTGCACTACAGCCTGGGTAACAGAGCAAGAGTCTGTCTCAAAAAAAAATAATAATAATAAAATAAATCAATAAATAAAAGTTAAAAAATAAAATTTAATGTAAATGCCTTCAGAAGTAGCTAACAATTTGAGAGTTTCTTGTATAAGATGGATTTTTGCATTTGAAAATATTTACTTAGAAAAATGATCAAGAAAGTAGACTCTTCTTCCTTAGATGTCTGTTGATATGTATGATGAAATTTAAGGGAATCAAAATAATTCCTTCTGGTATTTTTGTGTGTTTGTTTTGTACTTTTTTTGTTGCTGTCTTTTTGTAGTTTGTACCCTTTAAACTGAATCCAGATCTAACAATTTTAGGTTGTTACATAAGAGGCAAAGCATAAAAGCATTTTGCCAAAGTCACCCAAACTATACATCTTTTGGGAGATCTACCACCAAGCAGGCAAGAGAGAGACAATTGGAGAGCAATACTTTTAAGGAGAAGAGAGATTAAAAGCAGATCAAACATTTTGGGTTGAGGTTAGTACTTCCACTTGCGTTATAAAGATCTATGGTACAGACTTGAAGGTGGAACCGGGTTTTAAAATTGGGACCCTAGCAGGAAATCATTATAGTTCTGTGATTAATTTATGCAAAAGTGGAATCATATGAAATCATGGCCTGAGCTGGAAATGAGTCCCCACGTAAGCCTTCAGAGTTTGTAATGTCAGTTTGCAGGGTGTCTGGTGATTGCGTTTGTAGACTGAAGTCAGGCATCACCTTTACAAAGACCCTGTGCAGGAATTGGTTCTTTTCTTCAGCTGGTATGTGGTTTCCTGTCTTTTATTTAATGTTTCCAAGGTAATGTTTCCAAATGCGTGAGACACAATTTCCTGAGCCTGAATGTGAACAAAATAGAAACTGTATTAACTAGTCCTAGAGGCTCTAGTTTTGGGCCTTAAACACTTATAATCTTGATCTTCTCTGTTTCATTGCATTAAATTAGTTTCTGTGATTAGCAACCTGAGAACATTGTTGCATTTTGGCTGTCCTTTGAATCCCAATGTAAATCTATCATTAGAGCTGAGAGATTTCAGGCTTTTGATGTAGGGAGGAGAACACACAAAAGCTTCTAACAACTACTGGAAAAGTGAAACAATGACTCCCAGCCACAGTTCTTTTGCATTTCTGCCACAATGAAGTGTTTCACACTGATCTTTCAGTTCTTAGGCTCTGAGGAGTATTTGCAGTCAGTAGAAAGAACATCTTGCTACTCAACTCTTAGATATCAGAGTTTTATACTATATACACATACTCTGAGGACTGTCTTTCATGTTTATGCAGCATAAAAATGTCTGAAGGAGTTCTCCAGAAATTTTTCTCTTGCAAACTTTTAATATTTTATGTTCACTCGATGTGTTTTTCCATTTCCCATCCTAAGAATTTTCTTTCAACCTGTTGAAAGGGTTTTAGTATCTGGTCTGTTGAAAAATGTTAATGGAGTTTTACTGAAAAGAAACTGTAATTAGAATGCCATATAAACTTTGATAGCTAAACCACTCAATACCCACTTGAAACAAGATGATATTTTTATTATAAAAGCATTTTTATGGATACTTAAATAAAGGTAAAGGGGTTGTATTAGCACATGCTACCGCACATCCACTATTTATCCAGACAGTCTGGAATCCAACAGCCTGGTCTGGTGTCTGAGACATGCGAGAAGTCTGGAATGGTGGCAATGACGGCCATGTTGAAATCCCCTTCTTCCTCTTTCTTCATTTTCATTATTCTCTTTTCTCTCTCTCCTAGCAGATTTTTCAATATTCCACTCGGATTAGGGAACTAAATAGCAATGGAACTACTAGAGGAACTCAAGTCATTGCGACTCTTCTCCATTGCTAATTTGGAAAGCTTTCTGCAACTCCTGAGCACTGCTTTACTGCTGCCAAACGCATTTATAGACTCGTTTGTACCTGCAGAAGAATCACGTATTTCTTAACACTTTGACTAATTCTGTTTTTCAACAATTCAATTAGAAAAGTAAAACTAATAAATACTATTATTGTGCCAGGCTCTGTTAAGTAGGTACTGAAGAGATACGATGAACAAGCGATAACTCCTCAGCCTGACTTTCCCCAGCAAACATACATACTATTTGAAGGGTGGTCCTTCACATTTGTGATGGGAACATCAATAGGATTAGGATTTGCAGCCAAATGTCACTGCCCTGACTTCTAAGAGAAATGTTGTTGCCTGTTTATTAGAATAAAGTGTTGAGAAAAAAAAGACAAAACAGAACTGGAGAAGCTAAAAAGACCTGAAAAATCTGCATTAGAAGAAGCAGAGAATACTTTGAAGAGAAACAAATAGATGTAGAAATTGTGTGTGTGTGTGTGTGTGTGTGTGTGTGTGTGTGTGTGTGTAAGAGAAGGATAGGAGAAATTGAAAGAGAGAGAGATCAGCAAAAGGTGGGTTTTGGCCACTGGTTCACACCTGTAATCCCAGAACCTTTGGAGCCCGAGGCCAGTAGATCATCTGAGGTCAGGAGTTCGAGACCAGCCTGGCCAACATGGTGAAACCCCGTCTCCACTAAAAAATACAAAAATTAGCTGAGTGTGGTGGCAGATGCCTGTAATCTCAGCTACTTGGAAGGCTGAGGCAGGAGAATTGCTTGAACCCAGGAGGCAGAGGTTGCAGTAAGCTGAGATCACGCCATTGCACTCCAACCTGGGTGACAAGAGCAAAACTCTGTCTCCAGAAAAAAAAAAAAAAAAAGAGTTAAGTTTAAGGGAAAACATTCTGGGAAACTTCGGGACACAAGAATGACAAGGGACACACTGAGGGAGATGGGTGAAGAAGAAGAATTTTAAAGATCTGTTGCTCTGCGTCATGCAATATCATCCTCTGCCTGGCAAGCGTAAGGAGCTGCAGTAAAGATGTCAGTTGTCTCCAATTTCATATTTGAGGTTGGATTTTATTTCCCCCGAATGCAAGTCTGTGTAGAGGATTGTTTATGGTGTGGCACAATTTTACAGGATATGCCTTTGTTTCTGCATTGCCTTTGAATTGTTTGCTAATTCTTTTGAATGGATCTGTTTTGTTTTTTGGGGGGTTGGGTTTCCAACTAAGTTTTAAAACAATGAAGCATTGCACTTCTTTTCTAGCTTTCAACAAAGTCTTGGGCACATTTTTGTTATTAATCATGTCCTACCCACCATTTCTTCCCTGATGTGTGTGTGTGAGAGAGAGACTGTATCTTGTTTTTCTCTTTGAGAATGACTCTTTTCTCCATTCCAAGGGGTCTTGGTAGAAACATTAATCCAGATGCTTAGGCAGTCCCTTGGCCTGCACTTGTTGACAAAGATAGTCTTAATTTTTCTTTTTTTTTTTTTTTAATGGAGTCTCACTCTGTCACCCAGGTTGGAGTGCAGTGGCACAATCTCAGCCCACTGCAGCCTCCACCTCCCAGGTTCAAGCAATTCTCCTGCCTCAGCCTCCCGAGTAGCTGGGACTACAGGCATGTGCCACCACGCCTTGCTAATTTTTTTTGTAGTTTTAGTAGAGACGGGGTTTCACCAGGTTGGTCAGCTTGATCTCAAACTCCTGACCTCAAATGATCCACCTGCCTCAGCCTCCCAAAGTGCTGGGATTACAGGCCTGAGCCACCGCGCCCAGCAACCTTTCCCTTTTCTTAGAGCATTTTCCTGAGAAAGCTTATAATTGTGTCTGTCTCTTTGATACAGAAATATTTTTAAAATCTCTTGCCAATTTTACACACAAGGCTATCTAGGTCCTGGGAGCCATCCCTTTGAAACGTAATCATCAAAAGAGATAGCGCCCCTATTTATTTCCTTGTTTATGTGGGAGGATAGGAGCCTAACTTAGGTGGGTGCCTTGTTCCATTTTGTAAAAGCATCTCCTGCCATGAAAATAAGAGAAAGTTGACCTTTCTTTTGGGGAAAGCCAATTAGTAAAGAGATAGCCTATAATCTCCAAAGAGGTTCTTAAAACCTCAGTTCTTTTTTAAAACTCCAGTTCTTTTTTACACCCCAGTTCTTAAAAACTCTATTGCCCTTGTTTCTGCAAAGCTGAGTTCAGACTCAGTTCTGGTGTCTCTCCCCAGTTGCAATGTCCTTGAATAAAGTCTTCGTTGCCTATTTAATTTTGTCCAGTGAAATTTTTACTTTGACATTGGACTCGTCAGATACCCTGTTTCCCCTGGGAATTTGGATTCTGAACAGAGTGATGTAAGGACAGAAGTCATGTAGGACTGAGATATTCCAGTGGTAACCACTTGAAAACACACACTTTTTGTTCTTTCTCCTTAAATGTCTGGACTTGCCCTCATTTGCTCTCCTTTTCAATCATGTGAATTGCCCTGCATCCTTCCAATGAATTCTTTTCTTGCTTAGACTACCCAGTAATTATTTAGGAACCAGTCTCACTGATGAAGTAAGTTATCCATATTGTATTTATCCTCATAAAATCCCTACTAGGTAATGAGTATGAGTCCAATATTAAAAATGAAGAAATTTGAGGATCTCAGAAGTGCATTATTTTTCTAAATTCACCAGTTAGTCAGCAGAATTCTATAAACATACACTCCAGAAATGACACCTGAATTAAATATCACAGATATATACCACATCAGGTTACAAAGAGCAAATTCATCTCAAGAGCAGAGTTTGCTTTGTTTTGTTTGATAAATATCTCTCTTACCTTCTTCTTATATTCCCTCATAGTGATTTTTATAAATGGCTCATATCTCTCAGGACACCTCTTAGTCTCTTAATGGATCAAATTTTCTTTCTCTAAAAGTTCTGATATAAGTAGAAATGCTTGAATGAGACAGAGAAGAAAGATTCGTGCTCCAATGATTCGTGCATTAGCTTATATCAATTTTTGATTTATTTAGTAGGGGAAGGAATTATGTCTCAACTTCCATACTTATTTCTGGTGCCTACAAGTTCATCTCCTTCCAAACTCAACTTCCTCGCCTTTATTAACTTCTAATCAATAATCTTCAGTGTCCATTTTTCCCTAGACTTTCTTACCTTGTTTCAAGTTTCTTTATAACACATGTTCTATATTCCATGTTAAACAGTGCTCTTTATAACTTTAACATAGCCTCTACTCTGTCAGTTAGCTCTTTTTTCCCTCCTGTCACTTGTCTTCTCCTATATTCCAGGTTCAGTCTCTCATCCACTACTTTTCATTTTTGCTAATGTTTTTCCTTTTGTTTGAAAGTCTCTTTCAGTACACTCTATGCTGCATTAAAGCTTTCAGCAATTACACCATTCTTTATAGATCTATCACCTTCTTGAACTTTAATGGTAATCTTGTTCAGCACAATTTATCCATCAATTTTTTTCTAAATGTTGCAAATTCACCAACCTTGTCTCTTCAAGGACTGTGCCACAATGCAGTATCTTCATGGTGAACTGGTGAAGAAAAAGACAGATAGTAGGCCCATACTCAGTGATCATGTTTGAGACAGGACTAGGCAATGAGCTATAAGGAAGGTGATAAGCGGGTGAATTTCACTCCTTTCATTTAAGAAGAATAAAGGATATCTAAGCATGCTATAACCTACAATATGCATTTGAGAAGACTTTTCTCCAAATGTTAATAGGATGACACACTAAACAAGATAATTTTTCATGTGTCAGACTCCCAGATTCTCCAATACTTAGAGCATCTTTTTGACAATCCTGAGTAGTAGTAATTATTAACTTAGTTTTGCCATCCAGGCAACTCAAGGAGATTAAGTAACTTGCCCAAGATCGAACAGGTGATGTAGAGTTGGGATTTACATGCAAGTGTGTTACTTAATACTTCCATACTGTTATCTTTCTGTGGTAGACAGAATATCAGCCTTCCAATGATGTCCATGTCCTAATTTCCAGAACTTGTGAATATGCTACATAACATGGCAAAGGGAAATTAAGACAGCAGATAAAATTAAGTTTGTTAATTAGCTTATCTTAAACTAGAAAGATTATTCTGAATTATCCAGGCAGGTCCATTATAATCACAAGGGTCCTTAATTGTAGATGTAGGCAGAAGTCAGTGTCAGAGTGACACCATATGAGAAAGACTTGACTGGTCATTGTTGGCTTTGAAGATGAAAGGAGCCATGGGACAAGGAATAGGAACTTGAAACTGACAAAAGCTAGCAGAGGGATTCTCCCTACAGTGTCCAGAAAACAACACAGCCATAACACATCTTGCTTTTAGCCCAGTGAGACCCATTTTGGACTTCTGTTAACCAAAACTATGAAACAATAAATTGATGTTATTTCAAACCACTTTTAAATTTGTGGTAACTTGTTAAAGGAACAATGAGAAATTGATACACAACTAAGATGTAAAATATTCCAGTGGTTTAAGAGTTGTTAAATAATCATGGAGACACATGATCCTGATTCAA
The DNA here is from genome assembly GCF_000951045.1 of Mandrillus leucophaeus. NCBI lineage: Eukaryota > Metazoa > Chordata > Mammalia > Primates > Cercopithecidae > Mandrillus > Mandrillus leucophaeus. The sequence goes on along the minus strand of NW_012102465.1, from coordinate 205,502 downwards.
AAAGATTTTGGCAGTTACTGTTTAACCAAGGGCAGGACAGATTCAGGATGTTATTGTCTCTATTTGAAAATCAGTCCACCTTATTTTAGAGAATACTTCACTTATCCAAGAATATTGGAAGGTGTAGGTAAAGTAAAATAATGTCGTGAGGTAATGAGGACATTTGAAATATCTACTACAGACTCATACTAATAAACTTGTTCCTTTTCAACAATATGAGTCCCTAAATTTACTAGTCCTTACTAATTATAGACTGAATTATCTTTTAATGCAATACATATTGTCCTACAGAGAGCTTCTAAAGTCACCAATTTATATCTAATATAATGGGAGAAGGTATATACATGTATATGAATAGATTCGCTGAGTTGCACAGTAATTACATAGACCAAGCTATGTGTCTCATGCAAGTAAAAATAGGCATACTTTATATCAGCTTTAAAGATCTCTCACCATATCTGAAGTTGTAACAGTTATATTGTGACCCTAATTCAATTTACTCATTGAATATTCATTATGTTCCAGTTGCTCTTGTAAGTGCTTGGGATACATCAAGAATTTACTATATTTCTTAGAAATTTTGCATTTCCTGAGAATTTAAAAAATGGTCTTGTATAAACCCGTTTAACTTCTATCCCACATGCTATTTCAAATCTCCACAGTCCTGTCCCTCCTAAATGCTATTTCACTAGTTATACTGAATGCCTAGCATAGTTATTATGAGAAACGTTTGTAGAGTTTGACAAATTTGGGTCCTGAATACCATCACTTACTAGCTAGAACACTGGTCCAGGTGCTAAAAGTAAGCTTCATTGTTCTTCTCTGTAAAATGGAAATAACAATCTTTATCCAATAGATTAACTAGAAGTTCTAAGTGTATTTAATATATTATGTACACAGCATGAGACACTGTGCTTAGTACATATCAAGTATTCAGTGATGATCATTATTGTTATTACGTCTATTTTGTTCTGTTATTTACCTATTGCTATAGGCTCTAGAAACAAAAAAACAGATAAGTTCTTATTAAAATATAGCAGATTCTATAAATTTGAATTCTGTCATGATGTTGTCTTGCTGACTTGTAGCTAACTTGTACCTACATTATAAAATTCCAATTGATTTTGAATGAGCCTTACTGGATTATTTTTCCCATAAATCTTAGCAGCCTGGTCATCCCATTCACTGAGGAGAATGTCCCTGCAAACAAGGTGAGAGGGAAGGTAAAGCTCTTTAGAGATGACCTGCAGGAGAGCTGATTTCCACCAATTCCAGAAAATCATCAGAGTAATACCTAAGCTTGCCTTAGGTCAAGACCAGGCATTCACAAATGTAGGTAGACATCTCCACGTCTGCAGCAAACTAGGTAGTATAGAACAAAATGTGGGCAGCCAGGATGTTTTACATAGTTAAAAAAAAAAACCTGCACACATTTTAGCGAGATTGTTCTGGGATCATCTTCCCAGATAACTGAAAAGAGAAAATTTAAGTATCTAAGATTTAAATGTCACTAATTAATTAATGTGGTTAACAAAATTAAGAAGATAATTAATGAAACTAAGTTGCTGATACCCAAATCAACAATTCTACCATTTATCTACCTCCTTATCTTTTTAAATAATTTCCACTTATTAGCTTCAGAAGAATATTTTTATAATATTGAAATAATAAAGTTTTGTTTCCATGTGCATATTTTTTATGAGTAATTGTTAGAAATGTTTTATTTTCATTGGCAGTTCTAAGAAGATTTTATTTTAACGTTTAAAAAATTAGCCACAAGATTAAAAAACATATATATCATCCTTTGGCTAGGATAACAGCTCCCAATTGAGACCCAATAAATAGCCTCTAATGTTTATTTAATCAATAAAGAATTAAATTGGGATCTGAAGGTCAACAAACACAGCCAGAATCTTTGAGTGTGTGGCTCTGCGTTGGAATCAGCCATTTATCCTTGACACACACACTTCCCAACTGAAAGCAGGCACTTTGCATATAAGCCACACACTGTGCTGATCTGAGAAACTCTGAGCTGGAATCCCAGTTGACAAAGCACATCTGCAGTGGCTCAGCTTTTCAACATGTCTCCTTTAGACACTAAACAGATAGGAAAACGGGTGAGGTGGGTTGCAGCCCCATGAGCATTCCTACACCTTAACGGCATGCAAATGATTTAACACAAATCCATCCTGCATTTTGGAGTAAATCATTTCCATCTCCAGCATAACCACTATCAAGCTAAAAATGTGTTTGGCCATTTGGGGCATATATTGAAGGCACTGATATTTTCAAACTAAGGTTCTTAAGTAAAATGTGTAAGATTGACAAAAGACTGTTTTCATTCAAAATGAAAATGAAAGTCATTCTTTTTCTTTTTTTTACTTTTGTCCTTCTGTAAATATAGGAGATTTCATGTTTGTAATGTCTAATAGAACTTTCTGCAATGATTGCAATGTTCTTTGTCTAAGGTTTTCATTACAGTAGCCACTGGCCATGTGTGACTAACAAAAATGAAGTTAGTATGACTAAAGAAATAAATTTAAATTTTAAGTAATTTAAATGTAAATAGCTATTTATGGATACTGCCAACTACCTTAAGTAGCAGGGCTCTAGATATTTAAGACAGCATTTTACATTTCTTTGAAATTTGGGGTTAATAAATATTAACCAAATAACCTTATTTCTGGCAAAATAAGATCAACATCAATTTAAGAAAATAGAAGGACAAACATCATCACTTTAGCTATAGTTTTTAGTGCAAAGTTTAGATCTTTCTTAAGTATAAACTATTTATTGGACAATGATAAATATTTTGTGCTGGTCAATGGACTATTTCGATTAACTGGAAGTTATTATATAGCATAAATTTCCAGTTTCTAAGTGCTGCACCCATTTAAATATAGTTCTCACAAAAATAGTCTCTAAAAGTAAAACTAGCAAGAATCAAAATGTTATGGATTTATTTATCTGTTTCAGAATCAAGAAAATAAACAAGCTTCTTGTTATTTGATTCAAAAATAACACCCCATCAAAACGATGCTAATAAAGTTTTGAGAGGTGACAATGTGCTGGCGGCCCTCGCTCCCTCTCAGCACCTCCTCGGCCTCCGCGTCCACTCTGGTGACGCTTGAGGAGCCCTTCAGCCCTCCACTGCACTGTGGGAGCCCCTCTCTGGGCTGGCTGGGGCCAGAGCCAGCTCCCTCTGCTTACAGGGAGGTGTGGAGGGAGAGGCGTGGGTGGGAACTGGGGCTGCACGCAGAGCTTGCAGGCCAGCACAAGTTCAGGTGGGTGCCGGCTCAGTGGGCCGCACTCTGACGGCCAGCCGGCGCTGCCCACCCTGGGCAGTGAGGGGCTTAGCACCTGGGCCAGCAGCTTCGGAGGTTGTGCCAGGTCCCCCAGCACTGTCAGCACACCGGCACAGCGCTCGAATTCTCGCCGGGCCTCAGCTGCCTCCCCATGGGGCAGGACTCAAGACCTGCAGCCCTCCATGCCTGAGCTCCACCGCACCGCCCTCCCACCCTTGGTGGGCTCCCACGCCGTGGGAGCCTCCCCAACCAGCACCACCCTCTGCTCACTGGTGCCCCATCCCATCCACCATCTAAGGACAGAGGAGTGCAGGTGCCTGGTGCAGGACCGGCCAGCAGCTCTGCCTGTGGCCCTGGCATGGAATCCTCTAGGGGAAACCAGCTGGGCTCTTGAGTCCAGTGGGGACTTGGAGAACTTTTATGTCTAGCTAGAGGATTGTAAATGCACCAATCAGCACTCTGTGTCTAGCTCAAGGTTTGTAAAGGTACCAATCAGTGCTCTGTGTCTAGCTAATCTAGTGGGGACTTGGAGAACTTTTATGTCTAGCTAGAGGATCCTAAATGCACCAATCAGCACCCTGTGTCTAACTAAAGGTTTGTAAATGCACCAATCAGTGCTCTGTGTCTAGTTAATCTAGTGGGGACTGGAGAACTTTTATGTCTAGCTAGAGGATTGTGAATACACCAATCAGCACTCTGTGTCTAGCTCAGGGATTGTAAACACACCAGTCAGCACCCTGTCAAAACAGACAAATGAGCTCTCTGTAAAACGGGCCAATCAGCTCTCTGTAAAATGGACCAGTCAGCAGGATGTGGGTGGGGCCAGATAAGGGATTAAAGGCAGGCTTCCTGGAGCCAGCAGTGACAAGCCGCTGGGGTCACCTTCCAGGCTGTGGGAGCTTTGTTCTTTTGCTCTTTGCAATACATCTTGCTGCTGCTCCTTCCTTTGGTCCACACTGTCTTTATGAGCTGTAACACTCACTGTGAAAGTCTGCAGCTTCACTCCTGAGGACAGTGAGACCATGAACCCGACAGGAGGAATGAACAACTGCAGACGTGCCGCCTTAAGAGCTGTGACACTCACTGCGAAGGTTTGTAGCTTCACTCCTGAAGCCAGCGAGACCACAAACCCACCAGAAGGAAGAAATTCTGGACGCATCTGAATATCTGAGGGAACAAACTCTGGACACACCATCTTTAAGAACTGTAACACTTATCCCAAGGATCTGCGGCTTTGTTCTTGAAGTCAGTGAGACCAAGAACCCACTAATTCCGGACACAGTTTCTTTATTCTCCTCAAAATAACACCCCAAACAACAGGAAGAAAAAGAATAGACTCCAACTCCACCATCGATGAAAATGAGGCCCTTGGTGATATTTATCTTTGGAATATAAAGATGGAAAGGGGTGTGGGGCAGGGAGATGACAAGAGACCAAACAGAGAGGATGCAAGTCAATCCAATATGCCTAAGAGAAGCTGACAAGAGCGAGAAGGGGCTGGGCCAAAGAGAAGTTTGCTTATTTACCCCTAAAACATTCTAGAAGGTCTCAAGAATTAGAGGGCACAGATATTACTGAAATCAGGAGGAAAGCTTGAGATGGTGAAACAGGGAATATCTAACAGTGTTATAATTTAAAATATGGGTACATAACATTTTCCAAATGCAAATAGACCTCTTTCATTCTAAAAATTGGTTGGTAAATATGTTTCTATAGAAACCTTGAGAACACCCAGACGTTTTCATCATTGTAATATGGTGTATCAGTTTTCTATTGGGGCATAACAAACCACCCCAAAATTTAGTGACTTAAAACAAAACCTTAAATGTATTATTTATTTATTTACTTACCATGGACTTGCAAATTGGGCAGGGCTCAGTGAAATCTATGTTTTTGGTCCATTCAGTATTAACTGGGAAGCCCTGGGGGCTGGAGGAAGCATTTTCCTCTATGAATTACATGGGTTTCTGTGCAGCGTTGTGGCTGTGTCTGGAATGAGCATCCCAAGAAGCGTGGCACTTTTATAACCTACTCTCAGAAATTGCACAGAGCAAATTTCTTTATACTTCATTGGTCAAGTCAATCATAAAGTCCTGTCCAAGCTCAAGGGGAGGGGCCATAGGCTTATCTTGGAGATTTGATGATAGGGTGGTGATGTTCTAAAACACTACGTGAAACAAGAGAGGTGGCTATCTCTGGGAAATACAATATTCCACAGCTCTCTGTTTATCCACAATTTACAGCTTTCTCACACTCACCTCTTTCTTCAAGAATCCCCCAAAGCCTCATTTTGCTAGGGCTTTGGGTTCAGGCAAGAGGTCCAGGATGTCAGGAGTTAAATCAGATCCAGATGTGGATGAAGCTCTCAGGTGCAGCTTTGGGTACAGTTTCTTAAGCATCATTATTCTCAATCCAAAGACCTGCAAATTAAACAGCCACTGTGTTGGCCCTTTCCACACCCTGTATAAATGATGGTGAGGCAGACATAGGTTAATAAATATAGACACCCCCATTTGAACTGTGAAAACATGAGGTGGATTGCAGATGCGGGTTCATTGCGGTTCTGACATGCAGCCCCTTACGTGTTATCAGTTCCTTGATTAGAGCCCAGTCCTACTCCTTGGGAGTTCATACCTCTTGGCTATACCTTCTGGGATCTTGGCTGTTTATTTGAGTCATATATTGTTTTCTATAAAAAGTTGCCTGTATTTACAGCTGAGTAGTTTCTTCTGCTTGTTTTCTGCATGTAAAAATTTTACTGCCAAAGACCTTTTTTCATTTTATATTGTCTCAGTGGTTTTCAGACCAAGGTGATATAATTCTTTTAGAAATGTTGTGGGATGCTTATGTATCAATTTATGAACCTATTCCATTAGACTAAAGTCAGAGCCATAAATCCATAAACACTGTTTAGTTAGCTCTTTCTCTACCCAGTGCTTTTGCTCTTGTGGGCAAACACCATTCAGATTCTTAGAAGCCCTCCTATTTTATAGAGAAGATTTGTAAAGCACACCCTTCAGGTCCCTAAGGAATCTGCTTTCTCTCTTAAAGGGTCTATAAGGTATGCTCTTAGATGTTTGTGAGGTCTTATCAAAGAATTGTACAGTCTTATCCTGGATTTGGTCTTGGACCTGAAGGTCCTTTTTAAATTAGAACTTGATATACTCTGGTTTATCTTCAGATCATATAAATTTTTTGCCTTTTAATTTAGAACTTGCTGTCTGGAGAGGCCAAGAATGAGAAACAGTTTTATTATTAAACTCATCAAGTCCTGGATCCTTTCTATTTAACAGTGTATTCTTCAGCTCATTTCTCTCTCTTTTGCATTTTATCACAGGCAGCGAGATGAAGCCAGGTGACACTTACTATATTTTGTCTGGAAATCATTACATGATTGAGTTCATTTCCTGTTTTCCAAGTTTCCCCAGGCTATAGAGTTGCCAAAGTTTGTGTAACTACATAACAGAGCTCTCCTTTTTTCTAACTTCTTTTAAGCCCTCATTGTCAGTCTCCTTGAGGCCAGTTAGGCTCATGCTAACTCTCTACTCAAGGCCCTGAAGCCTTCACTAACAATCTGTTGAAGGCCCTTGGAGCTCCTGCCTCTTATCTGATCTTGAAGTTAATGCCATATGTTTTAGGTTTTGTTACAGCAACACCCCACTTCCAGGTACCAAAATCTTTGTTAGTCATCTATTGCTACAATGACAAACCACCGCAAAGTGACTTAAAACAATACTAATTATTTATTCTGCTCATGAATCTGCAGTTTGGACAGGGGGCATCTCTGCTCTACATGGTTTCTGCTGGAAGGACTCAACTAGAGAATCCAATTATAAGATGACTCCCTTGCATGACTGGTGAGTTAGGGCTGGCTGTCAGCTGGCAGTTAAAACAGGGCAAGGGTCCAAGGACTGAAGTTCATTTCCATGCATGCATCTCCACAGACTGAATGGGCTTACTCACAGCATAGTATCTGACCGGGTTCTAAGAGCAGGAGTGTCAAAAGAGCAAAGTAGAACATTTTCATAGAAAATCATAAACTGTCACTTAAGTTATACTTTGTTAGTCAAGGCCTGCACAGGTTGAAAGAAGGGACATAGACTCTGTCTCTTGGTCGAGGAAGACAAGATTCTAAAATAACATATGTGGTGGGAGCCATGGTTGCCACTATTTTGGCTAACTAGGTTACACACTGACTTTCAGAAATGAAGATTTGGTAACAGAGATATGAAGAAAGCACATGAAATATATGAATAATTTTTACTAAGACATTTTCTTTTTAGAGCCTCTATAAAGGGAGAATGTAGGCAGGGCACGGTGGCTCATGCCTGTAATCCCAACACTTTGGGAAGCCAAGGTGGGCAGATCACTTGAGGTCAGGAGTTCGAGATCAGCCTGGCCAACATGTTGAAACCCCATCTCTAATAAAAATACAAAAATTAGCTGGGCATGGTGGTGCATGCCTGCAGCTCCAGCTACTCAGGAGGGTGAGGCAGGAGAATCACTTGAACCCAGGAGGTGGAAGTTGCAGTGAACTGAGATTGCACCACTGCACTCCACCCTGGGTGACAAAGCAAGACTGTGTCTCAAAAATAAATAGATACATAAGAACAATAAATCATGCTACTGTAAAGACACATGCACACGTATGTTTACTGCGGCACTATTCACAATACCAAAGACTTGGAACCAACCCAAATGTTTATCGATGATAGACTGGATTAAGAAAGTATGGCACATATATACCATGGAATACAATGCAGCCACAAAAAAGGATGAGTTCATGTCCTTTGCAGGGACATGGATGAAGTCGGAAACCATCATTCTCAGCAGACTATCACAAGGACAGAAAACCAAACATCGCATGTCCTCACTCATAGGTGGGAACTGAACAATGAGAACACTTGGACACAGGGCGGGGAACATCACACACCCGGGCCTGTTGGGGGGTGGGAGGGATAACATTAGGATAAATACCTAACTTAAATGATGAGTTGATAGGTTCAGCAAACCAACATGGCACATGTATACCTATGTATCAAACCTGCATATTGTGCACATGTACTCTAGAACTTAAAGTGTAATTTTAAAAAAAGTAAATAAATAAGTAAGAACAAAGGGAGGATGCAGTACCAAGCTGACTCATATATTTATTGATACACTCTCAGATATGGCCTTTGATTGATTTTAAAACATTCTTTAATGAAAGGCTCTTCTATAAAAAGGTAATAAGAACTAAGGTCTTGGCACTGCACTCTTAGCAGAGTGCTGGTGCAAAGTTAGCGTTGAAAAATGCTGGACCCTTTTGACATGCACACATACATGCACATACACACACTTTTGTTGCTGTACCAACCTACCATTTTTTAATTATGCAGTCTATTAAACAATTTATCAAGCTCATCCTATGTACCAATAAAATATAGTACAAAAATGAGTGAGATTTCCATTTTTTATTTCATCAATGGATAGAGAACACAACAGGTAAATAGATAATCCCCATATATTTTAAAAGGAACTTTAATTATACTGGCCATTTAATCAAAATCACAAATTGGAATATATAGTCTAAAATAAGACTTTTTCCTAATTTTTAAATTTGTACAAAAACTTACAAAACAGCTAAATGTATGCAGCTGAATTTATTGAGTAGAACAAAATTACATGAAATTATCACTGTCCCAGTAAATATGGTTGCCATATTTAGCAAATAAATATACAGAATACTCAGTTAAATTTGAATTTCAGATAAAATATGAATAATTTTTAGTATAAGTATCTCCCATGACATTTTTGGGACATACTTTTACTAAATTTATTCATGGCTTGTCTGAAATTTAAATTCAGCAGAATGTCCTGCATTTTATTTGGCAGCCCTACCAGTAAATTCAAGTTGTGTGGTCATGATTAAACAGAAATAGTAACAACGTACTGTGGGAGCTACAAAGTAAAAAACCAAAGGTAGAGAGTTTTGCTCATTTGGTCCACTATAAAACGGGCTGCATGTAGAATAGTTAGGTTAATGCAGTCAAAGAAGAGTTGTCTAAATAATAAAAAATATATATATTCTTAAGGCTGAATTAATTATAAAGCAACAAGTATGCACAAAATCCTTCTTTTTTTTGAGACGGAGTCTCGCTCTGTTGCCCAGGCTGGAGTGCAGTGGCGGGATCTCGGCTCACTGCAAGCTCCGCCTCCCGGGTTCCCGCCATTCTCCTGCCTCAGCCTCCCGAGTAACTGGGACTATAGGCGCCCGCCACCTCGCCCGGCTAGTTTTTTTTTTTTGTATTTTTTTAGTAGAGACGGGGTTTCACCGCTTTAGCCAGGATGGTCTCGATCTCCTGACCTCGTGATCCGCCCGTCTCGGCCTCCCAAAGTGCTGGGATTACAGGCTTGAGCCACCGCGCCCGGCCACAAAATCCTTCTTTACAGCTTTTTCCAATCCATGATTATCTTCCACAATCTACTTTCTTCTGTAGCTTCAAACAGACCATTTGGATCATCAGACTCAATTTCTCCACATGAGAAATAAATGGTCATTGTTACGTTATGTCTTTTCCTAACTCATGAAGTGGGGTCAATACATGAAGTGACAAAACTTAAACAATAAAGAATTGGCAGTTTAAAAATGTGACTGAATGGACTTGAAATCAAACATGGTCAGATTCTCTTTCTTGTAATCAGAAATACTCCAGACTCAGGAAACTATCTTATGTCTCTGCATCAATTGAAGCAGCGAAAAATTTCAGCAAATAGTCATTTTCCAGATTTGCAACATGACAGAAACATCAGGTGGCTGGCTAAACAATGCAAGGCACAGAAAATGAATGAAAACCTTCCTTTATGCTTGCTCTTCACAGAAATATGAAGGGTGGCTGCCTTATCACAATTTCTTTAAGACTTCCCACCTGGGAAAACTCGAAGTCTTACCATGGTCATTGACAATCTGACGACCATTGGAGATGCAGTAAGCCATCCCCATACATGGAAAAAGAAAGCAGAGCCTTCCTTTGGAGGTACTAATGGCAGTCATTCAGCTTTGGGATTTTTTTAGCTCCTTTTGAATTAACAGTAACCTTTAATTTCTGAAACAAGCAATTCGAGAATGTGGTGGTCCTAAGTGACTGTATCTATGGAGAGACCTTTACATGGAGTAAAATAAAAATAAAAAACAAATGGTTACTCTCTTGTTCAGACTTTCAATCCTTGATCATGTGAAGCTCAACAGCAACTTCACCCCAATGCAAAAGCAGATCTCTCCAATTGCCAGGACCCATGTAACTGAAAAGGAGTGGTGGGCTGCAAATAGTTCAATAGTTACTGCAAAATAGGTACATATAAATTAGAGAGAGAAAGAGAGACAAAGATGATAAATTGTTGTCTTCTTTATTCTCAGATTTCAGTATTTTTCTCCTCAATTTTAGATAACAAATGGGGAGAAAAACAGAAAGAGCCAAGATTAGTGTTTTTTCTGCTTTAGAAGTGCTGGAGAGTCACTGACTCTGAAAACACTAGATTGAAAAAGTTGAAAGGTGGGAGGAAAGGAACAAGAAACAGAGTGTGTAGAGATTTGGGGCAGTTTGGCAAGGATAAAATGAGAAACTAGGGATAGTTGCCAGAATATTTAGAATGAGCTTTCCGTGGACTTAGGGGAAGAGAATCTGTAAGATGTTGTGTTTGGTGTCATGAAACATACTCCTCATTTGCCATTTTCGAAGAGAGGTTTATACTATTTACCAAAATAAATGAATAAAATTTCAAAGAGGGCAGGGAAAAAGCACAGATAGTAAAGTCAAATAAGGAGTGTCACAATATTAAAGTTATGGGAAATCAAGTCTCCTAACAAAATCACTTATAAATGTAAGATAAATTGGGTCAGTCACAGTAAAATCTAGGTAGAAAAGATTTTGTAAGAAATATACATACATTTAAATGTATTGATTTACCCATATTCCTTTGAACAAGCTAAAGTAGTTGTTCATTTTCTCTCCTTCTTTTGGAGTAATTTTCTTAAGACACAAGTATTATCAGCCAACTTTCCAGTTAAATATCTTCTGGATGCTCCTCATGGTTTATAAAATAAAATCCAAATTTAGCATTTGTATTCCAAGTCTCTCATAAACTGGTCCCAATTTCTCTTTTCAGGCTTTTTCCCTATCGCATCCACTCAAGCTCATATTGGTAGACTTCTTTTCTGAATCTTTATCTGTGTTCATCATATTCTTCCTGCAATGTCCTTCCCCAAAGGAATGTGTTTAAATCTGGGCTCCACTACTTCCCAGCTAGAAGACATCACTTAATGTCTCAAGACATATTTTTGTAGGATAGAGCTAATAATAATCTTTATACCATAGATATTCCACAAATATTAAATAATACTTATAAAGAAATTTACACAATGTCTATCATGTAGTAGTCTTTCAATAGCTGCTAGCAATATTATTTTCTCTTCTCTATTAAGATCATATGCCTATTTCATTCAGATTCATGAAATCTTCCTGTAATTGAAATTATGCTTCTGATCCTCCATGCCTCCATAGCACTGTGCATATTGCTTTTTATGCACTTTCCAAATTCAAATTTGATTTGTTATGAGTTGGAGCACATTTGCTTTTCCCAAGAAAATTGTAAACTTATTTGCTGTTGAGGCTGCATTATGTTCATCATAATGCCTCCACAACAGAACATTGTTCAATAAATATATATATTGAGATTGGCACTGTGCTAGCCACTAGAGAAAAAGAGTCAATTAGACCTCATCCCCGCCCTCAAGAAGCTTCTCATCTAATGAAGAAATTCAGCCTTGTAGATCATCCTTAGTAAATGTTTGCTGAATTAAATTGAATGCTCTTTTGAAGTGCTTAATTTTTAAACAAGTGATGTAATACTAAAGCAGGAGTCTGCCTTTGTTTTTCCAAGAAGCAGAGCCTGCAGTGGAGATTTGTATGCAAATAATGTAAAATGGAAGTGTTCTTAGGAGAACCTTCAAGGTAATGAAAAACATCTGGAGAGGCATGAGATTAAAGATAGGCAGAGGCCAGGCGCAGTGGTTCACGCCTGTAATCCCAGCACTTTGGGAGTCCGAGGCGGGTGGATCACGAGGTCAAGAGATCGAGACCATCAACATGGTGAAACTCTGTCTCTACTAAAAATACAAAAATTAGCCGGGCACACTGGCGGGCACCTGTAATCCCAGCTACTAGGGAGGCTGAGGCAGGAGAATCGCTTGAACCCAGGGGGGCAGAGGTTCAGTGAGCCATTATCCTGCCACTGCACTCTAGCCTGGGTGACAGAGTGAAATTCCATCTCAAAAAAAAAAAAAAAAAAGATAGGCAGAGATGGTTACAGGAGAAGTCTAGCCTCATTCTGATCCCATGGGGCGCTCTGGAGCAGGAATTCTACTACAAAAGTTACTGCACCCCCTGCAACCTCCCTTCTTCCCACCATCTGACAAAATTGACTGTGGCAGAGTTGAGAGGGGCATTCTCAACTTTCCTGACATTTCCATGCTAGACAGCTCCTGTCAACCAAGTGCATTCTTCAGAGAAGGATGCTGGAAGAAGCTGTGAGCAGTTAGCAGCAGAAGCTGAAGCTTAAAGAAGCTAGGAAATAGTGCCTAAGTCCAGAGAAGTGGATCTGGATGGGGGTACTGTTATGCACTGAATTGTGTCCCCTACCAGGTTCATATGTTGAAATTCTAATCTCCAATTCCTCAAAATGTGACTGTATTTGGAGATATGGTCTTCAAAGCAATAATCAACGTAAAATAAGGTCATTAAGGTGGGCCTTAATTCACTATAATTGATGTCCTTACATGAAGGGAAATTAGGACATAGACGCACACCTAGGGACAGCCATGTGAAGATAGAGGGAGAAGGTGGCTATCTACAAGATGATATGGTTTGGCTGTGTCCCCACCCAAATCTTGTCTTGAATCGTAGCTCCCATAATTCCCTTGTGGTGTGGGAGGGACACAGTGGGAGATAATTGAATCATGGGGGCAGTTTCTCCCATACTGTTCTCATGGTAGTAAGTCTCATGAGATCTGATGGTTTTGTTTTTGTTTTGCGATGGAGTCTTGCTCTGTTGCCCAGGCTGGAGTGCAATGGCACAATCTCGACTCACTGCAATGTCTGCTTCCTGGGTTCAAGCAATTCTCCTGCCTCAGCCTCCTGAGTAGCTGGGATTACAGGCATATGCCACCACGCCAGCTAATTGTTGTATTTTTAGTAGAGAATGGGTTTTTGCCATGTTGGTCAGGCTGGTCTTGAACTCCCGACCTCAGGTGATCCGCCCACCTCGGCCTCCCAAAGTGCTGGGATTACAGACATGAGCCACCATGTGCTGCCAACCCGATGGTTTTAGAAGGGATTTCCTCTTTCACTTGGTTTTCATTCTTTCTTGCCTGCTGCTATGTAAGATGTAGGCACATTCTTTCCTCACCTTCTGCCATGATTGTGAGGCCTCCTCAGCCACGTGGAACTGAGTCCATTAAACCTCTTTTTCTTTAAAAATTACCCAGTCTCAGGTATGTCTTCATCAGCAGCGTGAAAATGGACTAATACACAAGCCAAGGAGAAAGGCCTCAGAAGAAACCAACCCTGTCGACACATTGATTTTGGATTTCTAGCCTGCAGAATGACGAGAAACCAAATTTCTGTTGCTTCCACCACCTAGTCTGTGGCATTTGTTATGGCAATCCTAGCAAATAAATACAGGTACCAACAGCATCTGCTGCAGCCCCCAAAGAAAAAGCAAATCTAAAAAGTCATCAATAGAAGAAAGAGAAACAGAGGGAAAGATAAGGCGCTGTGGGTATGATGCACCACATCATTGTTAAGAAAAAGGCTGCTTTTATCAATGATCTGGCCTGACCTTTTGGAAGAGACACGTGTTGTGTCTCCCCTGCTCCCCACTATTTTCCCCAGTGGGAAGAGAATTGTTTCTAGGAAACAACAAGTGCTTTCAGTGTGCAAGTAGTTGAAAGTCATTTGAGTTCCAGATGGTTTGGAGGCAAAAGGTAACTTATGTGCTAATGGAGGAAGGGGAAAGCTGTTGAATCAGTGATAATTGGCTCAGGGAAGAAGAAACCTAGAAAAAACTCTGCATATTTTAAATATGTTCCCATCTACTAGATCCCCTACTAACTGAAAGGCTGGAATGAAGGCAAAAACTTTCAGAAGAATGAAAAACTGTCCTAGTTGGAGGCCTCAACTACCAAGGATTTAGGTATTTTCCCTCCTCATCTTCCAATTTTAGTATTAAGGAAGGTAAAATGCAACTCTCACCAGCAAGTGGCTTTTGGGGTTTTTTTCGCTTTGCTTGTTTTTATGTTTTTAATATCCATAGGGTTTTGGGTTTATTGAGTAGAACTCCTATTGTAATTCACCAAAGCCATTCCAGATTCTCAGCATTCAGAGCAGCCAAGAATCTTGTGGTTTCCTCTCGTTTGTCCCATCATGCACTTCTGCAGCCCAACACGATAAAAGGCACAAAAGCATAAAGGAAAAGCCTTGCACAGTTAAAAAAAAAAATTAATTACATAAGGACAGGATGAGAGATACATGGCTTGAATGTGCTTCCTGGGGGAAAAAAAAGGCCTAGGGCTTTAGACCACAAGTTCAGCAGAACCCATGAGTATAATGCTACTGTTGTAAAAGCTAATGCAAACTTAGGCTGTAATGACAGAAATAACATTTCTAATGCAAGAGAAGTTATAGTTTCAAGGTTTCTGCCCTCCTCAGGCCACATCTGGCTTATTGTAGTCTCGGGATGAGAATATCCAAATGAGAAAGGCCAGGATAGTGAGACATATGGAGACTAAGTCAAAGGACGGCTAGCTGAAAGAACTAGAGATTTTTTTCCTGGGCTAGGGAAACGGGTCTGGAGTAGAGATATTAGGAAGAGGCAGGGGAGTTTTCTTCAAATAATTAAAGGAATTGTATTGGGAAAAATTGAGGTTTGTTTGATTTTAGCTAATATATTATGAAACCTTGTAATTTAGAAGAATTTTTAAAAATGGGGAAATGTTATAGAGAGGTTGACCAAGGCTTATTTTCAGAAAGAGCTGGTTTAACAATGACAAATGCCTAACAATTGTCAGGGCTAACTTAGAAGCACAGAGTTGCCTATTCCCAGAGGTGTTCAGAGAGAAGCTGAATGACAGAATGACAAAATCACAGCATGGCAAGGAAGTTTCCTAGACATTTTCTCCAATGAGCAAGAGGTTGGACTCAGAATCTATATGGAATCTTCCAGTAATAACATTCTATGATTTTAATTAAGAGTGAGATAGAGATTTAATAGCTGAGTGTGTTGGGGATGAAGTAGGGGAAGGTGTCATCTCGTGTCTTGCAATTTGGATTTAATGTAAATCACATATTAAAAACAGTCCAAGAGCAATGCAGAGATAATTACTCTTTGATCTATCAATTATTGTTTAATATTTGTTGATTTTTATCTTCACAGATTTTTTGAAACCTTTATATATGTATACTTATTGATTTTGTTCAACCAAATTTAACCTAAAGTTGGCGCCTTACATATTTTAAATCTGCCCTAAAGGTTTCCTTATAAATGGTAAACTGAAATCTCACTGGATTTGTAAACAGATTAACCCGCTCTTGTGCCAATCACCAAGTTTCAGCCAATGAAAGGCAGCCAACTGTTCAAACCATGTTCAAATCAAGCAAATGCTGAGCTCCAACAAATTTGACTGTTTCTGTACCTCACTTCCATTTTCTGTGTGCCACTTTTTCTGTCCATAAATCTACAACATGCCTGCGCTGGAGTTTCTCTGAGCCAACTCTCGCTTGGGAGGCTGCCCCATTCAAGAATCGTGTTTGCTCAATAAAACTTTGTTAAATTTAATTTGTCTAAGTTTTTCTTTTAACAACTTGGAACAAACATGATATTATCATAACATTTGAATTTTACAATTAATCTTTATGCCCCCAGTTTTATTACCTAATATTTTTTTTTCTGTTAGATGAATGTTTAAATTGCATCTGAAATCACAGTATATCCAGGATATGGCATTGTTTGTATAAACAACTGACTTCCTTACCATGGCTGACTTAATCAGTACAGTCAGAACAACCAGTTTGGGCAACCAATCTAAACTGAATTTCTTAAATAATCAAATCAGCAAATATTTATCTATCTCTTACTATGTACAAGAAACTGTAGAAAGACAAAGCTACTGACAATATGGTTGGAGAAATACTACAACGTAAGAACATGCAAAAAATAAATTCAAACAAAAAAAGTATCAGTACTACCATAGGGCAAAGTAAATCTGACATAGGGCAGTAGAAAACTAATTAACAAATTGAATAGTATTAATATATGTAGGAATTTGGATTGGATATAACCACTTTTATGATAGGTGGATAGCTAGATTAAATTTTTGAGAAGGAAGTAGGGCTTGTGATGGGCTTTGAAAAATAGATGACAATTCACTGGGCAGGAGGAATGGCATTCTAGGCACAATTATGTGAAAAAAAAAAAACAAAAGAATGTTGATGAAAAACTTTAAGGCATACTTCAGGAAATTTAATAGAATCATTTGGTCAAAGACAAAGGTCTGCGGGAGGCATTATAAAGTGTTAGCTAAAAATATAAACCTTTGTGGCAAAAGGAAAACAAAAAAGAACACGGCTCACTTTGGGAGGCCAAGGCAGGCGGATCACGAGGTCAGGAGATCAAGACCATCCTGGCTAACACAGAGAAACCCTGTCTCTAATAAAAACACAAAAAATTAGCCAGGCGTGGTGGTGGGCACCTGTAGTCCCAGCTACTTGGGAGGCTGAGGCAGGAGAATGGTGTGAACCCGGGAGGCAGAGCTTGCAGTGAGCCGAGATCGTGCCACTGCACTCCAGCCTAGGCAACAGAGCAAGACTCCATCTCAAACAAAAAACAAACAAAAAAATGAACACAGCTTTTAGTTAAGCCCTCGGTATAAATTCTATCTCTATGACTGTTAGCCTTGTGTGAGCTATTCAAATGCACCTGAATTTCAGTTTTCTGGCATGAGAAACGGACATAATATCTACTATCTGGTTGTAGCAAGGATTAAATTAGAAAATATAGCTAAAGTATTTATCCTAGTACCTAACAGAATAAGAAGACTCAAAAATCTTTTCTGTAAATATTAGTGCTAAGACTAATATTATATAAGAAAATAGAGTATGCAAGTAAGTCTATAGAGCAATCTGGCTGAAGGGTTTAAAGTTAAAACTGTTACTAAAGGGCCCCAAGAAAGGGAGAGGCAATAGGAAAGGGGTATTCTTAGGGAGATGCATTACATAGCTTTGCATGCATTTGATTGGTAGAATAAACTGGAGACAAAAATAAATGAAGACAGAAAAAGTGGACAGGAGGATAATGACAAAGTACATATTGGATGTCATAGGCACCTAGATTGCACCTAGACACGGAAAAAGATCAAGGCCTCTAAATCAAAGTTGATCACTGTATTACTCAGGATTCTCTTAGAGGGACAGAACTAAGAACTATGTGTATATATATATATATATAAAATATATAATATATAAATATAAAACAGGACAGAACTATACGTATATATAATGGGAGCTTATTAAGTATTAACTCATACAATCAGAAGGTCCCACAATAGGCTGTCTGCAAGCTGGGAGCAAGGAGAGCCAGTCTGAGCCCCAAAATTGAAGAACCTGGAGTCTACTGTTCAAGGACAAGAAGCACCCAGTACTGGAGAAAGATGTAGGCTGGAATGCTAGGGCCGTCTCTCCTTTTCACATTTTTCTGCCTGCTTTATATTTGCTGGCAGCTGATTAGATTGTGCCCACCAGATTAAGGGTGGGTCTGCCTTCCCCAGCCCACTGACTCAAATGTTAATCTCTTTTGGAAACACCCTCACAGACCCACCCAGGATCAATACTTTGCATCCTTCATGAAGTTGACACTCAGTATTAACCATCACACACACACTCCTTGTCAACTTGAACCCATATACATCTCCTGAGATTAAACATAATCTTCAAATAAAGACAATAATAAGGTCATAATTACACCTAACAGAATACAACTATCCTTCATACAACTGGAAATGCGCTAATCCCCAACCCAAATACTATTACACGAAGTTAACAATACTTAAATGCTGATATGAAGGCAATAACGCTTATGTCACATGATAAAGGAGAAAGGAAATAAAATGAAGATATTTTCTTAGTACGAGCGTATACATGCACAAATATTTTTTTAAAAGAAGGAGGAAATACTCATGGCAACTACAGTCCTCATTTCTGCAGCTGGTCAGGTGGTCATAGCTGGTATTGATGACTACCTTCTTCTACTACCCATTCTGTATCCCCTTTGCCTTCAGCAAGCACTTCAGCAGGTAGTGGATTTTTCCTAGAGGAGTGACCCAAACGTTCATTCCTGAAGGGTCTGCATCATTTGTAGTTCTGCCTGGATTGGGCTGTTGCGGTTTCCTATGGACCTTAATCACAGGGCATGTTAATACTAAGAGATGCCCTATTAGATCTCCATGCATTCTCTTCCTTCCTTCTGTTGTAGAGTAGTAGACTGATTTCATCTGATAGTCTGGGTCAATTACCCCAGTCAACACTGTAACTCCTTTCTTAGCTTAAAGGTAGGAGGAACCCAAAGTGTCGCGGTGGCAATCTTAACTTCCACTTTAATGGAATCGTTATGTCTCCTGGTACAGCGTTTGTCCAAGGGCCCATTGGGAAATGACAGGGATGACTGGGGAAAGGGGCTGAGTGATGTCCACAGATTGGGTTATCCTATCCACTTGATTATTTGATTATTATTATTGGTTTTTTTTTGTTTTTTTTTTTTTT
>NW_012102465.1:182049-186174 GCF_000951045.1 Mandrillus leucophaeus | reverse complement strand
CTAGGTTTTTTGTTTTGTTTTGTTTTGTTTTTGTATTTTTTAGTAGAGACGGGGTTTCACCGTGTTAGCCAGGATGGTCTCAATCTCCTGACCTCATGATCCACCCGTCTCAGCCTCCCAAAGTGCTGGGATAACAGGCTTGAGCCACCGTGCCCAGCCCACTTGATTATTAAACTCCTCCTCTGCTGAGGTCACCTGTTGGTGAGCACTCACATGGAATACAAATATCTTCACATTTTTTGACCACTCAGAGAGGTTCATCCACATACCTCTTCCCCAAATTTCTTTGTCACCAATTTTCCAGTCATGCTTCTTCCAAGTCCCTGACCATCTAGCCAAACCATTGGCTACAGCCCATGAAACAGTGCACTGCTCAAAGTTCTGTCCACTGGCAAGATTTCCCTTCACTGCTGTCCTTCAGGGATGTCCTAGAAAGGGGCTGTAATGCTGCAGCTGTCCACTTTCGGGTGGCGCCTGCATATCCTGCAGAACCATCTTTGAACCAGGCCCTAGTCTTCTCTTCCTCTGTCAACTGAACATAGGGAAATTCCCATGAGGCCATCGGTGCAGGCTGGGGGAGAGAAGGAGTGGAGACCTTGGGGCTTTGAGCCACTTCCTCAGGTAACTTACTTGTGCCTTCAGCCCAATCATGTATACACCACTTCCATTTGATGATGGAATGCTGTTGTGCATGACCCACTTTATGGGTAGATGGGTCAGAAAGCACCCAGTTTATGATAGGCAGTTCAGGTCACATGGTGACTTGATGACCCATAGTCAAATGTCCAATTTCCACCAAAGCCCATTAACAGGTCGACAGTTGTTTCTCAAGAAAAGAGTAGTTATTTGCAGAAGATGGCAGGGCCCTGCTCCAAAATCCTAGAGGCCTCTGCTATGATTTACTTATAGGTACCTGCCAAAGGCTCCAAACAGCATCCCTATCTGCCATTGACACCTCAAGCACCATTGGATCTGCTGGGTCGTATGGCCCAAGTGGCAGAGCAGCTTGCACAGCAGCCTGGACCTGTTGCATAGCCTTCTCCTATTATGAACCCCACTTAAAACTGTCAGTCTTTCAGGTCACTCAATAAATGGGCAAGAGTAACATACCTAAGTGAGGAATGTGCTGCCTCCAAAATCCAAATAGACACACTAGGCGTTGTGCCTCTTTCTTGGTTGTAGAGGGGCCAAATGCACAACTTATCCTTTACCTTAGAAGGAATATCTCAACAGACCCCACACCACTGGACCACTAGAAATTTTACTGAGGTAGAGGTTCCCCAAATTTTAGTTGGATTGATTTCCCATCCTCTGGCATGCAAATGTCCCTCCAATAAGTCCAGTATGTTTGCTACTTCTTGCTCACTGGATCCAATCAGCATAATGTCATCAATGTAATGAACCAGTGTGATATCTTTTGGAAGCCAAAAGTGACCAAGGTCTCCCTGAATAAGATTATGACACAAAGCTAGAGAGTTGATATACCCCTGAGGTAGGACAGTAAAGGTATATTGCTGGCCTGGCCAGCTTAATACAAATTTCTTCTGGTGGGCTTTATGGACAAGAATGGAGAAAAAGGCAGGTGCCAAGTCAATGACTGCATACTAGGTATCAGGAGATGTGTTACTTTGCTCAAGCAATGAAACCACATCTGGTACAGCAGTTGCAACTGGAGTCATCACTCGGTTTAGCTTACGATAATCCACTGGCTCTCCAAGATCCATTTGTCTTCTGCACAGGTCAAATGGGAGAGTTGAATGGGGATGTGTTGGGAATCACCACCCCTGCATCTTTCAAGTCATTGATGATGGCACTAATCTCTGCAGTCCCTCCAAGGATGTAATATTGTTTTTGATTTACTATTTTTCTAGGTAGAGGAAGCTCTAATGGCTTCCATTTGGCCTTTCTCCCCATAATATTCCTCACCCTATCAGTCAGGGAGCCAGTGTCAGGGTTCTGCCAGCTGCTAAGTATGTCTATGCCAATTATACATTCTGGCACTGCGGAAACGACCACAGGATGAGCCTGGGGACCCACTGGACCCACTGTAAGTCAGATCTGAGCTAAAACTCCATTAATTAACTGACCTCCATAAGCCCCTACTTTAACTGGGGGACCACAATGACGTTTTGGGTCCCCTGGAATCAACATCAGCTAACAGCCAGTGTCCAGTAGTTCTCAAAATGTCTGATCATTTCCCTTTCCCCAGTGCACAGTTGCCCTGATAAAAGGCTGGAGATATCCTTGGGGATGGATGGGAGAGATTCACTGCATAAATTATTGGTAATGTAGTAGGGTCCTTCCTTTAGGGGACCCAGCCTCCCCTTCATTCAAGAGATTCTGACTCCAGTCTGGAAATTGATTGAGGGGCCATATTCTGTTTTTATAATTCAAATTAGTCTTTGTCCATTTGACCTAGAAGTTTCCTGTTTGTATAATTTAAGTAGGAATGCAGCAGGCTTCCTATCAATTTCACTTCTATGAACACCATGATTAATTAGCCAATGCCAGAGCCCTACACGGGTCAGACTATTCTGATTGCCATTTTGCCTCTGCTGTCCATTACAGTAGCTACACCCACCTTGCCTGTGAAAGTTGAGTGCTCCCACTTAGTCCTGCCACCTCAAGATCCAATTATTCCCATTGTATTTAAATTTTGTAGTTGAGTGACTGTGGTTCCCCGTGTTAGATCTGATATACAGAAAAGAGCAATTGCGGGACTCTTCAAAGATGCAGGTGCTGCCCTTACAAATATATTTCACAAGGCATTGGTTAAGGACCTCCCAGCTGTGATGAGTAGGTCTAAAGTGACTAATCCACTCTACCATCCCAATCTCCCTAAGCCTTTGAATCCCTTCTTCTACATTAAACCAAAGGAGATCAGGCATTTCCAGCTCACTCACAGTGGGCCATCTTTTAATCCACATTTCAGCTAACCAAGCAAATAAACTATTAGAACTTTTATTAACTCTCCAAACTGCAATATTAAATGCCGAGTCCCTACATAGTGGGCCCAAATAAATAAATTCAGCCTGACCCAACTCTATGTTCCTTCAACAATTATCCCCTACCCATAATATCCATTCCCATACCTTTTCTCTAGATTGCTGTTTATATAAATTGGAGAACTCAAACAGTTACTTTCGAGTGTAGTGCACCTCCTCATGGGTCACACTCTCAACCTCACCTCTAGCAGCCCACAGGGACTTTAGCCTAGTTATAGATCTAGAAGCAAACAGAGATGTTGGGGGTGGCTTCTGAGGAGAATCAACATTATCTTGCCTGACAACTGTTTCAGGGGAGGCCACCACTGTTGCCTTGGGCAGTGCAGGGTGTATCTCTTCAGGCAAAGGTGGAAAGGCTAATGGCAGCATGGGTCAGGGAGGGGATGTTGCCACTCCTGGGATGGGGAAGCTGTTCCTTCTGGCAAAAAAAGGTTCATCAGAGTTTACAAACTCAGGGTTCCCGGCTTCATCAGTGTCTTCCCATATGTCTCCATTCCAAGTTTCTGGGTCTCATTCTTTTCTAATCAATGCTTTCATTTTAACAGTAGACATCTGGTGAGGCTGCACATGCACCTTTCATTGCAGGTCAACCACTTGCACGACAAGAGCTTGTGTCTGATTTTCTACAATTTCAGCTCTTTCTCTACAGGAGATAAGACTCTCATTCAGGGCAATCTTAGCAGATTTGAGGCTCAGTATCTGCTTCTGAAGCTGAGAGACAGAATCCCTGAGTTCATCATTTTCTTTCGTCACTTAGTCCACTGAACTTAGGAGCAAACAATCAGCTTCATTATGTTCCTTGGTTCTCCACATATGGTCAAAGGTATTATCTATAGAGTCACTAAACTCCTTGCCTCTCACAAGTGGTGAATCAGGAGTGTCAAATGCGTTTATTTTGCATAACTCTCTAAACAGTTCATGCCAAGTATAATCAGTGTTCTCCATACTATTAGAACTAGAGTCCTTAGCATTTCTGCATCTAATCTTATTAAGTACCCAACTCTGGAAACCCCAAAACCAATGGAAGAACTCCATTCTTAATGTTCTGTTCCTCTAGAATCACTCCTGGTATGAAAATCTTTATTAGTCAGGGTTCTCTTAGAGGGACAGAACTAATAGG
>NW_012102465.1:167755-181709 GCF_000951045.1 Mandrillus leucophaeus | reverse complement strand
ACATAATATATAATATACAAATATATAATTACATACTATATTATATAGATATATGTTATATAGATATAACAACATTATACCTATATATATAGGGGAGCTTATAAAGTATTAACTTACATGACCACAAGGTCCCACAATAGGCTGTCTGCAAACTGAGGAGCAAGGAGAGCTACTCCAAGCCCCAGAACTGATAAGTTGGAGTCCAATGTTTGAGGACAGGGAGCATCCAGCACTGGAGAAAGATGTAGACTGGGAGGCTAGGCCCATCTCTCCTTTTCACATTTTTCTGCCTACTTTATATTTGCTGGCAGCTGATTAGATTGTGCCCAGCAGATTAAGGGTGGATCTACCTTCCCCAGCCCACTGACTCAAATGTTCATCTCTTTTTGCAACACCATCTCATTTTTCTGCCTGTTTTATACTTGCTGGCAGCTGATTAGATTGTGTCCACCAAATTAAGGGTGGATCTACCTTCCCTAACCCACTCATATGTTAATCTCTTTTGGTAACACCCTCACAGACACACTCAGGATCAATACTTTGTGTCCTTCAATCCAATGAAGTTGACACTCAGTATTAACCATCACAATCACCCAGTTTATAGCTTGGAAATTCAGAATGCTGGCCCTAGCAGTAGAAACAGTGAAGTTAGGCTGAGAGCAAGACTGGAAAGAAAAATGAAGATTTTTGTTTTAAATCTCTGAAGTCTGAGGTGACATCAAAATGCACATGTAGAAATCACGTTTATGAATCCATAGTTTTTTTTTGTCCAAACTTGCCTTTGAGTTCAGTGAAATGGAGAACTAATATGCTATAGATTAAAAATGAAACTATCTTAGTGACAGCTGTACAGATGTGTTTCTTTGCAAGGTTACTGATGGTGAGATGTGAAAAATTACGTGAAAAGGCTCACTCGATCTATTTGCTGAATGAAAGGAACTCACAAATGTTTCTGTGGGATAGACAATACAGATCACATCGAAAATGGAGCCCTTTGGATTGTTTAGTTTAAAGCAAAAGAGGTGATGGAAAGTTTTCTCTGTGCTGGAAGATTTTTAAAAAGGAAAGGGTTTTCAAAGAAAAGCTACAGTGTATATGCTTCTAATTATAATATTATGAACAAATGTTTTATAAATAAAAACAGAAGTTTTTGAAAATGTCCCAAATACTGAAGATGTATGGAGTGCATGGCAAATGTGGAATTTTTTAAAAATAGAGAATAATTTAACAGGAACATCAATGTCTAAGAATAAGTTATTTAGTTCAAATAGTTACTTTGAGAATTCACTTATAGCATAAAATAAGAAATATTAAGTGTTTATTTATGAATATCATTATATTGTGGCCTATTATTGAAGTTAAGAAATACATTTCTGTCTCTAATAGATCAAAGTCAACATCTACAAATCAAATACATATATTTATTTATATATATATATCTCACCTTTTTTGAAAGTATGCTATATTGGGGAGATTATATTCTAGTATTTTAAAATTGCATGCTTGCTTTGATTGAAAACATATGAAGGCATTGCAAAAAGAAAAACATTCTTAAATAGTACTTCACAGCCTCTCCTTTGAGCAAGCAGATGAACTGTGAAGTTTTGTTTAAAGATTTCATTACTGATGTATTAAAATGTATGAAAGATTATTACCTGTATGAGCAAAATTGAAAAGTTACAGCTATTTCAACAATTATTACTTATTAATACTTGAAGTTTGGTCTTTGTCAGCAGATGGGATATGATGAATACATTCAAAGTAAAATAGTGGAAAGGCAATAATTTATTACTTGAATGGTAAAACATTGCTCCCAGATTTCAATGAGCCTGTAACAGGCCCTCTGAATAATTCTTACCCTCCTGCTTTTTCTTCTTGGTCAGCACTTCTATAAATGCAAGGGTCCTGTGACATCGTTGAAGATCCCAGTATCACCCTGATACTTCATAAAGTTTCCAAGGATGGCAGAAAATAAAATGGCAATCAGTAAACAAAATAAAGCAAAACATATTTTTCAAAATGAAACAACCCCTTCTTCGCTTATATAGTTTTTAGAAGAAAAGGAAAGAGATGACTTTTCAAACACATTTTCCAACATAGTAATATAGTTTGGAAGAACATTTTTAAATTAAAACCAATCAAAATAAACAAAATAAATTCAAAAGCAGGAGTGGGTAATCTTACAAACCAATGGCTTTGAGTCATTAACATCTTCCAAATGATATAGTACAATGTGACTTCAGCAGCTTTCAGGACAGAAACTATGAAACCATCGTGGGTTAGACAAACTATTCAAATCTGGTGAATTAATTTTTAAAGTTTCAGTGCAAATTCTAGGGTGTGAATTTCCTCTTCTCCCAGCTAAGTCTAATTGAGAGTGAAAAATCATAGCAAAATCAGTGTTTATTCAGGATTTTATGTATCAGGTGTAAGAGGGACTTCTCTAAGAGATTGCAACCTCACATACATAAGCGCTCACACACCTAGAAAGCTAGGTGAGAGGTAGGATGAAAAAAAGAGAAGTTTCTCAGGCCACCTAACCCATTCTTCCTAGATCGGCTAACAGCTTTTCTGTCAGACTAGCTTGGGGTGCTGCCTTGGGAAAATCAGTTCATCTTGCTGGGTAACGAAGAAAATGAAGAAGGCTAGAAAATCTCACTGAATCTACAAAATCTACTTCATTCTTTGAAACAGTAAAACGGGCTTCCCATGTCATGTCTAACATCACTGGATAGGTACACTGGTTTTTCGAAGTCCTGGTGCTGGTGCGGGATCATTTCAGATTTTAAACTCTACAAATCTCATGACAATTACCAGGTTTAGTGAAATTCAGAGTCTACCTATTCAGAAGATTCATCACTACCAATGTCAGTGCTAATGTAGGATGAGAGGCTTATGAATACACAGAGCACTCTGGAAGCTTACTTACCATCTGAACAACTGGGTGGCAAAATGGCAAATGACTTACTTTTATAGTAGTAAGCAAAACATTTGTCCCACGTATGAAGTCAGTTAGAAGCGTTACCAGGAAGGAATTGGGACCCTCAGCAATTAATCTGTCCTTGTGATACTCTTACAATTTCTACCTTATAATAATTTTTGTACCTGTCTTATCTCCCTAGAAGATAACGTGCTATAACAGAAATCTAGGATTACAGGAGAACAGATAACTGCTGATTTTCCATTTTGCTCACTGGTGGCTTCACGGCCCTCCCTTTGCTGGGATGCTGACTTGGATGATTTCTCTGGTCAGTGTTTCTAAAATGAGCAGAGTTCTCTCCTTACTGTTATTACACTTTCTTAGTAGGCTCCGAAAGGGTATTATTCTTTCAATATTTCTACTGAAAATGTTGTACTATACATTGCTGCACTACTGTACTCTTACTACAACTCATGACTGACATTGTTCAGTTTCTTACAACCTACTGTCTCACAAAAGCTGGAGATAGTTTCCCAGACTGAGCAGACCATATCTGAGTAATCCCACATAGCATCACATCCAAAAGTTTTTGCTTTCCCCCACTGAGGAAAATGAAACTCACTGAGACAATATGAAACACATCCACCTATGCCAGTAATGGCAGGTGTTGCTTATTGACTATGGCACTTCTTCCAATAGGGTCTTCATGGAACCTCTGAATCCCCCTTAATACAAATCTAGAAATAAACAGCCAATTGATTGTTCATTAATGGCATGAACTATATGTCCTTTCATTGGCATATATTTTTAAAAATATTTTACTCCAGAATGGGTTCCTTGCTATCTAAGGTTGCAAGCAAGCTCCAAGACTTAAGGCACCCTGTGTATTCATTGTTCAAGAGTCTTGGTTCTGGGAAATAATGGTAAGTCAGACAGTGTTTCTTCCAGGACGTCCTTGGGTTTGCCCGAATAGAGAACTTTTGGCAGCCTGCCCTGGCATGGCAGGGCTCCTCACATGTGTTAGTTAGGACATCCCCTGGGACTTCACCTAAGTGAGAACTCCTAAATATTAACATTCCTGCCAAACACAGGTTGAAACAGTCACTGACTGACCCTTGGCTAAAGACTAGATACTTCTTGTTGGCTCATAAGAAGTGAGAATTTTTCTACTAGGATCCTGCTTCATTCCTCGGCCATTTTTGAAATGAATTTCAGATGCTGTTTATAGTTCAGAATCAAAGCTTAAAATTAGAGTTGACCTTTCTGATCACCCAATGTGAAAGCTATATTTGATCAATGAATTTCTAGGTTCACATGTCCATTTTTAATATTTTGGTCAGAGATAGGAACATGACAAAACACCACGTGGCTCCCATAAACACACCCTATGGACTTAACTGTGTTTCATGATTCCAACGGGAAGGAGAAAGAAAGGGAAAGAAAAGAGAAGGAGAGAGAAGGGGTAGGAGGAAAGGGTATGAGGGGGAGGGGTAACTAAGAAGGGAGGGTATGGAAAAATGGAAAGACAATAATGAGAGCGATGCTACCAAATTTCTCTCCTTTATTCCTACAGTTTTTGAAGATTTCTCCCCAAACCATTAGCCCGTGGATGCAGTCATTCAATTTTATTGTGATTTTATCATTTCTCTCTCACTAGTTGTGAATATTGCACAATTAGCACATTTCTGAAAACCCCGATGGCCATGTCCTCAAGCTTCCTCCCCAGTTCCTGGAATTTACACTGTAGGACCTCAGCCCTATTTCTGTCTGTGGTTTTGATTCCAGCTCAGATTCTGACTACAGTGGCGTCCCCTCTCCTTGGCGAATACCTTTTTTCTCCTTGTGGTGATGTTTCCAGTCCATCTTGAGGAGTCATAAAGTGCTATTAAAACAGTCATCCCTCTTAGCCTGTCCTCGGTAGTCATCACACAGTATTGCTATTGTCCAGGGGTTGGAGTCTGAGGCTGAGGCTGAATCGGAAAGTTGGTTTTAGTATCCCAGCAAGGCCAGGGAAAATAAATTCCCGAGCGAGAATATGGCTCGGCGTCAAGCAGCTGGAGAACCGGCCCATGAACAGGATCCAGGGGCAGATTATTTGGGTGAGTGTGCATGGCTACGAGACATCAGTTTCGTTTGACTAATATGTTCTTTTCCATCCAATTGAATGGATTACCACAGTGTCAAATAAATAATATGTTGCCACATTTGGCCCAACAAGAAAAATCCTGGGTATCAATAAGCAAGTGTAAGACCACATGAAAGCCTGACTGTGTTTGAGGAAAACAGGCAATAAGCCCTCAGGTATCTTGAAACTTAGACATTTTTCTTGTCAGAATGTTCTAGGAGCCAAATTTGTAGGGTCCCTGCTGCTGTGACAACACTCTGGTCTCTGAAGCTCATCCAACATGGCCCCTGTCCCAATTAAATCTTAGGTATTCGTGAAGGCAGCCACCAAGGTGGGACAATGGCTCATTACCCAATTCAAAATGCATTCAGTCAACATTTATTAGATGCCTACTGGTTGCCAGGCACAGAGGTGGCATCTGGGGCTGCAGGAAAGGATAACGGGGGTGAGAAAGAATAAAAAGTGAACATGGCACAAACTCTTGGCTCACATTCTAGTGGGGACACAGACACATATCCAGATAATTCTCATATCATGCAATAAAGTGCTATGAAAGAAATACAGACAAACTGCTCAGGAAACAGGAGATGGGCATAAGTTGGCCGACTGGAAGACAGAGAGCCTGGGGATGTCTTCACAAAGCAATGACATTTGGGCTTTGCCTTAAAATATGCTGTTCTGATGCAACGTTATTTTCCAGAATTGTAAAATGTACATTATAAACTGTAATAAATTTCCCCCAAACACTTCTCACTCTGTAGCACAAATTTGCATCAATGGCATCCTATAACTGAGCTACACAAATAATAAGAAAAATAAGACAGGAATAACAAGCATTGTTGCAAGCATTTTACATATGCTGGTTAATTAATTCAGCTCCTGTGATATTTCTGTGCTATAGGTACTGTCTTTACCTTATAAAAGTGAAAATAAAGCACAGAGAAGTTAAATAAATTACCTAAGGTCACACTGCAAGGTCAAACACTGTAGTATGTACTTTAGACTCATTCTTTCATTTTGTTCTAACAACAGCCTTTGCTCTGAGCTATGTATAATTATTTCGGGGTGGAGGATTGAGGGGATTAAGGATCTGAAGCTTAGAAAGGTTTAGTCTTCTCTCAGAAAGATCTTTCAGATAGAGGACAAAGTATGGCCGTTGGCCCAGAGGCATGGAAATATATGCGTGGTGTACTTAGAGAAGGCAGATAGAAATACTGTACATACCAAGGGGCTTGAAATTCATTCTCTAGAAATGGGTGACTATTCATAAGAATAATATTACCTGAGGTTTTTTTGTTTGTTTGTTTGATGCTCTAGTGGCGACCTATATAAAATGCAGGGGGGAAGGCTGCTTGCTGCTTGATGGCTATCCAATGAGTTAGGGCCGTGGCTATGAACAAAGAGGCAGGCATTTAAAAGGTGGTAGAATCAAGACAATTTCTGATGGCTGGTTGTTTTGGGGCAGGGTAATAAAGGCTAACTCCAAGGTTTCTCCCTTTGACCACTATGTTCAAATATCCCAGTGCCACCAATGAAGGTAGGAAATGCAGAAGAATTGATCAGTTTGATGGAAAAAAATAATTGATTTGTGGCATTCAGTATGAGGTGGCTTACTAAGGAGGAAATTTCCATTAGGAAACTGAATATCAAATCTAGAGTGATCCACTACTTTGATTTTTTCCCATGTGAGAACAATGCATGCCCTGGCATTTTGGGACATTCCTTGGTGGGATAATAATCTCATAGCTAGCTTATCTTCATAGGGCTTTCTTAGCTGCAGACACTGTTCTAACAATCATGTATGATGTATGACTCTTCACAACAGGCTTATGATGCAGGCACCCTATTATCCTGATTTCACAGATGTGGAAATTGCAACACAGAAGGTGCAGGTTACTTTTCCCATGTAGCACAGCCAGAGGTATGCCAAGGAGATGTTCTCCTCTCCCCAAGTAGTATTTCTCATCCATGATTTCAGGCTCCTGTGGCTGAGAGTCTCCCTCCAAAAGTTTTTCTAGCTATTCTCGAACCCGGGAAGAGGAAAGGTAGGTTAAAGATGTAGTGTGAGAGGGCCTGCTCGTTATGTAATCCCTATGCCTTTGGCCTTTATAAAACTCAGCATACTTGTTCTCAGCTTGAAGATTCCGTCAGACAGCGAATCTCCCTATTTCTCATTTTCTTTTCTGTAGCAGATAATGACCACATTCTTAAGGTGGTTGAGAGGATTCGATAAGTTTATACATCTAAGGTGCCTGTTCCTAGCACAGGTACATGTTCCAGAAATGTTAACTAATATGATGACAATCAAGACAATAATAATGTCAGTGCTGATGACTACATATTTATCTCTACATTGTTTTCCTCAGTGGTTTAGAGAAGAAACACCAGGTCAAGCCCTGCCTTATAGACCTCAATCAGAGAACGAGAAAGATACTACTAGTGTCAAGATTTAGAATTTAGAGGTCTCTAACCTATGCAATTTGGGAAAGATCTGGAGATATTCCTGTGGTGGAAATGGAGACAGGAGAGAAAAGAACATTTTGTCAGGGTCCAGACCATCAGAAAAGCTCATCATTCCTTAGTTAGCCTCTTAAGAGCACTAAAAAAGAAAAAGTGAGTGAGGTTGTATGAAACAAGGTGAAAGACACAGAAATAGTCAGATCCTCGGGGGCGGGGGCGTTGTTTAAGTAAAGACACCGGACTGGGTTTTTTAAGTAAACAAATTCTAGAAGATCAACCTAAATGCAGGACAAACCCGTGTTTGGACTTTTAAAACTGAGGACGGGAAATGCTTGAAACATAAAAGACCATCTTGGACCATCTGGTTCTGTAACAGTCCCCCATCAACACATCTTCACTTGATGAGACCAATATAATAAATGAGGATAGATGTGTTTCACTCCTGTCAACAGCCATGCAAGAGGAAAGATAAGAGAAGCTTTTGAAATTGTAGAGATCTTTTGGCTTTAACTATTCTAGAGGCAATTAGTTCCATATGGGAAGCAAATCCATGAGGATAGATTTAACTAGCAATTCTGTAGCTGCTTATCAAGAGGCAGTATATTTGGTAACACACACACAAAAGCCAGATTCTGTTACTGTGACACCTGCTTTCACCCAAGCAAGCCAGCAATGAATTAGCCTTTGGCCTCTGATAGTTTATGTGTCAACTCATTTTAAATAAATTAATTAATTATACCTGGAATTGATATTAATAATGATAAATTACCTTTTAAAAATAAGCTCAACTGAGGCAACACTACCTTCAGAAGACCCTAAACTTCTTAAAACACAACAGAAAAAGTCCAAGCAATTCCCCTTATGCCCTGGTAAAAGCTAAATGATCCACAGTGGAAGCCTTTCAAAGTTTTCTGTTCTCTGATGGAACTGATGGTGGGTAAATTTGAAGAAAAGAAATTACAAAACAGTGGGTAATCCAGATGATTCCTTCCTCTGCCCTCTCACAAGCTGTGCCTTATAAGCATATTGTTTTTATCCATTCTTGTGCTTAAGAGAAGAGCAAAATGTAGGGATAGGGAAAAGAGATAACAAAATAAAGAAGAAATGAAGGATGAAAAGATTAAAGAGAAATAGATGAAGTAAGGCCAAAAATGTAACAGAAAAAGAAGAAGAGAAAAAAATCAGTAACATCCTCTCCTTGCACCCCATTTCTTCCATTTTCTTAAACTTGTTTCCATTTTAATAACTGCACATTCACATGCATGGTGCAGAGAAGGGCACAGAAGCAGTGGGTGCAGGGGTTGGCCTTGACAGGTCACGTGATTCTCAAAGCCAAAGAACTCAAGACCCACGGGGTTTGTTAAAATATCTGTAGGACAAACCCATGACTTTCAGAATTTGGGGGAAAAAAAATTCAACCCATTATTCAAATATTTTGTGCTAAGCAAAGTGCAGTGCAGTTTGTCAGGCAGTTCCCCCTTAATTTCCAAACCCATGTGTATTTCCAAGGGAATGTGATTCATATGTTTCTAATTCATTTACATTTAAATCATCATAATGCTGTTTTGCTGAGCTATTTGATGTCCAAGAAGCCTATGAGGCCTTTTACAAGCCCTTTTAAAGGCTTTCTCCTTTGAACCTGCAAGTCATGGTTTTCCTGTACAGAAAGTGAATTAAAATAAAGAAAGGTTATAGTTTCTCTTCAAGCTAAATTCCTCTGTATTTAAATGGATAATAATAATGACAACCATTAAAATAATGTGATCTCAGAGGCAACCTTACATACAAATTTAGAAAAATCTATCAGTTGGGGGAAAAAAAAGTTCCAGATTTTCTAATGCAATAGCTATGAATAGTAATGGCTAGGTTTTACTCCATTTGCAGATTACATTTAAAATATTATTTGCTTTTTAAACCCCTTGATTTTTCTAAAGCCCAACTTAATTTCTTTCAGACTTTGAAGGTATTCTTGAACACTAATTATAGCTATCCTCTAATATTTTAAAGAAAATTTTGAATGCCTTTGTGCCAGAATTGCCTAGATCCTTGGTGAATTTATAAACCAATAGAATATTGATTTTTTTTTTAAAAGTAGCAATCACAATATAATCTACCATTTATTGAAAATGTTGATATGGGTTGGGCACTGTAGAGGGTGCCTTACATACATTGTCTAATTTAATATTGCAACAGCTCTGCACATTTTTAAGAATGTTTGAAACTTATCCTGAAGGCAAGGGCCAGGTGTTTTGTTTTCCTGGAAGATAACCTTGACAGCAATGCAGAGGACGGATTTGAAGCTACCTGAGATGGGGAAGCTGGGTCGGAGGCTGTTTCCCTAATAAAGTGATGAATAAAGGCAGAAGAATTAGCTATAAAGGGAAGGAGAATAAATTATAGAGAACCTTATGTTTCGTATTTTCACAATCATTCCACGTTTGGCTTTTTAATCAAGAAGCCAAGCTTATTCTGTGATATTTGCTGAAAATTCTAATTTCTCATTTTCCAATGTAATGTCTATGCATCCACAGACACACATTAGGTCATCTATAAGAAACACCAGTTTAATGATCATGTAAGTAGAAATGCTTCTTTCTGAATCACCATTTCAACACTAGAATAATTTTATACTGAGCTTTGCCTCTCTCCACTGATATTAAGAAACTGATCTAACGTAATGACTTCTCAAGACAAAAGGAGAGAAACCTCCCAGGTAGAAAGTGGTCAAAATTATTTACATAAAATAAAGTTACATTTCTCCATTGCCTTTAATAAAATATCATTACCAATGCCAGTGTTATATATACAGTCATGCACCACATAAAAATATTTTGGTCAACAATGAACCAAATAGATGACAGTGCTCCCATAAGATTATAATACCAGATCTTTGTTCTCTCTTTTCTGTGTGTAGATGTACAAATACTTAGCATTGTGTTACAGTTGCCTAGAGCATTCAGTACAGTAACATGCTTTACCAAGTTTATAGCCCAAGAGCCATAGGCTATACCATAGAGCCACAGACCATACCATATAGGTATGTAGTGGGCTGTACCATCTAGGTTTGTGTAAGTACACTTTACAATGTTTGCACAATGACCAAATTGCCTAATGATGCATTTTTCAGAACATACCCTTAGTGTTAAGTGATTCATAACTGTATTGTGATCAGAGTCATCTATTTGATAATCTAGAGGTCTGGAAATATCTTCCCATCCAGTCTCCCCTCACTTGCTAGTTTGAATTATTCTTAAAAGCCTTATTTTACTTTATCTTCAAAAGGTACTTAGGCCTCTTGTAACCTGGACTTTGGAATTTGGAGGGAGAAGAAGAATCTTTGAAGTTTTCATTAGTACCTTAACCTGTATTGACACTGTGACAAATTAGACAATAGCATTAATTAGATAACGTCCAATATCTCAATGCTTCCTTTTTTCTTCTTCTTCTCAAAGTTTCTTACTTGAGGCCATTGTATTTACTTCAATATTTGCGTTTGTTCACTTCCCATTAGCATCCCTGCTCTAACCCTCTTACATGGACTCTGCAGTAAATTTTCGATGAGCTTTTCGGCTTCCGTTCCTGTCCTGTCACAATCTTTCTTCACACAGCAGCTAGAACAACTGTTTAAAAATACAAATGATGTCACTGCCCTTTAACAGCATATCATTGTTTCTCATTATATGTACAATAAAAGAGAATCTTTGGGATCTGGCTCCAGTCGAGCCCCCAACCTTGCCTCATTGGCTTCTCTTCCTCCATCAATAAGCTCCAGCCACCTGGCTGTCCTGCCCTTGTTGGCCCCTTAAGCTTATATCTCCCTTCAAATGTCTCCTATGCAGAGGGATCTCCCTCACTCCTCCAGATAAAGTGTGGAGTTTGTTGACTCATGTGTGAGAGTGAAATCAATTAATGGTTATGACCAGAATGTGTTCAACACATACATAGACACACACACACATAAGAAGAGAAAATAGAGAGTTTAATGACACTTTCACGTTAGTGAACTATCACTTTACTACTGGGTTGGAATGTAAATGCATGTTTTGTGGGTCACAATGAAATGAGTAATTGAAGTTGCAACCACCTAGAAGCTTGATCATAAATGTCATCACATGACCTTGTTTGTTTCCTTCATTGCATTTCTCACAATCTGAAATCTGACTTATTTATGTGTTATGTGGTTTATTAAGAATGTAAGCAATTTAAGAGCAGGACTCTGTTTTCTTATCCCTCTTATAACCAAGATCTAGTACAGTGTCTGACATGGTTCAGGTTCTAAAGAACCTTTCATTCAAAGACTATAAAACAAGGGTATCCAATCTTTTGGCTTCACTGGGCCACATTCAAAGAAGAATTTTATTGGGCCACATGTAAAATACACTAACACTAACAATTGCTGATGAGCTAAAAAAAAATTGCCCAAAAAAAAAATCTCAATGTTTTAAGAAAGTTTACTATTTTGTATTGGGCTGTATTCAAAGCTGTCCTGGGTCGCATGCGGCCCATGGGCCGTGGGTTGGACAAGCTTGATCTAAAAGATGCTGTGATGGTTGATTTTAGGTGTTAATTTGACTAGGCCATAGTACTTAAGTATTTAGTTAAATGGCAGTCTAGATGTCTCTGTGAACGAATTTTAAAGACAATATTAACATTTAAATCAATAGATTAATAGAATTTGGTAAGGCAATTACTCTCCATAATGTGGGCGGGCCTCATTTAAATAGCCTTAAGGAAAAAACTAAGTTTCCCAAGGAAGAAAGAATTTCACGTCCAGCCTGCATTGGACTCTAGGCTGCAACATTAACTCTTCCGTGGATCTCGAGCCTGCTGGTCTGTTCTGCAAGTTTCAGATTTGACAACCTCCCCAATCTCATTAGCTGGTTCCTTAAAATCTCTCTCTCTCCTTTCTATCTCTTTGCCTTCTCTCTTTCTCTCTCCATGTATACACACACACACATATATGCACACATACATATACGTAGGTACATGCACACATACTACTGCTTATGTTTCTTTGGAGACTGCTAACTAATACAGATTTGTTGACCACTTATGGCACTGCAAAGCTTATTACCACTTTTCTTTAGACATTTGTCCCTTTGCCCAGAGCTCCCCAGTTAGGGTAGGAGCTAACCCTAATTCCCTCTCTTTATTCCCCAAACTCTCAATCCCACCCTCCTTGCCTGTTCATTTCCTTCTCCTCACCATAACATTGCCACTTGGCCCCCAGGCCAGAAGTGACTTGCATATTTCCCTCCCTCATTCTCCAGGCTTTCCAAGTCACCCCAAGAAGAGCCTGTAACTCCAGGACTCCTTATCCAGGACTCCTGAGACATGCTGTTCTTTGTTTTTACTGCTTTCTTCCTGCAAAACTTCTCATGGACAAAATGTTGCACATCATTGCATAGACATATTTAGATGGAAGTAAAACCAGAAGAATATAAGTTAACTACAAAACAATATCAGCAATGATATCAGCTAAAGTAGCGAGACAATGGGTGATTGTATTTTTCTGCCTTGTATCTTTCTTTAGTGTCAAACATTCTACATTGAGAATTTTCAGTAAAAAGAAGTTATAGCAATTATGGTTTTTAAAAGAGAATTTGAGACAATGAAAGTTAAATATAAAAAACACTTCATTAAAATGTCTTTTCTTCAATAAACTGGCATATTCATTAATACCATTCATGTTAGCACTTGATCTGATTGTGTCTCTGATGGTTTCATGTGTGATGGTGATGTTGCCAATCGGACATTGAGCCTGTTTTGAACAAGGAAAGTATTTCACACAATAATGTGCAAAGACAGCTATGCAATACAACAGGCCTTGGTTAGAAACATGTGTCTGTCACTCACAGCTGCGTGCCTGGTCTCGTGTGACTTAATCTCACTGGTTCTAATTGCATAAAATGAGAACAATAAGACATTTGTGTGATGCACCTAGCAGTGCTTGCTTCATTGTATATGGTCAATAATTGTTAGTGTCTATCCTTCCAGTTACATGTTAATTTCCCCAGCACCTAACAACATGTTAAACACACAATAAAATAACATAAATACATATCAAATGAAATGGTGTGAAATTAAACTGACGTGTGAGGAGGGTGTTGGAGGAAGGGATATTTCTTTCTCTACAGTTTTAAGCTGCACTGAAACGAGTTTCCAAATATCTATGTTCATGTTTTATTATTAGAGAAATTTCCCCTACATATGTGACATTTTTGCTAGTGTTTTAAATACTGTATAAATAGCAGTCTTAACTAAAGTACTACTTGATTCTTACCATTTGATACATCTACTTTTTTTTTTGGAAATTTATGTTATATCCTAAAAATGTCAGCTTTCCACATTTCTGCCAATTTAATTTTCTTTGCATAGAAATAAATAATGAGTAATTTACTAGTATCCTTTTTCTTTAAAACTTTAGTTTCAAAACTCACTAGAGCTAG
>NW_012102465.1:157204-167200 GCF_000951045.1 Mandrillus leucophaeus | reverse complement strand
TATTATACACCTATGACCTTGGTATTGAAAATTTAGGTTTTTACTATTCATGTTTTTTATTTTTATTAAAGCAAGAAGAGAAAAGAAAAAGAAAGTGAAAGAGAGAAAGGAAGGAAAGAAGGATGGGAGGAAGGAAGGAAGGGAGGGAGGGAAGGAGGAAGGAAGGAAGGAAGGAAAGAAGGAAGGAAGGACACAGATGTTTCTGAAATTTCACAGGGAAATTTCATTTAACTCTAGAGTTCTACAAATATGTAATAGAATTATGCAGATATATAAAACATCTGCTTATATTACCACAGAGTTATATACCACATTTTGCATAATTTCCCCAAATGTCTTTAATAACTAAGGTTAAAGTGTTAAATTTTAACGTATGTTCTAACTAAATTTTACTAGATATTCTAGTATAAGAAATCTGAAAAATAAGTCTAGAAGCTTATGGATATTACATATGTAAAGTCCCTGTTATTTATGCTGACTTTAAATACTTAATTAAGCATCCATATGTCAACCCGATCCTATGGAAGGTCAGAGTAAACAATGTGTTTCCGAAGTTAAGTGCTCAAACACACGAGGTTACTGATTCTTCCGGAGTCAGGGGGTATCATTTATTAAGCAAATGGCATCTGGTGTCCTTGGACCACTCAGACATGTCACTAGATATAAATTGGAGCAAATGAGTAAAAATAACCTGCAACTAGGTTCCAAATCCTAAAAAAAATCAAAATTTATTTTGGAAGCTAATTTTCTAAAAAGGTTGCCAGTTTTCCCCGGATTAGTGAAATAGGCACATGATGTCAGAAATTTCAAATGAATTTATTTTTCTAGCTCCATGGGAGAAATAGACAACATACATTTTGGAGGGTGATCAAAAAATGTCTATTAATCATGTAACAGTGTAACCGTCTGGACATATTGGTCTATGGCATTTTACATAAGCTCCTGAGATTTAAGCCAGGTTTCCCTGGCAGGTGTCCAGACATGTGTCTAATGGCCTACCTGTACCTCTAAACAATGGTGTTCTACCTAGAAACTCTGCCTGATGGCTTGGCATAAGATAAATTGAAGTGACCTACTTTAAATAGAAGTTCTGCCTGTGTAGCAAGGTCCTTAAGAGGATCCTAGTTTGCAAGTGTCTACAAAACTCTGAGCTATCTGAATAGTCCATCATGAGTTCTATTCCCAAAAGATTCTAATAGTCCTCAGAGAAAAATCAGTCAACAAGAATTTGGGGACTGATGGTCAGTTTCCTGGGAAACTGAGCTTAATAATTTTGAGTAGAGAAGGCAGATAAAAATGTTGATGGGACTCAGAACATGCTACTTCAAAATATGGCACCATGGCATTTGAGAAAACAGCAGAATCAGGCAGTTCTCTTTAATAACTAAGGTTAAAGTGTTAAATTTAACCCTCTTCCACCTCCACTCTTGAAGAAAGTCATAAAAGAATTCTCCGACCTTCCTATATCTGGAGGAAAGGAATGTCCTTATCTCTGATGACACAGACACACAGAAGAATCCAAGCAAACAGACCTTGTTAAGACTCCCTAGTTTATTACCATTAGATCATAACCCCTTTGTCCACTTCTTCATCAAACTTAAGTATAAACAAGTTTTCCTGCTTCTTTGGATCTTCATTTCTGAAGGATCCTGTGTCATGTAGACTTATATTAAATACATTTCTAGGTTATTTTCTTATTAACCTGTCCTTACTATAGGATCCTCAGCCATGAGTCTTGCAAAGATATTACTTTCCCCTACAGTTTCCACAACATTTTAGGACTGAGAGCTTACCTAAAGATGGAAGAAAATTAAGCTGTTGCTTGGGATCCATAGAGGGAGACAGTAAATTGTAAAAGTTCTCTTGTATAATAAAGAATATATCTTTGTCCCTAGTTCTTGGCAGAGT
Organism: Mandrillus leucophaeus; assembly: GCF_000951045.1. NCBI lineage: Eukaryota > Metazoa > Chordata > Mammalia > Primates > Cercopithecidae > Mandrillus > Mandrillus leucophaeus. The sequence goes on along the minus strand of NW_012102465.1, from coordinate 165,292 downwards.
CTTGAAAACCCTTGGCATTTCCTGAGCCATGATGGTGTTTTTGTTATGCTAATGAGGTGATTCCTGGTGGCCCTGAGATAGCTTCAAGATGAAGGTTGGTCATCGGAAAGACCAAACACAGGATTAGAAAGTCAGAACTTTGGGCCAAGCTGACCCTCAGGGAAGAGACAGGAGCTAGGGATTGAGTTCAAGCAAGTGACCAACAATATACTCAGCATGTCTATGTCATAAAGCCTCAAGACGAAGTCTGGATATTGAGGTTCAGAGGAGCTTTGTGATGTGTGAACAGGGTGATGTACTGAGACTCCATGGAGACAGCATGGAAGCTCTGAGGCTCATACCCTTCCAGACCTCATCCTGTGTGTTTCCTTTGTACTAAAACTGTAATCATAAGTATAGTGCTTTTGGTGGATCCTGTAAATTTGTTTTAGAGTGCTAGAATTATTGACCGTGAAGGGGTCATGGCAACCCCAAATTTACAACCAGTCAGAAGTGCAGGTGCTCCCACAAGATGAATCTGAAGTGAGGGCAGTCCTGAGGAGGACTGAGCCTTTAAACTTCTGAAGTCTGATGCTAACACTGCGTAGTTACAGCCAGAATTGTATTGGCGTACACCTAATTGTGGTGGAAGCAGAGCACTTCGAAGCTAGAGAATCAGCTCAAGTTCCTTGAGAGAGAATAGTAACACAAACTCAAAGAGCCAGGCTATTTCTCCTGTCTTGGTGAAATCAGAGGTAGAAGTGAAAGTCATCCCCAGGGACGTGGGAATACATTTAACCCTGGTGCTGGCCTTGAATGAAGGGCTCTTGTAAGTGAAGGCTGAATAAGTGCTTCTTAGCAAATGGAGAGGGGCAGAGCAGGAATTTAGGGGAAATACCAGGGCTGAAGCAGTGATAGGTATACATATACCAGCACAGATGATGTTTAAAAGTCACACAAAGGAGATGACCTTGAGTAAAATATCAGGAGACGGGGATAGGTTATAACATAAGAATTATAGGCAAAAAGGAGACATGTTTAGGTGCGGGTTATGCTGTTAATTAAGTGGTAAGCAGTTCTAATATCAGATGAGGGATATTATAAGTAAAGGCCCCCAGTCTTGAGGGTTCCAGAGCAAGAGTGTAGCCTAATGGAATAGTCACAGTACCAGATTCAATTCCCCAATGTCTCCACAAAATGAAGAACTTGTGAACACCAAGAGATGCAGGTAGTAGGGAACCAAGCAGGGATCGAGGAAAGGGATACAGAAAGATATTATCAGATAATCCCGCTAAAATGCCAAAGTCTCTGTTTCCCTCCAGCATTTGACTGTGGTGTCCAAGTTGGCTAACATTTGCTCTTGAACATTTTATCTGAATAAAAACAACATCAACAACTATAGCAATGACACTAGTAATAATAATCAATATTTATCAAATATTTTCTATGTCTGAACACTCTACTAGGCATTTTACACGCATTTTCTCAGTTAATTCTCACAACAACATCATGCAATAACTACTCCATTGTCCCCATTTTACACAGGAGAAAACTGAGGCATAGAGAGAAATGCTTGAGAGCCTGAAAGGCTGGAGCAGTCTGGGGCTGAGAGAAGCACGAGGCGTCCTGCAGTTGGTATGATGCTCCTTGTGTTCAGCTGAGAAAGAGTTAGGGTCACGTCAAGTATTCACAGCAATGGGCCAAGATTAGCAGTGACACACGCAGCGGCTATTTCCTCTACAGTTTAAAAAACCAACATGGCTGATCAAATTGACCATGTAGTCAACAGAATTCGCTCATTACGAATTTGAAAAAAAAAAAAAATCAAATGATTTCAAAAGGGAAAACTTCTTTGCATGCACGCAGTCTGGATATTTTCCCCAAAGGAAAACCAAACAAAAGATTGCATTTGTCCTTGACTCTTGGAGACTGACAGCAACATCAAGAGGAAACTCAAGAGGAGCACAATCCTATTTAAGGGCTTTGACTAAGTCTTGGTACTTTCAGTTCTTCTGAAGATTCCCACACCTTGTGGACATATGAAAGGGCTTAGTATTTAGAAGATTTTATTACCAAATCATAAATATTTTATTTACCCAAACCAGCAAGGAAGGAAGAAACGACGGGGAATTTGGGCAGCTTTCTAGGGAAATTCGTGCCAAAGTCCCATTTGCATTGACTTTGCAAGGCACTCAAAAGCACTTTTGTTTCATTTCACATATTTCATTCTGTTGGAATATAGCCACCAGGTATGTGGCACAGATAAAGTCATCTGCCAATATCCGGGTTTAAATCTGGAAAACAAATATGTCAATGAACTTGATATAGGCAACATCTTTCATGCTAGCATCTGCTCTGCCATTTCCAAAGGTATATAGCAATGGAATCGATATTGATGCTGTTCTTTATAAAGATAAACATACTGACCCTCCATCATGGGGGTGTATGCTCTGGAAGTTTTTCTTGCAGATGAGAAAACCGGTCCCTGTTCATTCTATTGACTAAACCCCAGTGTGCCCATGGGAAAAGCTTGCCAGGATGAAATGTGTAGGCCCTTGCTGGAAAGCAGCAATGTAACTGGCTTATGTAGGGATAAAATTTGTAACTCTGTCCTCATGCTGATTGTCACTGATGCTGTAGAATCGGTCTCCACCATCCTCATGATTGAGGTTCCTGTTAGTCTTTGTTATTTTCAACCTGTCCTCCACACATCCTCCAGACCTGCTTTCTGAAATAAAAACGCTGTTTTTATTTTATTTCACTGTGCTTAAAAATCTTCAATGACTTCTCATTGCTGAGGTCAATGAAAGTATAATTTAGCTTATAACCAGATTATAATTTAGTTTATTGATATTTATTACTATTAGTATAAAATTAGTTTCGAATACTGACAAATTAGGAGATTTTACTTCAGTATATATAGATATGTGTCTTTTCTTATTAACTTGAGATAGTCCGAAAATATGGGGCCCCTTTTCCTACCTACATTAGAGCTGCATAGCAACTGTCTTCTTTTAGGCCACGAGGTTTTCTCAAAGTAGAGGTTGTCAGTTGCCACGTACTAGGCTGCTTGTTCAATTTTTGAATGGTAGATAAATATTCCTCTGCACATTTATCAAGTGGGGAAGCAGGGTTTTACTGGTGAACAGGCTCTCAAAAGAACAATAAACAAACAAACAAACAAACAAAAAACAAAAAAAGAAAGAAACTCTGATGTGTTGCATTTCCTGATTTCTATGGTGCAAATATTTTCACCATGCCAGGTTTGAAGCTACCAACATGAAATCACTGAACTCCAGATTGAGAAGAGATGCTAGCAGACAGCTCTCATACTGGTTCCAGTGCAGCATTATAATAAAGACCAAGAAAGCTACGTGTTTCAAAAGTAGAAAATAAAACCAAACCAAAGGAGGGCGCTTACATAATATTTTGCTCACATTATTTGCCTGGCCCACACAGACTCTTGAATGTGCAGTTCTTGCCAATGATTAAATAAAATTCAAACTGCTTAAAATGGCCTAGCAAATCTTTCTACAATCTCATCTCAAACTAAATTTCTAAACGATTTCCTGTCACTACCCACATAGCATATAGCTTCTTGATGCTTCTAATACACACCCATTGTTTTGACATATCTATGTCTTCATGTATGAAACCCTCTATATCTGGAATACCATTGTCATCACTACATCTACCATACATTCTCTGTGAAACTTTCTTAAGTGATGCTTAAGAGTGAAATACTTTCTAATCTCTGCTTCTAGGTCACTATACATTTGGTGTTGCAAACTGTGAGCTCTCTGAGAGCAAAATCTATGTCTTATTTGTTGGTGTATTCAAAAAGCCTAGCATACACATCACATCCATGATCAATAAACACTGGTGGAAGGCAAGATATAACTAGCCCTTAAATGAAATATGTAAGTTTCATTATAAAATGCATAAAAACTCCCAATGCGGCTGGCTAGAAGCAGTGGCTCACACCTGTAATCTCAGCACTTTGGGGGGCTGAGGCAGGCAGATTACTTGAGGTCAGGAGTTCAAGACCAGCCTGGCCAACATGGTGAAACCCGGTCTTCACTAAAATACAAAAATTAGCCAGGCATGGTGGCAGGTGCCTGTAATCCCAGCTACTCTGGAGGCTAAGGCAGGGGAATCACATGAATCAGGGAGGCCGAGGTTGCAGTGAGCCGAGATCGTGCCATTGCACTGCAGCCTAGGTGACAGAATGAGACTCTGTCTCAAACAAACAAATGCAAAAACCTCTAATTCCTATCAAAATATCAAAAATATAACTCCACTGTTAGGGCTTTATTTTTAATATATTTTGTTCTGAAATTATACCAACTTTTAAATTTCATAGTCATATTACACTAATATATTGCTAAATGGTAGTCAATATATTTATTTGATTTCTTTGTTTGTTTTTCATCACAGCATGTGCTAAAGGAATAAGAGTATTTATCTTGTAACCTCCAACTGACCAATTGTCATCACTGACAAGTAGCATATTCTCATAAATGCACATGTGGATGCTGACATTTTGTACACAGTTCTTGAGAAATACAAATTTGGCATAACCCTTCATAAGGCATTTGAGTTTATATAGAATCACTGATTCTAAAATACTGAGTGCAGATAGAATTTGGCTCCATAAACACAGCAGTCAAATCCAAATGATAAGGAATGAACTGAATGGATGGCTAGACTTGATATACTTAAGAGTAGTTCTTCCTGCCTTGGCTATCATATCGAAAAGCAGAAAGAGGCAGCCTAGGTAAAACCTATACCTTACTTACTCTGTATTATTTTTAACTAATGTGTTATCTAGCACAGAAGTTCTCAAAGTGTTTGATTTAAGAACCCCTTTACATGTTTAAAATTGTTGGGGATCTCAAAAGAGATTTTGTTTGTGTAGGTTATAACTGTCAATGTTAACTATATTCAAAATTAAAACTGAGAAAAATTTTAATGGCAAGAATCCACAAGCACACATATCATTAGCCATCACAAAGATGATACCATTAAGTTTCATGTAGCCTCTGGAAAACTTCATTGTTTACTTGTGGGAGAATGAGAGTGAAAAAGGAGATTCTCACAGATACCCTGAAAGAATTGTGCAGACTCCCAGGGGTCCCTGGACCATACTTTGAGTACTGCTGGCATAGCATATTAGGTGCAAATAAACACATTTATTGAAATACTAATTAGTGATAGCATAAGGTTATGGCCAATATATATTACCAGTGGTGCACCTACACAACTATGTGTAATGAGCAATGACCAGAGCTTGCTTGCTTTTGTACTTTTATTGCCACATCAATCAATCAGTTTCAGTTTCTAGCCAATAGATTATCAAATAGAAAACCCTAAGACAATAACAACAAAAAAAGTTATGAAAGGACAATTGTCTACCTTGTTTGAAATCTTTGTTTATAATGATATAAAAGCAGACAGGTAGAAAGAAGGGGAGGGAGCGAATGTTTGATGGATTCAATGAAGGCTGAAATTAAACATCTTAACAACCACCAAATTAATCATTCCACCACTTGCTTTCAGATTCATAACATTATGAGATATCACGTAGATAAATAAAAAAGTCTAAATTCGTCCAGTTATAGTATTTATTATTGAATTTTAAAGTGCTGCATTTGACACAGTCTCTCATAAAACTCATAAAACATTCAGAGCTGCCCTAGCTGTTCCATAGCTTAGATTCCCTTTTCCCTTTTCTCCTCAGTTTAATGTGTTTGCAAATAAAAGCATAAATAAATGATAATGATGTCTTCTATTTTTAAGCATTTTGTTATATGTTATTTAATCTGAGAGTCAGAATAGAATGAACTAATGTTCTCTTTAGCAAACTGTAAATACACTTTGAACAAGAATTTGAACCTACATACTTCTTAGATACTGTAGTCATTGCTTTCTTGCTTCTGCTTTGAGTGTTCTTTACAATTTTCAGCCTGTTGCCCATTTCAAGTAGATTAGAGAGTCAAATAAATCATCCCAGTGGAGGACAATCTTAAAATGAAATGTCTGTTGGGGAAATAGCTTTTCCATTTATTAATATTAATTTTTAACTTTACCATATGTTCCGTTCATTTTTCCGCCTCTGAAAGTCAGAGCTCATGGTGTGCATGTGTTTTTCTGAAGAGTTGAAAGAATGATGTTACCCACCCAGTGGTCAGTTTATAGCCTTCCCATTCCCAGTTCTTTATCCTGATTTTAGCTCAATCCCAGGTATGGCCACATTCTGGTAAATCCCTTAAGCAAGAAATACTTCAGCCAATTTAAACAAAAGAAAGGGAGGGAGCGCTGCTGTGAAAGACAACCATGCCAATGGGAAAAAACGAAATCAACTATTTGCCAATACTCTGTGGCCTGAGGGTTAACGTAGTGTCCAAACAGAACTTATTAAATGAGCTTTAATATTGAAGCATCACAGAATCGGGAAAAGAATCAACCAACTCAAGGTGATGAAATGTTTTTCTGTTTCAGCACTGAGTTTTATCTTCAGAAAGTCGGATAAACACAATATATTAGAAGTGCGTCTTATATTATTAATTTTTAGAAGACTATATTTTTATTTGGTATAAGTTCGAATATAATTTATTTATGAATGGATTTATATTTGTATTAATAAGCCCAACAAGATGACATTGTGCATTCAAATCTGCATTGTGTAGATAAATGTAGTGGCTGGTAAAGTTAAAGCTAGGAAACTTTTGAAATTGTCAAATTAGGAAGAGAGTGGCTATCAGTTGAATTTTCATAAGCAACTTGATCTGTTGGTTTAAACAAAAAGGGGACTATAAAATGTTATGAAATTATTGGCCCAGCACATTGGCTGATGCCTGTATTCCTAGCACTTTGGGAGGCCAAAGCATGCAGATTACTTGAGGTCGGTAGTACGAGACCAGCCTGGCCAATATGGCAAAACCCCATCTCAACTAAAAATAAGAAAATTAGCTGGGCATGGTGGCCCGCGCCTGCAATTCCAGCTACTCAGGAGGCTGAGGCAGGAGAATCGCTTGAACCCGGGAGGCGAAGGTTGCAGTTAGCCAAGATCCCGCCACTGCACTCCAGCCTGGGCAGCAAAGTGAGACTTAAAAAAAAAAAAAAAAAAAAAGAAGATGAAAGAAAAAAAAATTACAGTTAGAAACTATAGAAACTCCTCTGACATTAGCCCTTCATAGTCTCCACTATACCCTCCTTCCTCCTTCTAAAAATCCTCTCTATACAAATCACAGAAGAAAATAGATGCTTGAAAGAATGAAAGAAAATAGTAGAGAAAAAAGAAAAACTAAATGTTTCTACTAACTAAAACAATGACTGAGGATTATAGGCTTTGTCAAAGGCTTTTTAATGTGACATTAAAATACCTGACTTAAAAGCAGATGCATAAAAATACTACCACAATGTACTTAGACATTTCATGTATATTAGTATTATGTTATCCTCCTGAGTCTTAAAGGATGTTTTTTTCCTAACAAGATAATATTAGCAGCCATTTATTTTTGTCTGCCTTTTGTGGTATTTAAGCCTCACACTAAGTCTGCAAGGTAATTGGTTAGGATTTTAACCCAGATACTTTTTTCTCCAAATCCTTCATTCTTTCCACTTAAGCTAAAATACTCTCTAAGCCACTGCTTTCTGGAAAAGAATACATATTTCCCTCTATACCTTTCATGTTAGAGTTAATAAGACTCACTCACCAAGGAAGGGAGTGGGGTGGGAGGGGCATGGGAGAAGAGACTAAACTCTAGCTACTTGTGTAAGATGGATTCTGACGATAACCAAGTAACTTTCTATTTCTGGAGGCAATAAAACCCACACTAAACAAACAAACACTGACTTTCTCTTTGCTGTAGACATCAATACACTCCTGCCATTATGTCCAGCAACAAACTTGTTATGTTAGGTTTTCTTGTAAGTAGATTGGGCAAAGACCATGGTCCAACAGGGTCAGCATTTGGTAGCCTAAAAATTGTAGCAGCAATTGCTATAAGATGGTGTTTCTCTATTTTCTGAAAAAGATGACCAAAAATAAAAATGAGGAAGAGAAAGAAAAAGAAAGAAAGAAAGAAAGAGAAAGAAAGAAAGAAA
>NW_012102465.1:153898-156229 GCF_000951045.1 Mandrillus leucophaeus | reverse complement strand
AAAGAAAGAAAGAGAAAGAAAACGAAAGAAGCAAGAAAGGAGGGAAGAAAGAAATGAAGGAAGGAGAGAGAAAGAAAGAAGCGAGGGATGGAGGAAGGAAGGAAGGAAGGAAGGAAGGAAGGAAGGAAGGAAGGAAGGAAGGAAGGAAGGGAGGGAGGGAAAAGTCAGGACCAAAACACCATATGAAAAACTAAAAAATATGCCAATATTGTCACAATAATAGGGAGCGAATCTCAACTTAAAAGATTTCCTACTATGTGTCAAACATAAAGCCATGATTACTATTTGTATTTAGTCAGTGGCATTTGCCACTTGGTTACCAATCTGTCAACAATGATTAATAGTTGAATTATAGTCAAGTAAGAGATGACTCCTATCCCACTGAGATGTTAATAAAAATGTATAGAGATTCATCTTCATTTTTACATTGCATTTATTTTGGGCTGTGAAATAATTTTGATTTGTCTTCAACATGAAGCATAAACTACCAATTTTAAAGTGATCTCTATAGGGATTTTCATGCAGGCAATCAATGACATTTGGATCTCTCTAAAGAAGTAACAGTAAAACTTACTTATTTTCAAACACTTTAAGTCATGAAACTATATAATATTTAAATTCTCTTACTGGGGCCTCATAAGTAAAATAGAAAAAAGTGTGATGCTTTGGTGAACTCTGATTGGAAAGTACTCAAGACCCTGCCCAATATCAGACCTTGGTCTCCACCTTCAACCACTCTCTCGAGAATGACTTGATGTATTCCTTAGAACTCCATGGAACGTAATTATTTAATATAATCAATGACATAATTTACTGATTTTTAAATTCAAACTGAAAACCAATTGTCATCTGAGCTGCAACTATAGAGTGATTAATTTTTTCAGGAACAAGAATACTGTGATTTATACAGTCCCATGAGTGCTGTTCATTTCAGTGTAGTCCAATTTGGAAACCAGGCACTTACTCCACTAATGATAACGTTGTTCAGAATAGTTTCAAAATGTCTGTTTCAGTACTGTCACACAGAAGACTTGCATGGTCTTCTGGATTCTGTCAATATTGTCCATTATTAAATTTTGAAAGCAAAGTTGATATTTTGTAATAATCAAAATCATTCACAACAAAAACTGTTGATGGCTGTAAATGGCTTGGCAGAATAATACTGCTTGTTTACTTATTCATTTGTTTTAAAGAAACTTCCATGTGACTATAAAACATTAAGATTTCTTTGTGCTGTTTAAACACTTTTTTAAAAAGAAAAAAAAATCCAGAGATCTAAAAGCAATGTAATTTTTAAAAAGGATAGAATTTTTTAAAGTGGCTATTTTGAAGATGACAACTCTTTTGTGAATGTATAAATTCTTGGTAAATAGCCCCACTTTTAAATAAGAATTTTTCATATAGGAATAATCTCCTGCTAAAAATCTTGACAGCTCAGCATTTCCCATTACAAACCAAGGGAAAGGTTATGGTAAAAATTAATTGGCTAGTTTCTCCATGGAACATTTATGGCATTCAAAATATGCTATTTAAAAAAAGACATTATGATCGGAAAAAAACAATTAGAGGTATAAGGAGATGAGAAAGAATTTCAGCAAAACCACATTTGGATTGACTTTTAAAATATTTTTTCTTATGTTTTAATATTATTTAATAAGGGTTATTTGAAGATGATGATTTTAAAGAGTAATACAAATGTTAATAAGATGATAAAATACAGAGTAGAAGAGTCAGTCTGGGAAAGTCTGTCTGTATATTGGGAGGTCACTTAAGACTGAAATTCAATTAAATGCTTGAGGCTGTCTGCCATGCTCCAAACACTTGCACAAACTTTAAGTCATTTAATCTTCAAGGCAATCTTACGAGGTACATAAAATTACCTTTGTGTTAGAAATGAAAGAAACAAGACTCAGAGAGGTAAAATTATTTGCTCGCAACTTCTGATGAAACTGTCTTCTAGCTCTAAACCCAAAGCCCTTTCAATTACTTCATTTGAACTCAGGGGTTAAAGCCCACAAGCTAAGCATCATCAATCAGGGAAAATCAGGCAACAAGGGAATTCTAACAGATTAGAATACAAGATGAAGATGGCCCCACGATCCAGTTCCTTGGACAGGAAGCACTGATGGAGATGTGACTTCCTGGGTTTGAGTGAACTGTGTAGTCAGTCAATTTATACAAAATGAGGCAGATCCAGTAATGGACACAAAGCTCATTGAGGTGAATAGGAGATCTGGTGGCAGAAAATAGAATTAAATTAGATATGATCCTTATCACCTAGCTCTTTATAAGAATACCCTTTCGGCTGGGCGCAGTGGCTCATGCCTGTAT
>NW_012102465.1:151433-153848 GCF_000951045.1 Mandrillus leucophaeus | reverse complement strand
AAAGAAACAAGACTCAGAGAGGTAAAATTATTTGCTCGCAACTTCTGATGAAACTGTCTTCTAGCTCTAAACCCAAAGCCCTTTCAATTACTTCATTTGAACTCAGGGGTTAAAGCCCACAAGCTAAGCATCATCAATCAGGGAAAATCAGGCAACAAGGGAATTCTAACAGATTAGAATACAAGATGAAGATGGCCCCACGATCCAGTTCCTTGGACAGGAAGCACTGATGGAGATGTGACTTCCTGGGTTTGAGTGAAATGTGTAGTCAGTCAATTTATACAAAATGAGGCAGATCCAGTAATGGACACAAAGCTCATTGAGGTGAATAGGAGATCTGGTGGCAGAAAATAGAATTAAATTAGATATGATCCTTATCACCTAGCTCTTTATAAGAATACCCTTTCGGCTGGGCGCAGTGGCTCATGCCTGTATTCCCAGGACTTTGGGAGGCTGGGGCCAGTGGATCACCTGAGGTCACGAGTTTGAGACCAGCCTGGCCAACATAGTGAAACCCCATCTCTACTAAAAATACAAGTGGCACACTCCTGTAGCATCAGCTACTCAGGAGGCTGAGGTGGGATGATCACCTGAGCCCAGGAGGCAGACGTTCCAGTGAGCCGAGATCAGCCACTGCACTCCAGCCTGGGCAACAGAGCAAGACTCCATTTCAAAAAAAAAAAAAAAAAGACAGAGAATACCCTTCCAAGTCTCAAATGATTTTTCTATAGACTCTTATTCTCTCTTGGGAAGAGGGGAAAAGCGTCAGGTAAGACATAACTACTTTCTTATTGCTTGAGGACTTCTGAGGGTAGAACAAAAATCTTGAACAAAAGTCATACCTCCACAACTTTTTCATGTCCATCTTGGCACACCACTGTGTTTCTAAAATCTTGCCTAGCAGAAGCAAGCCACACCTGGTAGTGATTTTGTACAACTCATTTGTCCCAGGGCTGTTCAGCCAATGACTTGGTGAAAAGTAGTTTAGATAAATTAATGAATGCTAAATGTATAATACATTATTACAAAACTAATATGTTACAAAGAAATACCATCTCCTCTAATATTTAAATCATAGAAAAAGAGTAAACTAAGTTTGTTATACATCTATCATTTAATAACTATAATACCCACATAAGGTAGACATAAATAAACTTCCCCAGGTTCACAGAGGCAGTAGCACTGAGACTAGGATTTAGATACCATCTGCCAGGTTCATACCCTGCTCTTTAGACTCTTTCTGCTTCAGACAAAAATTACTTCAACATAAACACACATACACACCACACACACACACACACACACACACTCCACAGCTCTTGGCTGCCAATATCAAGATAATAAATCATCCAACTGTATAGGCTATTGGTCTTCCATTGTCAAACAATTTTAAGTTCTCAGATTTTACTTGCAAATCCACTATGAGATTCTTCTGTATTCTGTAATTTGCAGTATGTATTTTGAAGCTAATCTAAACACAAAAACAGTGCTTATCTGAAAAATTTCTACAATGGCACTATTACTAAATGTAATTACATATTTCATTACCTTCTGCTGTGATCTGTATGTTTGTCTCTTCCATAACTCATGTTGAAATTTAATTTAATTGTAACAGTATTAAGAGACCAGATATTTAAAAGGTAATGAAGCCATGAGCGCTCCATCCTCAGGATGGGATTCGTGCCCTTTTAAGAAAATGAGTTTGGCCCCTTCTTTCTGTCTCTTGCCCTTTTTCCACCCACCATGAGATGACACAGCAAGAAGGCCCTTGACAGACACCCCTCAATCTTGTAATTTCCAGTTTGAAGAACTCCGGGTCAATAAATTTCTGTAAGTATAAATTATTCAGTGTCAGATATTCTCTTGTAGCAGAAAAATTGGACTAAGATGCCCTCCCCCAAGATACTTCACCATGCCTTAAGAATTCCACTGATATCACAATCCACATGAAAGTGCCTCTCTGAAATAGACCAAGGGTAGTATTCTGAGTTTCTAAAGAAAGCTTGGAGATACAATTTCATTACAACAAATTTATCATTATCAATCACTTTGTGAATGACTATTTTATTTTTATTTACTAATTTGAACCAATTAGAAAATTAATTTGTACCAATTAAAAATACAGCTATAAACTGCATAATGACATTTCTGACAATGATGGACTGCATATACGACAGTTGTCCTATAAGATGATAATGGCGCAGAAAAGATCTTATTGCTTAGTGATATCATTACTATTATAACATCGTAGTGCAATGCATTACTCATATACTTGCAGTAATGCTGGTGTAAACAAACCTACTATGCTGTCAGTCATATAAAAGTATAGCACATAAATTATGTAGGCTACATAACATTGATAATAATAATAAGCAACTATGTGAGTGGCTTATGTATTTACTACAGTATACTTTG
>NW_012102465.1:143217-151383 GCF_000951045.1 Mandrillus leucophaeus | reverse complement strand
TGATTTTGTACAACTCATTTGTCCCAGGGCTGTTCAGCCAATGACTTGGTGAAAAGTAGTTTAGATAAATTAATGAATGCTAAATGTATAATACATTATTACAAAACTAATATGTTACAAAGAAATACCATCTCCTCTAATATTTAAATCATAGAAAAAGAGTAAACTAAGTTTGTTATACATCTATCATTTAATAACTATAATACCCACATAAGGTAGACATAAATAAACTTCCCCAGGTTCACAGAGGCAGTAGCACTGAGACTAGGATTTAGATACCATCTGCCAGGTTCATACCCTGCTCTTTAGACTCTTTCTGCTTCAGACAAAAATTACTTCAACATAAACACACATACACACCACACACACACACACACACACACACTCCACAGCTCTTGGCTGCCAATATCAAGATAATAAATCATCCAACTGTATAGGCTATTGGTCTTCCATTGTCAAACAATTTTAAGTTCTCAGATTTTACTTGCAAATCCACTATGAGATTCTTCTGTATTCTGTAATTTGCAGTATGTATTTTGAAGCTAATCTAAACACAAAAACAGTGCTTATCTGAAAAATTTCTACAATGGCACTATTACTAAATGTAATTACATATTTCATTACCTTCTGCTGTGATCTGTATGTTTGTCTCTTCCATAACTCATGTTGAAATTTAATTTAATTGTAACAGTATTAAGAGACCAGATATTTAAAAGGTAATGAAGCCATGAGCGCTCCATCCTCAGGATGGGATTCGTGCCCTTTTAAGAAAATGAGTTTGGCCCCTTCTTTCTGTCTCTTGCCCTTTTTCCACCCACCATGAGATGACACAGCAAGAAGGCCCTTGACAGACACCCCTCAATCTTGTAATTTCCAGTTTGAAGAACTCCGGGTCAATAAATTTCTGTAAGTATAAATTATTCAGTGTCAGATATTCTCTTGTAGCAGAAAAATTGGACTAAGATGCCCTCCCCCAAGATACTTCACCATGCCTTAAGAATTCCACTGATATCACAATCCACATGAAAGTGCCTCTCTGAAATAGACCAAGGGTAGTATTCTGAGTTTCTAAAGAAAGCTTGGAGATACAATTTCATTACAACAAATTTATCATTATCAATCACTTTGTGAATGACTATTTTATTTTTATTTACTAATTTGAACCAATTAGAAAATTAATTTGTACCAATTAAAAATACAGCTATAAACTGCATAATGACATTTCTGACAATGATGGACTGCATATACGACAGTTGTCCTATAAGATGATAATGGCGCAGAAAAGATCTTATTGCTTAGTGATATCATTACTATTATAACATCGTAGTGCAATGCATTACTCATATACTTGCAGTAATGCTGGTGTAAACAAACCTACTATGCTGTCAGTCATATAAAAGTATAGCACATAAATTATGTAGGCTACATAACATTGATAATAATAATAAGCAACTATGTGAGTGGCTTATGTATTTACTACAGTATACTTTGTATCATTCTTTTAGAGTAATATATTATATGTAGAGAGAGTATATATAGAGTATATATATTTGAGATGGAGTCTCGCTCTAGTCGCACAGGCTGGAGTGCAGTGGCACCATCTCAGCTCACTGCAACCTCCACCACCTTGGTTCAAGTGATTCTCCTGCCTCAGTCTTCCGAGTAGCTGGAATTACAGATGCCCACCAACATGCCCAGCTAATTTTTGTATTTTTTAGTAGAGACAGGGTTTCATAATGTTGGCCAGGCTGGTCTCGAACTCCTGACCTCAGGTGATCTACCTGCCTCGGCCTCCCATAGTGCTAGGATTACAGACATGAGCCACTGCGCCCGGCCTCAATTTATATTTAAAAAGTTAACTGTAAAACAGCTTCAGGCAGGTCCTTCATGAGGTATTCCAGAAGAAGTCATTGTTATTCTGGAAGATGACCATTCCACGCATGCTATTACTTTTGAAGACTTCCCAGTGGGACAAGGGTGGAGGTCGAAGACAATCATAGTGATGGCTCTGACCTGTGTATTCCTAGACTAATGCATGTGTTTGTGTCTTCATTTTTAACAAAAAAAGTGTTAAAGTTCAAAAAAAATTAATGACAAATGATGACAGGATAAGAATATAAAGAAAGAAAATTCTGTACAGTTTTACAAAGTGTTTGTGTTTTAAGCTGTTATTACAAAAAAGTCAAAAATGTTTTAAACATGTAAAAGTTGTAGTAACTAAGGCTAATTTATTATTAAAGAAAGAAAAATGCTTTTTTTATAAATTTAGTGTAGTCTAAGTGTATAGTGTTTATAAAGTCCACAATAGCGTACAGTAAAGTTATAGGCCTTCACATCCACTCACCACCCACCGACTCACCCAGAGCAACTTTCAGTCCTGCAAGCTCCATTCATGGTAAGTACCCTATATGAGTGGACCATTTTATGCCATATTTTTACGGTACCTTTTCGGTGTTTAGATATATTTAGACACACAAATACCATTATGTTACATTTGCCTACAGTGTTCAGTACAGTAACATGCTGTACAGGTTTGTAGCTTAAGAGCAATAGGCTACAGCATATACCCTAGGTGTATCATAGGCTATACCATCTAGGTTTGTGTAAGTACACTCTATGATGGTCACACAATGACAAAATCAGCTAAAAGTGCATTCCTCAGAATATATCTCCATTGTTCAGCAACACATAACTGTGCCACCATAAAAGAAAGAAACTCCATCATAATGTTGTATTCTCTGTTTGCTCTTTGATATGGTTTGAATATTTGTCCCCTTCAAATCTCATGTTAAAATATAACCCCCATTGTTGGAGATGGGGCCTGGTGGGAGGTGTTTGGATCATGGGTATGGATCCTCATGAACAGCTTAGCACCATCCCCTTGGTGATGAGTGAGTTCTTGCTCTGAGTTCACATGAGATCTGGTTGTTTAAAAGAGAGTAGCACCTGCCTCCTCTCTCTCTTGCTCCTGCTTGCACCACGTGATGTGCCTGCTCCCACTTTGCCTTTCACCATCATTGTAAGCTCTTGAGGCCCTCACCAGAAGCCAAGCAGATACTTGTGCCATGCTTGTATAGTCTGCAGATCTGTGAACCAATTAAACTTCTCTTCTTTATAAATTACCCAGCCTTGAGTATTTCTTTACAGCAATGTAAAAATGG
The DNA here is from genome assembly GCF_000951045.1 of Mandrillus leucophaeus. Taxonomy (NCBI): domain Eukaryota; kingdom Metazoa; phylum Chordata; class Mammalia; order Primates; family Cercopithecidae; genus Mandrillus; species Mandrillus leucophaeus. The sequence continues at coordinate 148,222 of NW_012102465.1, read as the reverse complement.
ACCAGTACCCTCTTCATATTTGGAAAGTCCGGTTTGAATCAATGAGAGGAGTTCATGATGACGTTGTACCCAATATTTAATCTCTTTGAATCTTTAATTCTCTTTCTTCCTTGATATCTTTTCCCCAGATTGTATGTGATTCTCCTTACTATATGATGTGCAATTTTCTTTCACATTTCCAGTCACAGTTTGTAATGTTATTTTTTGTGTAATTATTTGATTAGTGTCATTCTCTCCAACTAGACCATAAGTACTCCAGCACCTTCTGGCTCAGTGGCTCAATAAGTAAATATTCATTGATAAATAAATGAATAAACCTACTCCTCAGGATTATTTATTGTGAGATTTTTTAAAGATGCTAATTTTTTTCAACTGGAAAAAAGTGCTTTATAAACATAAGCTCTTATTGATCTAGTGTTCTTATTTTTTCAATCATTATTCAAATTAAGGGAAAGCGATACTACATGTAACTGTCAGACTGGAAAATTCCCCAAAGTTTTGGGCTTTATAGCATTGGCAGTTGGCAAAAGGTTCATCACCTGTGTTAGAGAGAAAAAGAAAAAGAAGCGATTCACCTCTCATATTACCTCTGGGGGCAAGCAACTCACATAATTGCTCTAGTAGGAGGGAAGAGAGAGAAAAAGCAACTTCAAAAACATGAGACTGGTCATACAATACCAATATCTTTTGGAGATTTCTGGAAGTATTCCGATTTTTAGGGGTGCTATTTAATGTGCTATAATATTCAAATTCACTGAGGACATTATACTATAGTGAAAACGTTTTGTAGCCTATAATTTATTTTTTTAACCCATCCATCTAAGCTCTCTACAGGAAGAATAATTCCATGTCTTAAAGGTAATCTAACTACAAAAGTCACAAAGACTTTGGCAATAATCACCTCAATCATTCCAGCTAGCATTGTTATAAAGTAGGGCATAGAGAACTGCAAACAAATGTGTGGCACTCAGTCCGAGCTGGGAGGAACTATTGCACAACTGGGTTATGTTCAGAAACTGGTTGAAAACTGTGTGAGCATCGAGCCATGAAGATTTTACCTCCTGGGTTCCCACCTCTGCTTAATAGTATTAACATGCCCAACTTCAAGACGGGCTGTTAATTTTGATTAGGGCTCGTACTCCCAGTCAAGCGAGGGCACAGAAGAATGTGAGAGGTCAGATAAGAAGAACAAACCCTCTGATCTATTTCCACTAGCACAGTGGAGGGGTTGTGATTTTGGAGTCTATTAGGAGATACCTTTGTGGTCTCCTTGGTGAAGGGAATTCCCAGAAAAAGCCAACTCTGAATATGCATATCTGGAGGCAGCATGTTTAATCATCACATTGCACATTGGAAGAGATCAAACCAGCATAATGTGCTTATGCTGAAAACAGAGGATGTGTTCCTTTTCCCCATCCAGGATGCAAATTGCTTCTCCAAAGAGTTGACTTCATTATAAAGAAATGATACTGCCTGAGTTTGAGAGGACTATCACCAAGGGGCAGTGACCTTCTGTCTGATCTGAATATCAGCTTATCTTGGTGCTGAATAATGCATAGCTATATTTATGTTCTCATTTAAATATCGCTTAATATTTAAGTTTCTATTGCCCATTCACTGTTATAATAAGTTATTCCAAAATGGTACAGACAACATGGGTACTATAAATGCAGCCATGTTGAGGTTTTGGTTTTCTCAAGAAGATTATATCAACCTCAGTCATCAGGAAAGAGTTGTCCTGGAATCTGGGGCATGCTACCTCATCAACTCTTGATCAATCTTAAAAGATTTTTGCAGTATTTGTTCTGGGGAGACGTGAGGACATTTCATCTTTGTCAAAAACAGCCATAGTAATTAGGAAATGAACTAAGTTTTAAGAAGATCATTTAAAACTTCAATCATGTTAACGGGACTTTTAAGAACTCAATAAAGACGTCATTCTGATTTAATTGCACTGGCTATTGGTTTATTAAACACTTCATTATTTGTCCCTTTATACACCATAGATGAATTCTAATTGACAACAAACGTCCAAAATGAAGAACGAATTGAAAACTCAAGATTTCTAAGCACCCAATGTTGGAGCAAAGAAGATGACAAAAATTCTATGTGATTTGCTCTCCCATTTTTTTTTCAAACAGATGCTTCATTTTGAAAATTATGAATATGGAATTATATTCATAGTTTCAGAATAACCTTAGACATTCCATACATATCTTTTATATAGTTCCATTTGCACTGGACTTGGAGCCCAAAAACATCAGTAAATCTCGTTTCTTCCCTAAGCATGGGCATAGATTATTCAACCTCTGGATGCCAGTTTGCTCTACTGTGAGATGGAAGTGTTGAGTTAGGTGTTCATCCTGCTTCTTCTCTTTTGTGTATTACTCGTAGCATTTCTTTTAGGTAGATGTAGAACCATGTCTACCTCTCAAAACTCAAAGTCTAAGGGATAGACTCAAGGTCACATATATTCTGAGGAAGCAGCCAGGCTTTGAAGACATTATGACTGTTAATAACCAAATCATGCTTCCTCTCTTAAAAATAGTAGAGGGAAGGAAAATGCTGCATCTACATTGATGAGTAAAAGAACACCCACAATTAACTCAGTACAATTCAAGACTATCCAAATTCTGATTCTATCTTTCCTAAAAATTATAAGGCAGAAATACAGAGATTTCAAATTATAGCTGGTAAGATTTTTAAAAATGAACTTTTAAAAGTCTAAATCATATTTGGACAAAATTATTGATATAACTAATCATTCATTTTAGAGAGAAATCACACCAAAATATGATTTAATTGCAAAGACAACCAGCACCATACTTATGTTAAGAAAAAGCAACAAATAATGAAATAATGTATCTCCTACTCCCAGTACAGGCCTTTTTATTTACAAAATTAATTATGACAACGAGATTAAGAGGTTTCAAATGCAGACTGCTGCACCATACTTTGATAGTGCAATAACAACAATTATATTTGGAAGCTTTTAAATTAAAAATGTAAAAGCTTCCTATTTATCTTTTTGCCTCAATTAGTTGCTAAGCAAGTACCATGCTGAAGGTTGCTTTCATGAAAAAAGCTGGTGGTTGCAAATCAGTGTTCTCTGAAGGATTCGCTGCAATTCTTTAAATGAGATGTCATAAATGCCCCATAACAATGCATTTAGTTTCAATTTAATATGATCACTTTTATATGTTAAACAGTAAAAAAAGAATTCAGTGCCTACATAGGCCTCTAAACTGTCAATTTGCCTCCTAATCCTCCCACCAGCCTCTCTAAAATAAAAAAATTAAGAAAAAGCATTTGGGGAATATATAAAACCAGCATGCCGCACATTACTCTTATACTTCTGGTACTATAGCCACAAATGTCTTCTCTGAGCAAAGGATGATTTATCTAAGGTGAATAAAGAATACACAGTTTGGCTAATGAATTTAAAACATGAAATAATAGTTTTAGTGTAAAAATCAAAGCTAAAATCACTGACTAGTAGGCCTGGGAGTGGCGATGATATATATGAGACCAGTGTTAAGGATATTATTTCCTTCCCTTATATACTGCCTAGGGGAAACGGCAGTACAGGAGTTCAATCTCAAGACCCAAACTGTCACTACTGCCTCTGCAGCGGTTAATATAATAATTCCATTGAGGTCTTAGTTCTTGCCCTCAAAGTGGTTTAACAGGTTCCACTTTTTAAAAATAATTACCACTAACGTGGCAGGCCCTCTGCTAGGTGCTTTTTACGATCTTAACAACCCCCAAATTCGTTTTGTATTAGCTCTATTTTAAAGATGAAGAAATCTAGGTTCAGGCTAAGGATCCCAGAGCAAGTAAATTATAGAGTCTGTGTCTGAATACAAGTCAGCTTAACTTCACAGCCCATGCCTTCTCTACAACCTGCACCATATCCAAATGCTAAAGAAAGGTTTCGGCATTCTGCCTCACAATGTCCTCCTGTACCTGAATGCTGAGGAGTATGAATCATACGTTTACCTTGACTGAGTGTTGTGTATGCATCCACACAGATGGCACTTTGAAACCTGTCTACATAGTGCCATGATGTGTTTTCTTTCACAAAGAGAAAGGAACCCCCTGAAAAAGAAACTCACCTCTACTTCGTCATCTTTCCTCTAATGTGCCTGTTACAGTGTCTCCCACTCACTGGGCCAACCTGCTTGGAAGAAGCATCTCTTCTCACGGCAATTTGGACTCCATCCTGACTTGCTGGGCTCATTTTCTAGTTGCTAAAGCCACTGACATGCCTCATTTGTCCTCTCTGGAGTGTTTAACACTGATGGTCATTAGTTCTTCACAAAACGTTCCTCTGGTTTCTGATTTTCCTCCTTCTTCTCTGGCTGCCACCTCTCACCATTTCTGATAGGCTTCTCTTCTTCTATCTACCTCTAAAATGCTACTGCCTCTGCAGTTTTCATTCCGAAACTTTGTATGTACTCTATATACTCAACCTGAGTGATATCATCTGAACACTGAGGGTTCTTGTTGAGAGGATATTTTCCATAAGCCTCTCATATTCTTTCATGCCTTATGAAGAGAGGTACTAACTTCCCTTTGTATAAAATCATCCTTTTAATAGTGACCAGCTTGGAAGGTAGATACAGTGTCTCCTTCTCCATAAAAGAGCACATTTCCCTATAGGCTTACAAGATATAATGTCCCCTTCCTGAACAAAGGCAGCCATGTTTATTGTCCATTGTAAAAGATTTAGGCTCCCTAAGCTCAGGTTTCCACTCCTGAGATGAAACCCACTGACTGTATAGCTGCCATCTGGCATGCTTTAAGTTACCCCATGATGATACTCTGGCTACTGCTATTGCTGTGAGTAATCAACTACCCTTCATTTGGACCCAGGAGTTTCATGTCTTCTATCAGCATCCACGATCCTTGAAATTGTGACAAACTAACTTATTAATTTTGAAGTAAGATACAATATCCGGCCCTTCACAGTATTTAACAATACCCTATACTAGTTACGACACCA
>NW_012102465.1:140675-142312 GCF_000951045.1 Mandrillus leucophaeus | reverse complement strand
GAAAACAAAAACTTTAATTGGTCTGAACCATATTTAAAATGATCTCATGCCATCAGATAAAGACGAACTTTTTAATGTGTCCCTTCATAATCTAGCCTCAACATCCTTTCCACTCCAACCCTTCTATACAAAGTTTTGCAAATATACCCTTCTCATTCTTGCCAACTTGACTCAGGCTGTCTCCTCTGCCTGAAATACCTGCCCCTCCAACAAAGTCTCAGTAATTCCCACTTAGCTAGTCTCAAGACTGAATTCAAGCTCCAAGCAGCACTTTATTTTTTTATTTCAGCTGAGACAGCTAAGGGGCCCCTTTTTTGTATCTTTGCTGTCAGAACCTGAAGCTTCCAGCATGTGCTTCTACTGAAGTACTTCCATCACTGCATTGTCATCAGTGGCTTCCTTTTCTTTCTCTCTCTTCTAATAGACTGTGAGCTCCTTGGTGGCAGAAGTCAATCTTGAGCACCCATCATCCATCATATAGCTAACCCAAAATGGAGACTCATTATCATTGAATGCTGAATGAACATATTAAGATTCTGCAATTAATGCAGAGTTAAGATTCAGTTTTGCAGGATAGTCATATGGGCTGTCTGCAGTGCCTATATTACAGCGATTGCTAACTATTTTAAATTTCACTCCTTAGTTCATGAATATTATTCCTGTAAATGTCATTTGACTTGTAGGACTGCTAATGTTGTATATTAACAACCTGTATTAATGCCTACTTGTAGAGATTGATTCTTGATGATGCCAAATGCATTAGGGCTAGGGATGTGTGATTTTAATGCATTCAGGACTGTGCTCTATTGCTCCAACAACAACAATCAGCTACGGATTGCCAACTGGAATAATGTAACAGTTTCCTAATGTGAACAGGCAAAGTGGTTGATTGATCTGACCAGCAGGTGTACTCAGGGAGTCCAGAAACACTGTTATCACTATCTACATACTGACCAGGACTCATTCTTTTAAGAGAACAAAGTTTAGAATATATTTCTAATAATCCTATTGCTATTCCTAAATACATAATAAAAACAAGTATTACAATAGCTAATATTTATTGTACATTTACTACCAGTCACATTGTTAAGCATTTTGCTTCGGTATTTATATTATTTCATTCAATTTTCTCAAGATGACTGAAGTATCTTCATCATCTGTGTTTGACAGTGCATTGGCGTACCATTGATGTGGAACAAATTGCAGCAAACTCAATAGCTTAAAACAACATCTATTCTGTAGGTCAGAATGCTGGGCAGAGTATCAACTGAGTTCTCCCCTAAGTGTCTCACGGGGCTGCAATCAAGGCGTCAATCTGAGCTGTGGTCTCACCGGAGGCTCAAGGTCCTCTTCTATGCTTGTTTTTGAAGCTGTAGAACCCAGAAGGCAAATTGTTGAAGTCCAGCAGAAGAATCTCTCTCACACTTTAAATCTTCTTGATTTGTCTGTCTCTGACCTCTAGCTCCACATTTTTAAAGTTTATGTGATTAGGTTAGGCCTATCTACATATTTTTCTTTTGATTAACTTGAGGTCAACTGACTGGTAACCTTAAATACATCTGCAAAATCCCCTTTGCCAGATAATGTAACATAATCATGAGAGTGAGACCTCATCCTATTCATAGGTTCTGCTTACA
>NW_012102465.1:138649-140625 GCF_000951045.1 Mandrillus leucophaeus | reverse complement strand
AACCCACTGACTGTATAGCTGCCATCTGGCATGCTTTAAGTTACCCCATGATGATACTCTGGCTACTGCTATTGCTGTGAGTAATCAACTACCCTTCATTTGGACCCAGGAGTTTCATGTCTTCTATCAGCATCCACGATCCTTGAAATTGTGACAAACTAACTTATTAATTTTGAAGTAAGATACAATATCCGGCCCTTCACAGTATTTAACAATACCCTATACTAGTTACGACACCACAGATTGTAAATAGAAGAATGGAAAGAAAGAGGAATGACAGAACAAAAGAATATATATATACACACACACACACACACACATATATATACACACACACATACACACACACCCACACAAGCATATTCATACATATGTATGTATATATACATATATTCTTATATGTATCTTATATATTTATCTATATATAGATATAGATATCTGAGAGAGAGAGGAAGGAAGGAAGGAAGGAAGGAAGGAAGGAAGGAAGGAAGGAAGGTGGTAGGATGAGCCACCTTTGGGAAATGTGCCAGATTGGTTTAGGCTAATCAGGTCACATTCCTAGACCTTGGAGTACTGTCAACTTCCTCCAAAGACATGGACTGGATGGGGAAAGGATGGCCACCTGAAATAAAATCTGACTATTGTTATTAAGAAAGAAGAGGAAATTGATGCTGGGTAGGCCATTACCAAATGTCTGCTGCACTCCTGAATGTATACCCTTGACTCCATTTGTATTCCAAACCAATTTTTAAAATTGTTTCATGAATTCCTCCATCTGGCTTTCTCATCGGCACCTAAAACATGGCATGCCTATCCTCATTATCTTTCTTTTTCTGAATTATCTACCTCAGTAAATAGCACAATCATCTACACAGTCAACCAACCCCAAAATGTGAAAGTCATCCTAATTTTCTGCATGCCTCCTACCCCTACATCTAATCAATTACTAACTCCATTTGATTCTACTTCTAAGTAATTCTTTAAATTATCCTCTTGTTTACATTCCCACCAGAATTTCCTTGATTCAAGTCATCATTGCTTTTCCTGTATTACCACAATGCCATTTTAACTGGCATTCCTGCTTTCGAGTTTGCCTGCCGCTAAACTATCATGCACTATCCACAATACTGTTACAATTGTTTTGGAAAACAAAAACTTTAATTGGTCTGAACCATATTTAAAATGATCTCATGCCATCAGATAAAGACGAACTTTTTAATGTGTCCCTTCATAATCTAGCCTCAACATCCTTTCCACTCCAACCCTTCTATACAAAGTTTTGCAAATATACCCTTCTCATTCTTGCCAACTTGACTCAGGCTGTCTCCTCTGCCTGAAATACCTGCCCCTCCAACAAAGTCTCAGTAATTCCCACTTAGCTAGTCTCAAGACTGAATTCAAGCTCCAAGCAGCACTTTATTTTTTTATTTCAGCTGAGACAGCTAAGGGGCCCCTTTTTTGTATCTTTGCTGTCAGAACCTGAAGCTTCCAGCATGTGCTTCTACTGAAGTACTTCCATCACTGCATTGTCATCAGTGGCTTCCTTTTCTTTCTCTCTCTTCTAATAGACTGTGAGCTCCTTGGTGGCAGAAGTCAATCTTGAGCACCCATCATCCATCACATAGCTAACCCAAAATGGAGACTCATTATCATTGAATGCTGAATGAACATATTAAGATTCTGCAATTAATGCAGAGTTAAGATTCAGTTTTGCAGGATAGTCATATGGGCTGTCTGCAGTGCCTATATTACAGCGATTGCTAACTATTTTAAATTTCACTCCTTAGTTCATGAATATTATTCCTGTAAATGTCATTTGACTTGTAGGACTGCTAATGTTGTATATTAACAACCTGTATTAATGCCTACTTGTAGAGATTGATTCTTGATGATGCCAAATGCATTAGGGCTAGGGATGTGTGATTTTAATGCATTCAGGACTGTGCTCTATTGCTCCAACAACAACAATCAGCTAC
>NW_012102465.1:5260-133539 GCF_000951045.1 Mandrillus leucophaeus | reverse complement strand
CACTCCTCAGCTCAAAATCTTTCATCAGCTTTCTCCCTCTTGCTGCGTATAATCCAAATAGTCTGATTCCACCCTATGTTTCCATCCTTATTTTGACTCCTTCCTGCCATGTACTTCATTTGTCTTTTTCTGCCATGTACTTCATTTGTCTTTTTCTGCCATGTGCATTGTGGTCCAATGGCAATGCATACTGTTTACTTGGCCTGTGATTTGTTTCCTCCTTTATCCCTCATTCTTAAAACCTCGGCTCAAATCTCTTCTAAGAAACCTTTCCCAGCTCTTTCTACATACATTGACCCTACTCTTCTAAGAATTCCTATTACACTTAAAGTCAGTAGCATACATCAGCATTTCATTATTCTCTAACTTTTCACGGATGTTTGCTGAGTTTTCCTAAATAGTTTGTAAATTATTTTGAGCAGCATCATGATATTCTCCTTCGAGAACCTCCAACACCCCTGAGAACAGCATAAAAAATGCATTGTAGGCTCTCAACATATACAGGTTGACCAACTGATTGGTGGAGTTCTCCCAAGTTGAATTCTTCCTACTCAACCAAGGAAATTTGCCCAATGTTTAGTAAGCCGCTTTAGCTCATCCAAAGAAGCAAACTGTTGTCATTATGCATTCAGTTTGGTTTTGGACCTCAGTACCAGGAATCTGTATGGCTGCATGCCTTTTTATTCCGGAATAGGCTCCTTCTACCCTGAGGCTAACAGAACCAGCCCAAGCTTTGTAGAACAAACTTTTCTAACATTCCATTAGCTTGCATGTTGTTCCCATCAATTACTCCTAGAGTTTTATTTTGATTAAGAATAAGACGACATGATATTTGAGGATTTGGGTTTATGTGCAAAGTTCAAACAGAACATCTCAATTTGTTTTCTTTCCCAGCAAAAATATTAGAAAATGCAGAGATATACAATGCTCAAAAAATGCAAGAAGTACGAAGGATAGAATAATGAAAACTAATTGTATGCAGCACTGGATGCTGCATTGGTTTTAGCATCTTGAGAATAGCTTGGCATTTACAGGAGAGTTCAGAAAATGGCTACTCCTAATTTCTGTTTGCCATATTTTCCCAAGATCTGTATAGCATTATTAATTTAAATTATTTATGATAATATCAGAAAGAAATACTCTTCATGTTGTTGGATAAATCGCACTAGTCAGAAGCGACTCACATAAAATAAAAGACTTCCGTCTGCTACACCAGCCAGGGAGAGAGACAGTATTGTATGCCGTGGCTTTCTAAGCCTTCATTATAAACTCCTCCCAGGCCCCCTCCCTCATCATGGCCAGCGAGAGCATCAGTAGGTTAATAACAAGGAAAAAGTAAGTTTATTCCTCACTACTCCATCAGGATTCAATGCAACTCAGAGTTAGAATAATGAGAAACATTTAATATTTTATTGATTTTTTTTTCTACAACCACAAAAACAGGTTAATGCTTTCCAGTTTAGGACTCATATTTAACAGGAAGGTGAAACACATGTCCAACCCCTCCTCAAAGGTTGAAACCTTTGGCTTGATTATCTCCCTGCATTTCTATTTATTTTTGTTTTACTGGACAGAATCATGTGGTTCTTTTATTTCTGAGCTCTTGCATGCTTCCCTTTCTAAAGCTAAATGATCTGAATTGTATCAGTTTTAATCATGTGTTTTCACATGGACACAGCCGGACTGCATTTGTGAGAGATGGGAATATTCATGCCCTGGACTTTCTAGCATAGACACTGGCCTTGGAGAGGCAGGGGACGGAGACAGCCAACAGTGATTCTGACATTTGTAGGACAACCATCATGCAGCCAAAGCAAAGTAGGTTGACTGTCATTTCTTCTTCTTGGGCCCTCATTTTACTAAATAAAACCAAATGGAAACTGGGTGAAGTGTACACTGGACCTTTATTTTGTATTTTTTCACCTCAATGTGTATCTAGAATTATATCTACAGAAAACATTAAATCAAAGTAAACAGATAAATTTTAAAAACCCAAATGATTCATAAGGATGAAGAAGTGTGAAATGGAGTGAACATTTATTAAGCAGCTTCTTTGTGCCCAGCACCATGGTAGAAGCTTTAAGTTTGGTGTTTTGACCTGCCACAAATGTTTGAGGCAGGCATTACTAGGAACACATTAGAAATGAGGAAATTAAGCCTCACAGACGATTAACAACATAAGCAACAAAAGATGATGATGAAATTCAAACTCTAGTCTTCAAAGATTCTTCTCTTTCCACCGTATTACGCTACTCTATTTTAACTGGCTTCCCACTATTTTAATGCTGGGCTAAGCTGCCACGTAAGGAATTTCCAGCAAAGCAAAAGCTAAAAGCACTATTTTTTTTTTTTTTTTTTTAGCATTAAATAGTCTCAGCATGCTAATGAGCTCTCTTAGTCTAGTGTCAGCAAAATAACACTGTTGGAAAAATTATTCACCAACTCGTCTATCAGACTCAAAGTTCCTTTTCTTTTTTCTTTTTTTTTTTTTTTTGGTTTTTTGAGACGGAGTTTTGCTCTGTCGCCAGGCTAGAGTGCTGTGATACAATCTCATTCACTGCAGCTCCCGACTCCCTGGTTCAAGTGATTCTCCTGCCTCAGCCTCCCAAGTAACTGGGATTACAGGCGCCCGCACCCATGCCCAGCTAATTTTTGTATTTTTAGTAGAGACGAGGGTTCACCATGTTGACCAGGATGGCCTCGAACTCCTGACCTTGTGATCCGCCCACCTCGGCCACAGACTCCCTTTTTAATTTCTCCCTCACTGAATCCTGGGGAAAAAAAAAGAGAGTGCTCTGATACTAGTGACGTTCGTAGTCTTCCCATATTTTAATTGTATTTTTTAGTAATTTTCAACGGCTATTTCTATTTATTCCTTTGACTCCCTATCACCATGGTGTCTAACTATCCAGACAAACACATTAAACTAAAACAAAACATATGAGAGAACTGAAAAGAAAAGCTTGCAGATCACTCTCCTCTGGAGCTAAGTTTTGTTGATTTAGAGATAACGGATTGTGTCTTGAAACCCTGGGGCTATGTTGGCAGTGTTAGCAATGGGCTGTGATGGCAATTTGCTATTATTTAGCCACCGAGAGGATATTTACCTACAAACCATTTTTTGTAATAGAAGAAGAGAAAAAGAAATGCAAGTGCATAAGACATGGAAAATAATCCACTTTGATCTTGTAAATTCTTCACCCCTGAGAGTCATACTCCAGGACCCCAAACATGCCAAAGTGAAAACAAAGTACCTAGAAGAGAGAAGAGCTGTGCTTTTCTGTTTCATTTTAGTTTGCTTATCCAAGTCACTCCACTATTTATGGCTGTGAAAATGCAAAATGCCTCGAAATTTTGTCATTAATGAAATAAAGAAACTAGTCCAAGAGATCCAGTCATATAAATATAACTCTAATACAAATAGTGACTTTTGTTACATGACACAAGTAGGGAGAGGAAATAATGGCATAGGAATTTGTGGTTAGGGAGAGTAAGAATTCTGTCGAAAAAGAGAAAATTTTGCTATCTGATATTTTACAAACATGTTTAACGTCTCATCTTTTAAAAGTTTGATACCACCTACCCTCCTTCATGCTTTACCACGTGTGGTGAAGCACACACACACAGACACACATACACACACATTCACAGAGACCCGTTTGTTTTCTGAGAGTCACAGTCTCCATCTTTATAACACTCTGCTAGCTGCTTTTTAAAGACATATCACATCTACAAGGTTGAGGGAGGGATGCCCAGAATTCTTGGTATTTCTGAACCAAGGGCGAACACTGATAAAATGATCTTTAAAACACAAATCTCATCATGCATTTTCAATGGCCTTATTCTTTTTAATGTCAAAACGCAAATCTTCAACGTGGCCTGCCAGATCTAATGTGACGTAGCTGCTGCCCCATGGCATCTTCCAGAGCCAGCCTCTCCCAGCTTTATTCACTCTAGACTTAGCCTCATGTGGGCCCTCGAGCAGGCCACACTCTTCTTAACTCAGGCCCTCTGCCTAGGATGCTCTCTCTTTCTCTCTGAAGTTCCCCTTTAAAAATATTTTAAGTAATGTGTATTGACTTGACTGATTATACGTGTAATGAATGCTCTTAGGTAAAATTTAGAAAATACTGAGAAGCTGAGAGGAAAAAAAAGTGGAGATTATAAGCTCACAATCCAGAGTCAACTATTAATATTTGATGTGGTTCTTTCTCCCTGTGAATCTACTTCTTAATACAAATCATGATCATCTTGTATTTGCTCAGATATTTTCTAGTGAGTGGAAAATACAGGTTTCTTTTTTAATCCTACTCATAATTGCTTTTGGAATTTTGGAAACATTTTTTAACACGTATTTCCTAAATGAGCAAAATCAGACGTAAACAGTAGCTCTGAGTAACTCCTCCACACATTTCTTCCACTGCCCATCAAATCCCCCATCTTGTCTCTTGACTATATTATATAACTTAGAATTTTGGACCCCAATTTTCTTTACATTAATATTTATATTACCAAGTTTTTTTTCAATAATAATTATTTTATTTCCTTATGGAGTTGTGTACACAAATTGTTCAGAAATCCATATTTTAACTAATTTTATGACCACTTGTTCCATTATATTTTGATTTCCTCTTTCTTTATTTCTTAATTTTGTATTTTTTCTCAGTCATCTGAACTACAATATCAAAATGACATTTTAGAGTTCCTCCACCTTATATAGCTGAAAACATCCTGTTTTAATTTTCCCTTAAGTTCATATAGTCATGTCTTTGTGTCTTCATAACTGTTGTGGTTATGGAAGAAATGTCTGCAATCAGCCTGAATTTCTTCTATTTATATATATTATTCTACTTATAGTATTATAGAAATCTTCCTTTATAAAGATTTTTTTAAAGATTTTATCTGATTTTATGTTGATGTGCTATTGAAATGGGAAAGGTTCTCTTGTCCTCCTTGCAGGGCGTGTGATGAGGGTGTGGCTCACTGCTTCAGTGCCCCACACTCAGACCTCTAGGGGAGCATAGAGACGGGCAGGCTGTGGGGCCCTGACCCCATGGCAGTGTCTAGGGGTGAATGTTTACAGCTGAAGCCCCAGTGGGTGCGTGTTACAGGGTACTCTTTTAGTTTGCCATCTACAGGCGGCTTGTATTAACCAGTTCAATTAGACCTTCAACCTTGTCGCTTTCTGTAACCCAGGGTTTCTTGTCTTGGTGTACCAGAAGAATCCAATCACACGTGACTTGGAGAATGAGTGCAAAGTTTTATTGAGTGGAAGTAGCTCTCCCCAGATGGGGGATCCAGAAGGGAGATGGTTTTCCCCTGGAGGTGGGCTGCTCGACAGCCCCAGCTCTCCTCTGATGGCCCCAGGCAAACTGTACCTCATCCCGCTGGTCAATGGCCTGCCAGTGTGCCTGTGTCTGTCAGGGCATTCATCTGCTGGCGTGTTCTTCTGCCGGCCACTTGTGTTTTCTTCTGCTGATGTGCTACCCTGACATCTGGCTCCCTTTGTGTCTGCCTTGCTAGGGTCCCAGGTGTTTATAGGCATAGGATGGGGGCATGGCTGGCCAGGGTGGTCTTGGGAAATGCAACATTTGGGCGGGAATGCAGGAGTGCCTGTCCTCACCTAGGTCCGTGGGGGTGGATCTCTAGCCAGAAACCATGCCCCCCACACCCAGCACTTCCTTCCCTACTTCCATATCACTTAAAGGGGATGCTCTTCCCTTCCCAGTACTCCCACATCAGTTTGTTTACTTTGATTTTACCCCAAATAAAGTAAAATTTGTCACTCTGTAATTAAGAATTATTCCAGTTCCTGGAGGTTTTATTCAGTTGTGACTTTTCTCTGTGTTTCTATTCTGATTGTTCAACTTTCTTCCTCAGGGATACTTAGTCTTTAAGTTGAATCTCAATCTCCATATTTGCTTGCCATATTTGTCCTGTTCTCACTCACTGTTCTTACCACTTTATTCTCTCCTGTGCACTTTGGGAGAAAGTCTCAGCTCTTCTCTGCATCATTGATTCATTTTCTCCAGTGTCAGTTATGCTTTTTACTGCACCAATTAGGAGGTGAATAGTATCACCATATTATAAAGTCTTGCAAAACTTCAGTATCTTACTATATCTCTTCCCTTCTTGGCTTGTAATCTCTTCATTTTCATGTTTCTCCTTTGTTGATTTTTGTGTGTTTTTCATTGGGAGATCATGACTTCTTAAATCCTGTTAAGAGGTTAATATGTCTAATTGTTGATGCTTAGTAGGCTTTATGTAGAGAAGCTTAGAGCCTCCACTCCTTCTTTAACTCTCTGAACAAGTGAGGTTTATAAAAACTGGAATCACAGATTAGTGCTCCCCTTCTCTTGACTTTTCCTTTTCACCACCAGAGACACCTATCCACTCCACAACAGCACCACTCAACAGACATATATCCACAGTTTATGCCTAGTTGTTTTTAAGGAGTTGAAACCCTCAGTCAAAAGTAGAAAGGGAGGTGTTAGTTTAGAAAGCACTATGCTAAGTGACATAAGCCAGACAGTCGGGGGCAATTAGATAGGATGCAACATAATTCTCTGTTTTTCATTGAACCTAGTTCAAATGAGTTCATCAATTACATTTTCAAATCCATCCCATTGACTATATAATTCATGATAATTCCTCCAAGAAATCTAAACAATAGATTTGCTGTGAGTCTTAGTTTTATATTTGTTTTACTTTTGTTACGTTTAGCACTTTTCTGAATCATAGCAATTACGTTATTGGAAAATTTGGAAATATTTCAATAGGGTGCTAGCTAAATATCATTTTTAAGTCAGAAATATGAGATTTCCAAAAACAACTAGTGTTACTCCACGCTGAGAATTTCAAAGTAAATGACCCATTCTATGCATCTGTGCATGCTGCATTCATTTTTCTATATATTATGACATAGTAATATACTTTTTGCATTTTTCCTCCTGCAAGTTTAATATCCCACTTTACTTAAAGTGTATTCTACTATACAGCTGTGGGGCTGTATAGCATTCTATAGAACCATAGAGCATGTGTTAAATGTTCATCTTATCCTTTAAAAATATGTTTTAAAAATTATGTTCTGGTACCAGTTGCGATGACTCTTTAGCTTAAAGTGTTTGTACAGGCAATGTGTATCACATTTTCTAAAGATAATTGAGCAAAACATATACCAGTCTCTTTCTTTCTTTCTTTCTTTCTTTTTGACAGAGTCTTGCTCTGTCGCCAGGCTAGAGTGCTGTGGTGTGATCTTGGCTCACTGCAACCTCCAACTCCCTGGTTCAAGGGATTCTCCTGCCTCCGCCTCCCAAGTAGCTGGGATTACGGGCATGCGCCACCACACCCGGTAATTTTTGTATTTTTAGTAGAGATGGGATTTCACCATGTTGGCCAGGATGGTCTCGAACTCCTGACCTCGTGATCCGCCCACCTCGGCCTCCTAAAGTGCTGGTATTACAGGCATGAGCCACTGTGCCTGGCCATACCAGTCTCTTTCTTAGCTAACCATTTCTTTTTAAAAAATGGATGTCATGTTGGGATTATAACCACCAGTCACTTGGCAGTAATGAATTAGAACAGTAGACTAACTGTTCCATTGGAGGAAACAAATATACATGGTGTAAGTGTACCAAAAAAAAAGAAAAAAAAGCCAAAAAGGAAATAAGTGTACAGAGTATCTAAGAAGAAAAAAGACAATGACAATGGCAGAGTGCAAAGAGCACTGGATTTGGAGTCTGAAAATCTGAGCTTATGCACCCATGCCTCACAGTGAATAACTTAACCTCTCTGACCATTTACTTTGTCTGACCCTCACTTTCTCAATCCTCAAAACAGGCTTATTATAATACTCATCCCTATAGTTGTTTTCACAGACAAATGAAATTATGCCATGAAGTATTTGTAATTGACAATATTATACAAATAATGTCAGAATGCAGTACTGACATATGCTACAACATGGAAGAATCCTGGAAACATGGTAAGTGAAATAAGCCAGACACAAAACCACAAATGTCACATGATTCCACGTACATGAAATATATAGAATAGGTAAATTCATAGGGACAGGAAGCAGATTAGCGGTAACCAGAACCTGGAGGGAGGGGGGAATAGGGAGTTATTGCTTAATAGTTACAGAATCTCTGGAGTGATGGAAAAGTTTGACTGATAGAGGTGATGGCTGCACAGTACCATGAATGCAATTAATGTAACTGAATGTTACCTTTAAAAATAGTTAAAATGGCAAATTTTATGTTATATGTGTTTTCCCACAAAATATTTTTTAAGTTAGATTTTATGTTGTTATTGTACATGTACTGTTTAAACCAATTGTGATAGAACTTTGTTTAAAAACTAATCATTAAATTTAGGCAGGTATTACGGTAATTGTGTGAATTACCACAAATGAACAAATCAATTAATAGCATATCCTGAAAAAAACATTTATGTAATGCTTATGTACAGCGACCTAGTAACTATGGCAACAAAGAGATTATACTTGGAAGATAATTACTCACCCAATTGAAGAAAACTCCCATATATCATGTTTAAATGAGTTTTTGCGATGTGTCTCATGATTCTTCCGTAGTAAAGAGGTACGCACAATGATCTATTACAAAAGTACCCCATATGTGAGCATCCCACTGACAGCTATGATGAAAATGAGTGCTACAATATATATATTATCACCACTCAGGAAGCATGAATCATTAGAACATAAATAAAATTTCCCATCTCAAATCTCATCCCTGATCCCAAGAGTTGCTGCTTCCACCTGAATTCCCCATCAAGTCTGGGAGCTTCCCTCTGGCCTTATCAAAGCAGCTGTGCCTCATAGAACCTGGGGGATGATGCTCGGGATTTTCTGTATTGGCTCCTCTCCTCCACAGTCCAGCATCATCCCATTTTCACTTTAGCTTTCATGAAGCAATCTCATTCCCAATGGGAATGACTGAGATCACCATACCATTCCCCAAAGTTGAACCTATCAACAGTTCCATGATAAATGCATTTCCTGCACCAAATACAAAATTGAGATGGCTTCGGACTAAGACCTTAGAAGAAAAGAAAGTCATAGTTAATTCCCCAAACTGCAATAATTTTTATTCGTTGAATATTTTATCTTAGATGAATCATTTTATTTGTTGTAGTCACTTCCTTCCTAGTTTGATAAGTTAATTTAAAGTGTGTTAGCCCAGATTTTAGCTGATTTACTGCTTTATTTTTCTGTAGTTGTTTTCTTGTTTCTAAAATTATCTTATGAAGTATTTTATAGTGAATTCAATTCAACAAGTATTTTGGAATCGTATTATGGGAAAGCATTCCACGAGGTGCTTCCTCAGCAAAGCTAGAGATGACACCAATTCCTTTCTTTTTTCTTTTTAATTTTTATGGGTACATAGTAGACTTATACCTTTATGGGATACATGAGATATTTTGATACAGGCATCCATGTGTAGCAGTTATATCAGGGTAAATGGGGTATCCATCGCTTCAAGCATCATCTTTTTTTGTGTTACAAACATTTCAATTATACTCCCTCATTTATTCTAAAATGTACAATAAATTATTGCCGACTGCACTCTCTATTGTGCTATTGAATACTAGATTTTATTCACTGAATCTAACTATATTTTTGTACCCCATTAACCATCCCCATGACTCCAGTTTCTTGACCCTAAAATTTAAAATATACGAGGAAAGGTTACTCATATACTTGTATATAATTAAAATTTGGAAAAAATTTTTAAAGATTTTCCTTGAATATATTCATTTTGCAGAATTAGGGAAATCTTGGCGAGAGAAGTGGCATTTATTATGGATCTTGTGGCAAGGTTAGAATGTTTATTATTGTGCATTTAACCTACTAAATTGAGAGGTCCTAGGATAAAAACTTAACTTAGTTATCTTTGTATCTCTGGGAACAATAAAATCACTGGGACAGGATCATAGATGTATCTGGCTGCAAAAAAATATTTTGAGACTGTGCTTCTTATTCAGGAAATATGCTCCTAAATCAAAGATTTTTATAAATATTTATTAATAATTTCATAGTTTTTTACAAGACCAATTCAGGAACTGAGAAGTTGAAGCAATAAGTTGAATGGGATCAGGTAGTGCCAACTAGACTGATTTAGAGGACATGAGTTTGAATCCCAAGTCTGCTTATTAGCCAAATGGACTAAATGAGGTATTTATTCTCTCTGAGCTTCTAATTCATCTACTGAGATTAGAGATATCAAAACCTAGCACATGGGATTTGAGGAAAAGCAAATAAAATAATATTAAGTTTTTTGCAGAGTAGGAATCAAAATGTGTTAGTTGAAGTTGATTCAGCAAGACTCTTGTGCTTCCAAGATAATCTTTTATTTATTATTAATAAGGGCGCTGTGTATTGAATGTTGATTGTGCATAAATACTATATTCAAGGGATGATCAGTCATCAGACCAACAGCAACTCTGAGAAGTAGAGATGAAGAGATGGAGACTGCAAGATAATTGCTGACTTTAAGCTAGGAAGTAGATTGACAGCATTTAAGCCCTTATTCTCTGATTCCAGAATTTTTACAATTAATCATTATACAAACTGTTTCACACTGAAATAAACAATTGCAAACTTCTGAATTTAGTAAGAATAAAACTTTTAAATGTGTTTTCTGTTGGGGAAGATGTCTTTCCCTTTCCCAAGGATACTGCTTTTCTCTAAAGAGGAACTTTGGGAGTCTGCTCTGTCACCCGGGCTAGAGTGCAGTGGTGTGATCTCGGGTCACTGCAACCTCCACCTCCCAGATTTAAGCAGTTATCATGCCTCAGCCTCCTGAGTAGCTGAGATTATAGGGGCCTGCCACCATGCCCAGGTAACTTTCGTGTTTTTAGTAGAGATGAGGTGTCACCTTGTTGGCCAGGCTGGTCTCGAATTTCTGACCTCAGGCGATCTGCCTGCCTCAGCCTCACAAAGTGCCGGGTTTACAGGCTTGAGCCTCCACACCTGGCTGGCATTTTTTGAAGTAACTTCAGTTCTTGTCTCTTCCTCTGTCACTCCCTCCTCCACAAGGAGGGAAGAAAGATCATCTGGTTGGTGGGAATGAAGAATTGCAGTGCAGGCCAGGCTCGTTGGTAAACACCTAGCCAGTGTGTTCTCTGCCTAGGAGGCTTGTCCTGCCCTGTGGGTCTGTGACCAAGTGACTAAGTTCAACTCAAGGAGAAAGAGCACAAAACTAGTATCTGGTCTTGGTTCCAAGTAAGTTCTGAAGTAAGTCTAGTCTATTGATCCCTATCAAATTCCACATGTATTTATCAATTGATTCAAAATTTGGGAGAGATAAGGTATGATTAGCAATTGATTTCAAGTTCCAAGGCTTGTTGAATTTAGCTAGTTATGTAGGCATTTTAAACTGCATTTGGAGAATGAACTATAAGAGATGAATAAACTTTTTCTATCTGTAATCTATTTTTTTGCTGTTTATCAGGTTTACCTTACAAAGTACAGATATAGCTAAAATGTAGTCTAATTACATTTTTATTAAAGTAAGAATTAAAGGGGGTATGAATTTAATATCTCCTAAGCATATATATATGTATACATACACATATGTGTGTGTGTATATATGTATACATACACATATGTGTGTGTGTATATATATGAAGAGTCTTTGGAGCCTGTAAAATTCTGGTTCTAGCATTATCAGATATATCATCTTTAAGTCATCTAACATCTGTAAGTCTCAGTTTTACATCTGTAAAACTGTAATAGTAGTACCTCATTATAGGATTGATGTGGGAATCAAATTTGTTAATGAATAAATAACTTACCACTATACTTAATATACAATGAGAACTCGGTAGTAGCCAGTGCTGTTATTATTAGATCATTATTACCATCATGATTTAATAAATCAATCATTCTTATTTCCATAGATAGTAGAAAAATAAATAATTTTAAACTTGATAACATAGAATCTTGCAAAAAGGAGTGGGCTTTTAAACTATAAAATGTAGTAAGCATTTTAATACACATTTTAAAATTGTTATTCATCAAACTCATTTAAAATAGAATCAATAAACCTTTAAGCAGTGGTTACTTTAAGCAGTGGTTGGGGGAGGAGGCTGTCTATGATCTCTCAATTTAAAAAAGGTATGTTGGCCAGGCGCGGTGGCTCACGCCGGTATACCAGCATTTTGGGAGGCTGAGGCAGGCACATCACGAGGTCAGGAGATCAAGACCATCCTGGCTAACACAGTGAAACCCTCTCTGTACTAGAAATACAAAAAATTAGCCAGGCGTGGTGGCGGGTACCTGTAGTCCCAGCTACTAGGGAGGCTGAGGCAGGAGAATGGCATGAATCCGGGAGGCAGAGCTTGCAGTGAACGGAGATCATGCCACTGCACTCCAGCCTGGGTGACAGAGTGAGACTCCATCTCAATCAAATGAACAAACAAAAAAAGGTATGTTAAGACTTCACACATCTCTGACCATAGGGGAATTTTTTTGTGTGTTTTGTTTTGTCATAATTGATATGTAACAGATGACATTTCTAGAACAAAAGTTATGTTATATTTATATTCCAATAAAGTTTCTTTCTTTCCTCCAGTAACATTTTTGATTGTGAATACTGGTTATAACCCTTTTTGGTACCCAGTGACCATGATTATTACTGCCCTCTCAACTGTGGCCAATTTCAGATTCAGAAGTTAAGTGACTGTCACTCCCTTGACTTCTAATTACTGAAGATGCTATGGTAAAATTCAGACTTGGTTGCTAGGATATATAGCTTTGAGGAAACATTTCTGGTATCTTTTATGCTTATGTTGACCCTCTAGATTAAAGCAAAGCATGGGATATTTCCAGTTGGTAGCCACAATAAAATCTAACTGCAAAAGTAAAGCAATCAGAAACTATCTTGTATTCAGATGATATAAGGTGAACCTGAGTTTCCTTTTATTTGTGCTAGCACGTGTTTGAAGTTACATGGTGAATTGCATAATTGAGAGATTCAGAACCAGGCGTTCTAAATAATAATAAATAGCAGTTGTCAAGGTAACTTGGGAAGGGTATTGGGAAAGTGTTTTTTTTTTTTTAATATAAAAGGAAATGGGAACATTCTCACTGATTGTTGGTATCGCGTTTCTTTTTAATGCTTTGCATTATCTCCACATAATGTAGAGCATGGTCTATTTCTCGTTGGTGACTACTATGAAATCTTTTATCAAACTTCAACAAGAGAGTAAGCCAAAAATATTCTAGTATTCTATAATACCCTATAATATGAGAATATTCTGTTAGTGTGTTTCTGTTCAATTGTAGCTGAATTAGAAGTTAGATAAAGGATGTTACTAAAAGATATTATAGAGTTACAAAACTGAGTGAGATGGGGATTGAACACACCCACTCATTATTATACAATCTGAGTTTTTACCAGCATCAAACGTTGGACAAAATTTCCAACTATCTGGAAAGATGTTAGTGAGTATTCAATATCTATGTCACTTTACATTTTTTACAAAAACTTGAGCAGTGTTTTCTCCGTGCCCGACCCTAGTCTATGTGCTTTACCCACTTTAACGCATTTGATCCTCATAGCAACCCTGGAGAGTAGATCCTATAATTATCTTCATTTCACAGATGAGAAGCTGAGAGACAGAGAGATTGAGGAACTCATTCATGGTACCAGAACTACAATTTGAAGCCAACGATTCTGCTTTTCAAGTCTGTACTCTTGACTGTGCAGTTTTTCTTCTTGTGCGAAGGTCTGGAGCCCTTTATTTTCTAAGCATAAGACTAATGAGAGTAAAAATGTAGCCTAGTCTCCAGCCTGTGCCTTCCCTTTGTGGGTTTTGATGGCAGAACGCATGGGCTCCCCACTGGGAGAGCCACGGAAGAAGTGCTTTCTCACCTCCCTGGTTTCAGAGTGTGTTCCGTTTCACTCTTTGGAGTTGAAGAGAAGAACTGAGCTGATTGGGTCTTTGGGGACATTTTTTGTTTTACCAATTTTAGCAGAGCTGGCTTCTGCACTTTCAAAAGTATGTCAGACCCATGGGCAGCCTCAGCTTGGGTGTTTTAAAGCACTACCACTGACTGAGAGAAAGACATATTTGCTATGTTGTCTCAGAGTAAAACAAGATACTCCATGCCAGTGACAAACACTTTTGTATAGCATAATAATGCAAATTGGCTGGTCTTATTCAAAGGAATTTGGACAATGGAGTTAATTGTACACATCAGTTTGAAAATAAAATACTTCATAAGAAAAAACAAACAAAATAGAACATATATGAAATGCAAATGAATTTAACTCAGACAACTGTCTTTGTGAGTTTTACTCCTCATATTCTCTTAAAATAATTGCTAGAGTAGTAGGTTTAAAATGGATATAATAATGTTCGGGGGATAAACTCTAGCGTGCTACCCAGAGGTACTGAAAACTTTACAGAAATTATTCTTACTATATATACCTTTTCCACACACATCAGTGAGTTAAATTAGAATATTTATAGTGTGAATATATATTTAACTCTTTAATGTCTCAAGTCTAGAGTTAAAATATTTAATTACTGGTAGAAAAATTTAAACTATCTATATAGCTTATTATTATTTGAACTATTTGTATAGTTTACCTATCTGTGTGCAAGGTAGCTTTCAAGGATTTTAACTGCAGACTTTTAACTGAAGACTTTTAACTGGTAGATACAAGTCGAGTAGCTGTAATCCAAAAGTCCAAAATCTGAAATCCTCCAAAATCCAGAACTTTTGAATTCCAACATGTCTCAAGTGAAAAAAAATCCATACCTAAGTATCTAACACAAACTTTCTTTCATTCCCAAAGTTATTTAAAATATTGTACAAAATTACCTTCAGGCTACATGTATAAAGTATATATAAAGCATAAATGAATTTCAGGTGTAGACTTGGGTCCCATTCACAAGATGTCTTATTGTGTATTTGTAAATATTCCAACATTCAAAAGCAATTCAAATCCAAAACACTTTTGGTCCCAAAGCATTTCAGATATGAGCTATTCAACCTCTAATGATAAAATTTGGGTCATAAAAGTCTTCACAGAATGTACTTGAATCAAATCTTTAGGATTCTCCAAGAGTCATTTAGGCCGGTTTAAGGTCTTCTGTCTGATTTTCTTGGGATCCCAACTAAAGTAGGGTTTGAGATCCAGAAGGAGAGAGACTTAGAGCTGGAGCCTAAGCTTTGGAAAACTACCTTTTGGGTACTATGCTCACTACCTGGGTGACGGTGATCATTTATACCCTAAACCTCAGCAACTTGGAATTTACCCATGTAACAAACCAGCACATGTACCCCCAAAACAAAACAAAAAGAATCGCTTTCGTTGGAAGAAGGTGACTAATACCAGAGGCTGACATCCAAAACCACCTTTGCAAAAATTATCGCTGAGAAAATTATAACAACAGTGAAAGAGATCTGACCTAACTGACTCCATCTTGCTTCTAACCTCTATGCTGCCCTTGTTCATTCCTGGGTAAAGGCCGAACTAACTTTAGGAGGAACTTAATTTATAGTTTAACTTTGAAACAAAGATGATAACAGCTCTTTCCCAAAATGAACCCCCTTTCTGCCTGAGCACTAGACTGCATTTGCAGGACTAACAAATTAGCCACACGATTAGAAATTATTGTTTAGGAGTCATGCAGCTGGAGGCTGCAAGTTTCTGACCCTCCCCAAATTGCTCTTAGGGATAACATGTCACTACTGTAAAACCTAAGATGGGTGCTTGAGATATTTTGCAGATCCAGTCAGTACTCAGTGGATCAGCTGGCACCAGCCAGATTGATAAGCTGACTCATCTGGTCTTGTGGTCCCTACCCAGGAACTGATTCAGTTCAAGCAGTCATCTTTGACTCCTTGTGATTTCATCTCAGACCTGACCAATCAACATTCCTCACTTTCCTACCTCCTACCCATCAAATTATCCTTAAATATCCACAGTCCCTGAGTTTTCAGGAAGACTGACTTGAGTAATAATAAAAATCCAGGTTTCAATAATAATAAAACCCCAGTCTCCCTTACAGCTGACTCTGCATGAATTAAACTCTTTCTCTATTGTAAGTCCCCTGTCTTGATAAATCAGCTCTGTCTAGGCAGTAGCCAAGGACAACCCATTGGCCAGTTACACTGCTAATAGGTTTGCTTGGCTTCCATCCTCAAATACAAGCAGAAATTCATTTAGATGGGATCTTAGATGCAGTATCTCAAGATAGGGGTCTAAATAAGAGTGTGTGTGTGTGTGTGTGTGTGTGTGTGTGTGTGTGTGTGTGTGTGTGTTTATAGAGAGAGAAATGAGACAGAGACAGACACAGAAAAAGTATTACTTTTTTTCCCAAGAAAGACAAGATAGTGACTCTTGGGAACTAGTATGAACTAGTATTCAGGGCCGTATAATGACTTATTCCAAAGATGTATTGAGAGTATTTAATTACATTTTCAAATCCTCCACTTCATGTGACAAGTGTCAAACATAGACCAGTCATTCCTGCCTAGTGAAGAACTTACAGAGACCCAAGGGGTGGGAACATTAGGATTTTAATGAAGAGGAAGATCACACTGTGTCTTTGAGGTTAAACATTGTGGGCAGCATTTAGCAATCGTGCTTACCAGATCCTAGCACACCGGCACAGTTGATCCCAGATCAGTGGTAGGATGGCTGGAGGGTTTTCCTCCTACCTACTGTTCACTAGGGAAACTCCAGACAGAGAATAGTTGTTGTCTTCCTTCGAAATCTCTCCAATCTGGAGTAAATTTTAGTCATTTACTAAACATGCTCCACATAAATTATTCCAAACCATGTTTACTTACTTGGGTCTAAAATCCTGTAGATGGACAAAGCACACATGGCCACAGAAAGAAAGAAAAATCCTCACTGGAGCCCAGCCCGGTGAACGCAACTTTTCCTTCTCCAGGTTTTAACCCTCTGGCATAAGATGTGGCCACACAACAGAATATATTAAATTACAAGACTTTTTTCTTTTTGGTCAAAGACATGTAAATAAATGATCAGGAGAAGCAAAACTAATATAAAAAAAAGATTCGTAGATGAGTTTATCAAGAACAGAAGGAGAGTTCTATAATTGTTTAAAAATTACATCCCAAGCTTATTTTCCTACAGGTTTAAACATGATGACAAGAATGTTATCAACTTTTTATATCACTCTGGCTACACAATTTTAGGAATTTCCTGAGGTTTTCTTTCCAAACACTTTCTTAGGAAATTGGTAATAGAAAAGCTTCTGTCTCCTTTAATAAGATATATTTCTACTTGATTCCTCAGCTCGTTCAACCTGAGGTTTTAAGGGCTACATTACTCACAGGATTGTTGTGTGAAATAATTAATTAGTATTTCCAAGATGTTCATATGAAAGGTGTTAAAGAAAAATCAAATCTGGTCTAACAGAGGGCCCTCCAAAAGGAGACCTCCTTCTATTATTTTATTCCTAATTCTAACCAAAACCCAGAGTTTGGCCAATGCCAAGATAACTGTCTGGAAATACTTGGACAATAGAGTTCTGATGTTTGCAATCTGATTTCTCTCTGGCTTGCTGTTGGTATTATATTCCTATTAGGCCATAATTAACATAGTGTGCACCAGGATTGTAGCATTTTCCTTATAGCTTTCTTCATTTTGGAAAATGTTTCTGTTCAAAGGCAAACAACTCAAGGACCTCATGGCAGTCTGGTAGGTAAGAAAATATCTATCTTCCTGTTCAGGACACCAGCTTATTTTCAATTTTGACTGCTCTTTCTGTTTTCCAGATCATCAATGTCAGAGATGAGTTTTTCTTGTCCTTCACTTGGATGGTGTCTGCAACCATAACCTCGTAAATTCTTCTCTGGAGCCTCCAAGTCTGTTCAGATTATTTCCCTTATTGCACAATTTTCAATCATTTTGGCTCCGTGTTTTCCAGTGCAGCACTATTTCTAAGGCTCATCAATTTCTGGTCCAGAGTCATTGAAGCTCCTATTTCCCATCATGAGGTTTGAGGGTTGTGAACAGCATCAGAAGCAATGTGCAGGCTAAGACTGCAAACATCAGTAATTTTACCTGGTTGAATTTTTTAAGGCAAGTTGCAACAACCTTACTTACCAGACCCTACCACACAAAGAGCTTTGGCCTCATGTGAATGAAGGGTATGTCTGTAGAACGATCTTTATTCTACTCACTGCGGAAATACCAGGAAGAAACTCCTGTGCACTTACCCAAGAAGGCACTACCACACTGAACTGAGTCTTCATTCTTTATCACTCTGCCCTAGTCACACAAAAAGAGGAAAGTGACACATAGGTCAGCACCAAATACATGATAAGCACTGAACTGACATTTGTGATAAGGAGTCATCCAGTCAACAAATCTTGCTAGGCCCCTTCTATGGGTTTTGCACTTCTCTTAGAATAGGGGATACTGTTGTGAGAAAAATAGATAAAGCTGCTACCTTTATGGAACTTATACACTTGCATGGGGGAAAGATGAAAAGGTATCCTTAGAACTCCTTAAGTTCAACTCTGGAGTTTCATAAATTCACACCAATTCTCAGTAGTAAAACTTTGGGCATTTTAGCCATGGCTCAGTCCCTGGAAGGACCAGAAGAGCCTAGAATTTTGCTCTGAGGATAGCATGGTCGTTTATTTTGTTCTTCCTCAAGACCTGTGCTCCTTCATTGTGTACTCACAGTGAAGTCCCAGAGGTCATTCAGCACGTGACTGGCTTGGCCCATTCTGACTCAATGATTACACTGATTCCTGTGCAACTCTTGATCAAGTGTTTGTCTAAAGTCAAGATTGATTGTGTCACCCACAATACCTTTATCTGCTAACTCAGTTACTCTATTAAAAAAAAATTTAGTGTCTGAGAGGATTTATTTTAAGACACTGTAGCAGATGATCATAGAGTCTCCTTTTTTCTTCTATCTATAATTTTACAAGCAAACAGCCTTAGCAAACCACTCTTGGTCTGATGCCTCATGGTAAGGTCTCCTAGACGCATACAGAGTTTGATATCCCCTAGACCAACAGCCTCCCAGCGAGTTATGGCACTAAACTCTTCTAGCATTTTCTTGCATGTCCATTGCACTCAACTTTAAGGGAAAACTTTATTCATTTTTTTCTTTTTAATTTCCAGGGGCTGATATGTTTAGGCGAGGCTGCATTTTTTTCATCTGAAATAGGGATTCTTAATACTATGGAAAGCCACACTGGCATATTTGGGGATTAATTTCCTAGTAACAATGGATTTAATACAAAACATACTTGTATTGTAGTGAAGAAAAACGCCAAAGGGAGCAATATGCATTTTGCAGATTCTGCCAAACAAGGCAATGTTTGTTTATGCTTTAGATAAAATAAATTAATGTGTTTTGTTTACATTTGCATACATCTTTCTAAAATACATGCATACACAAAAACACAGTTGCTGTTGTGTTATTAGTAATATTTTTGTCATAGGGCCTTTTCCTGTCAGTCCATATGGCTTCCTCTGAATGGCTTTACCTTTATACTCTAAGGATGAATCTCGTAGCTCTTTCTAACCACCATGACCTATTGTTGCCTAGAGAAGAACCCTAGAAAGCACTGACTTCTACTGTGGATTGACTCTGTCATTGTTTTTCATGAATATTATACACACACACACACACATATGCACATACGCGCACACACACACACACACATACCCCACACCCCTCCCATAAGCTTTACACATAAACTGCATCCAATAAAAAAGAATCAGTG
Source organism: Mandrillus leucophaeus (assembly GCF_000951045.1). NCBI lineage: Eukaryota > Metazoa > Chordata > Mammalia > Primates > Cercopithecidae > Mandrillus > Mandrillus leucophaeus. Next base: position 113,783 of record NW_012102465.1, on the reverse strand, counting down.
AATTTTTTCTAAAGAGCTACTCAAATTGGGCAAGTAACTACTTTCACATTTTGGAATATCTTAATAAAAACCACAAAATTCTCACCCCTTGAAAGATTTTGGTTTAAAGTGTATATTCAGCCTTGAGTTGTATTCAAAAGGATGTATATATTTTTAAATCTATGCCAAAAAGTCCTCTTTGCGATACTTCTTTGCCTTGACATAGCTCTAACAGTAAGAAGGTCACACTTTGCCCCAATCAGTTTCTCTGTTTTTTTTTTTTTATTTCCTCTGTGCAATTCAAATTCGATCCCAAGCACGTGAACCAAATATACTAATTGGTTATTACTTATGCTTTAAAATCCTGTTTAACATTTTTCCTACTTGCCCCTTGCCCCCTGCCCTTCCTCTTCTCTTCTCATTCTTTTCCTACTCAAGTTTTTAAAATAAGTACATATATATAAAGAAATATTTACAGGTTTAAGGGTGTATGTGTATATTCATATAGATGTATGTTTGTGTGTACATATAAAAAGAAACGTACTTTTACTCCTATCCCCCGAGGGCCACAAAACAACAATCCCCCAGTAGCACTGATCACACCAAACACCCAGTTTCTGGTTCCTTCGTTTCTCTTCTTCTCTGCTAAATGGAACCAGGGATTTTTAGAAAAATGATTGATTTCAGAACTAGGGCTGATAAAGTACAAAATGAACCGGAGGAAGCATCTTGGCCTCTCCTACCTTTTGTTAGATTCCAAATTCTGCTAAGTCAGAAATAAGATACTCAAGCTTATTCCACAGAGGAAGGCAGGCGTTTTATGAATGGAGGAAGAGTATATACATGAATTACTAAAAACTGGAAGCCCAGACACCTCAAGAACAATGGCATTAACAGTTAATTACCAGTTAAGAAGTTATTATTAAAATTGCTATTTTAACAACAAAATTGTTAAATTATTAATAATAAGCATAGGGAAGCAAGCTTTTTAAATTTAATATTTTTTTAAATGAATAGCATATCAAAGGAAAAGGGAGAAAGATTATTTTGTATGTCCAGAAACTTCACATTTACACTCACTGGCTACATTCACAACTTCTGTCACTCTGTCCCTGCAAAGAGTGCCAGTGCCGTCTGTAATATTCTCGTTCTGATTTAGCACCTGATCTACACTTAATACATGATTATTATGTGCTTGGTTATATCTTTTCCGCTTCCTAATGCAGAGTAAGGTGAAAACGTGTGGACTTTGGGTCAAACAAGGTTTCAAATTCTTGCTCTTACTTATTTCTAGCTGTTTCTTAAATTGTCTGAATGAATGTTCCTTGGCAGGGTTGTTGAGAAGATTAAACATATTTAGTGTATGACTTGAGTACAAGAAATCATGAATTTAGTGGTCAGTAGTGATTCTTTTTGCTTTTATTATTATTATTATTATTTTGAGACAGTCTCGCTCTTGTTGCCTATGCTGGAGTGCAATGGCGCAATCTTGGCTCATTGCAACCTCCGCCTCCTGGGTTCAAGCAATTATTCTGCCTCAGCATTCTGAGTAGCTGGGATTACAGGTCCCCACCACCACCCCCAACTCATTTTGTATTTTTAGTAGAGACAGGATTTCACCATATTGGCCAGGCTGGTATTGAACTCCTGACCTCAGATGATCCGCCTACCTCAGCCTCCCAAAGCTCTGGGATTACAGGCATGAACCACCTCACCCGGTCCTTTTTGATTTTAGCATGTGTCTACCTTTGCTGAAAGACGCTAGGTACATGGACTAGAGCAGGTTGCAAGTGTTATAGGATATAGGCCCTGAATATTAGGCAATTGACTTTGGGGAAGGATGAAGGGAAAGAACGTGTGTTTGTCAACAAACTATTCTATTCCATTTCCTTGATTGATGCCACTGTCATCATCATCATCACCGGGAACAGTGTCATTGTCATGATCACCAGCATGCCTGCCACACTTGCTCTGTACCTCTAATATTTCATTTAATTTTCATCACAGCTGTCTGAGATGGTGCCTATTATTTTCCCTCGTTTACTGAAGAGTTAAGTAACTTGGCCATAGTCACCTAGATAGTAAAGAGCAGGGCTAGAATTCAGACCAAAATAATCCGACTCCAAAGTTGGCCATTTTAGTGGACTACACCCATGAAGGACTCCTTCTGGTGTGTCTTTCAAGTTCCATAAAAATTAGTTACATCCAAGTCTTGGATCTGATGTTAATTTTCTGGCTTTAAGATTTTGAGCTCCACTGGAGAATGTTTAAATCCACACATCACCAATGGCCTTCCATCAGATGGGAAGGACTTTAATGACATAAACAGAAGCCTAACTAGTGCTTATATCATGTCAAGGATGTATTAAAGCAGAATGTAGCTAGCTATTACATTAGGCCCTGAGGGCTCTAGCCCTAATATTTGAAAGTAGATTCTGGGACGGGTGTGGTGACTCACACCTATAATCCCAGCACTTTGGGAGGCCGAGGCAGGCAGATCACCTGAGGTCAGGAGTTCAAGATCAGCTTGGCCAACATGGTGAAACCCCATCTCTATTAAAAATACAAAAATCAGCCAGGCGTAGTGGCGGGTGCCTGTAGTTCCAGCTACTTAGGAGGCTGAGGCAGGAGAATCGCTTAAACCTGGGAGGCTGAGGTTGTAGTGAGCCAAGATCATACCACTGCACTACTGCACTCCAGCCTGGGTGACAGAGCAAGACTCAGTCTCAAAAAAAAAAAAAAAAAGAAAAGAAAAAGAAAAAAGTAGATTCCAGTCTCATGAGAGCAGAATTTATGTCTCAGTTGCTCAAATCAGGATATCCTCATTACTAAGCACAGTGCCAAATACAAAAAAGTAGAAGCGAAATAGTGGCTGAATTCATGAATAAACTCTTTTGCACCATTTTGTGATGCTCAATAAGTACTTGTGCAACTGCTACTATTAACCTTAGATGAGTTTCCCTATCACTTTCCCTCAGTTTCAATATCTGTATAACTCAGAGATGATAGCAGTAAACAGCTGTCCCTCAATCTCTGTTGGGGATTGGCTCCAGGATACCCTGTGGTCAAAATCCACAGATGCTCAACTCCTTTATATAAAATGGCATATATAACCTACACACATCCCCCTTATCTTTTTTTTTTAATTTTTTTTAGACAGAGTCCCACTCTGTCACCCAGGCTGGAGTGCAGTGGCGTAATCTCGGCTCACTGCAACCTCTGCCTTCTGGGTTCAAGCGATTATGCTGCCCCAGCCTCACGAGTAGCTGGGATGCTGCTACCATGCCCTGCTAATTTTTGTATTTTTAGCAGAGACAGGGTTTCGCCATGTTGTGTTGGTCTTGAACGCCTGACCTCAGGTGAGCCATCTGCCTCAGCCTCCCAAAGTGCTGGGATTACAGGCCTGAGCCACCACAGCGCCCAGACCCCCTTATCTTTTAAAAATAATCTCTAGATTACTTATAATACCTAATACAATGTAAATGCTATGTAAATAATTGTTATACTAGATTGTTTAGGGAATAACGACAAGAAAAGAGTCTGTACATGTTCAATATAGATGCCCTTTTTTATTCACTGAATATGTTCAGTCTGCAGTCAGTTGAATCTGTGGACATGAAACTCATGGATACAGATGGCCTGTGTTTGCAGAACTATTGTAAGAATTAAATAAATGTATACATGAATAGTGCTTAGAACAGTACCTGTCACACAGTACATAGTCCATATATGTTGGCTATCCCTATTACTATCATAAGACTCTTAAAGCCTAAAAAAGTTAATCAATCCAGTTCTTTAAGAGTGCCTAATTTACTTCCAAAGTATTATCAGTCACAGATTTCTAATGTATTTGCATCTGTCTGAACACATACGTCACTGTATTTTAATTTCACCAGGCATTGATGTCATACCAGGATTAAATACAGCTAATCTTGCATTTTCCATTGGTCTTAGAGAGCTTCCAATCCTCAGGCACATTCACAAGTAATTATAAGTAGATCTGTAAGTGATAGCCAACTCTCTTTCACCTCTGGATGCATATGGTTTCTTAACTCTCCATATTTCAAGACTTGGCTGAGAATTTTTTGTCATTATTTTTTCTCTTACCAAAAGTTATTCATTAATTTCTAATTGAAGGCTTTTGTATCTACATTTTTCGTGATTAAATAAAATTAACTATATAAATGTTCAGGATTTTTGCCCATTTATTTTCATCATATTGCCATGGTCTTTCTTATTTAACTATCGGACTGTACATTTTTAAGAAAAATTTTCCTTCTTAATAACAATTTCACTATAATCCTTTTAGTCCTTGCATTTTTGTCCCTCATTATTTTAAATATGTACCTTGTTTTTAATCTATCCCTTTTATACTCCTTGATATGGTTTGGCTCTGTGTCACCACCCAAATCTCATCTTGAATTGTAATCCCCTTACGTCTAGGGAGGAACCTGGTAGTAGGTGATTGGATCGTGGGGGTGGTTTCCATCATGCTGTTCTTAAGATAGTGAGTGAGTTCTCATGGGATTTGGTGGTTTAAAAGAGTGGCATTTCCCCTCGCTCTCTCTCTCCTGCTGCCATGTAAAATGTGCTTGCTTCCCCTTCACCTTCTGCCATGATTGTAAGTTTCCTGAGGCTTCTCAGCCATGTGGGACTGTGAGTTAATTAAGCCCCTTTTCTTTGTAAATTACCCCGTCTCAGATAGTTATTTATAGCAGTGTGACAATGGACTAATACACTCCTATTCAGAATTTTTTTTTGGCTACAGATAACTTGAAGCATTTCTTCATCTAAGACTCATTGCATTTTACTTCATTAATTTCAAGAGAAGTTATAACTATTTTATTTAACAAAAGTATCTGTCTCCTCCTAATAATCATTTTTTTTTCTCATGCTATGTGACTCATTGCATTTTTTAATTCAACTATAAACCTGTCAATTTAAAATTTAAAAGGTAATGCATACATTTTTGGGAAGGGAAGGGGAGGTAAAAAAAGATAATTAACTCCCATTGTTGAGCATATAGAAGTGTACTATGTTCCAGCAATTTTGTTAAGCACTTTGCCTGCATTATTGAGTTTAATCTCCACTAGAAATCTGTAAGGCTTTTTGCCATTATGTAGATTGACCAAAGGCATTCAGCCATTTCATGACAAATCTAGGGTTCAAATCCATGTCTGTTAACTTCAAAGATGTCGTTATTTTATTCTTCAATCTTTCTGCAGAGAGAGGCTAAACTAGTTCTTCTCTTTCACTATGTCATTTTCATGTAAAAAGAATGGTACTAATATTTCATTATCTACTAAGGAGAGAGCATTGTAAGGGGAAAGGTAGTAGATGAAGCCATTGATGTAGGCAGGAGCAAGTCATGGAAAATACAGGCCATACTAAGGTGTTTGCACTTCATCTTGCAGGGAATGGAGAGTCATTAGAACCTCTGCTCTGATAGGAAGCCCTATGAAGGGTTGATTATGATGGTACAATCTGGAAACAAGGAGGGCAGAGAAAGGCATCTGCATTAATCTAAGCAATAAGGTAATGACATTCTCACTAAACAGATTCAGTGAGGATGGAGGAAGAGAGTCAAATTGCTGGCTGTATAAAAAGTGAAGTCAGCAAAATATAGGGACCCATTAGATTAGTGAGGAAAAATTAGAAGTCATGAATGACTTGCAGATCCCCAGCCTGGGTGTCCCAGTAGAGATGATGCTGTCAGCAGCTGTAAAAAGAAAAACAGAGAAGTGAATGTGGTAGAGAAGATAGTGTTTTTCTTTTCTGTCATCTTTGTTCATTCACTCCCTTTCTGCAGTTAATTCTCCAGACCCATCTCTTCTTCTGGAAATCCTACAAGATGTGCAAGGCCCAGTTCAAATTCCACCTTTCACAAAAGCACTTGCCTTGACTACATGTGGAAGAAGTGACACTTTCCCTTCTCTGGACTCCTAGTGATTTTCTTCGTACCATTCATTTAGTAAGTATCCCATTCTGCCTTGTATGAGAATTGTCTGTGAATCTTCTGATAGTTCACATAATCCTTTAGAACTGAAACCATGTCTATTCTTTGCATCTTTGTATCCCAACAAAGCCCAGCAGTTGATATGTTTGATGTGTAAATAAATCCAAATAATTTTAAATAAGTGAAATAATGTCTGGTGTTAGTCATGTTTTGAAGAATGTAGCATCTACCGCATTTGAAGCACTTGAAAGCAGGCAATGTATTTCAAGACTTTGAAATGCTATTGCCTCATAAGGCACCATTCAACTTAGTGCTTATCTCAATGCTAATTAATGTCCCATTAATATTTGTAAAAAAAAAAACCTTTGATATAGACGTCATCACTTCATTTTTTTTTCTTTATCCAAGCCTTCTGTGGTAATTAACCTTTTTTTTTTTTTTTTGAGATGGAGTTTCACATTTCACTCTTGTAGCCCAGGCTAGAGGCAATGGCACAATCTCGGCTCACTGCAACCTCTGCCTCCCAGGTTCAAGGGATTCCCCTGCCTCAGCCTCCCAAGTAACAGGGATTAAAAGTATGTGCCTTCATGCTCAGTTAATTTTTTGTATTTTTAGTAGAGACGAGGTTTCACCATGTTGGCCAGGCTGGTCTCGAACTCCTGACCTCACGTGATCCACCTGTCTCGGCCTCCCAAAGTGCTGGGATTATAGGTGTGAGCCACTGTACATGGCCAGTAATCATCTTTTAAGGATGGTATTATAGCAATTGACAGGATCTCAGCCGATTTTGTTTCTCTAAATGTAATCATAACCTCTTCCACTCAGTTACAGTTATCTTCTTGCCAACCTCCTATAGTCTCTGCATTTGTATAAAGAGATTTTAGTACTTTCATGGTTTTTTTCCAGCTTCCATCATATGCTACAGAAAATGATATCCTCTGCTTTCATCACATGCTACAGAAAATGATATCCTCTGCTTTCATCATATGCTACAGGAAAGTATGTCCTCTGCCTAATTTTTTTTTTTTTTTGAAAAGCTGCTAGCCTGACAGTTTTGGCAGAGCAAACTAGGAAATTAGAATCTGGCAACAAATAGGCACCACACAGCAGACAAAACTTAAGGTTTGCAAAGTAGTGATGCTCTTCGACCTGTTGTATTGAGTGCGAAATTAGATCCTATCAATGTCAAACTCACCCCCGGAGCAAACATCCTCTTGTGACAACTACATGCTGTGCTTCAAGACAAATGATAGAATAAAAATGTTAATAATTATGTTTTTGGAGCAGAATCTGCACATAAGCTAATTGTACCTATTTACACTTATTTTTAGTTGTAATCTATATATGTATAAAAGAATAATAAGAGAAAGGGCAACCCCATTACCAAAAATTAGCAAAAAGACCTATGGACAGGAAGAGTTCCTGCGCCTCGCCTGTGGTTTTTACCTAAAACCCTGATTTTTTTTGCTGGGAAAGGCTGGGTTTTGGAATATTCAGGAAGCTGTGACTCCTGCTAAGAGTTTTAATAGGGTAGATTTCTCTTCCAACAAGGACTTTGTAAAAGAAGTGAATTGAACTTAGAATGAACTTCCAACACAGTGATTCGGTAAAGCAAGAGAATGGGGGAGAAATGCTTGGAATGAAGGAGATGTGGATTTGCAGTGCGTGTGTGCAGACTAATATCAGTTACAGAGTTTTGAGCACTACCCTAAAATCGTGTTGGTTAGGAAAAATGGTTCCCTAATACATCAATTATCGAAAGGAAAATGTGGAAATTTTAAACAAAGTAAAGCAGGTGTTTTGATTACAAGGCCTTCAGAGACTTTCAGTGCCAATGTGCATCATGAACCTCTGCTAAAGAGGTATAAGGATGTCGTGCATTTCATCGTGGAATCATCCTGTCTCCTTTCCCTGAGACTCTAAACAGACTTGATTTTGAAAATCAACATAAAGCAACTTCTATATTTCAAAAGTTACACTTCAAGGAGACTGAAACTTGTCCAAAGTCACCAGCCAGCACTTTCTATCCTGGTCTGTGGCTCTTTCCCCTACCTCACGATAGTCACCAATTTGCTAAATGGTTTTCTAATTTTAATAATGCCACTTTCTCCTATTTTTATCTCTTAGCTTTACCAAAAAGAAGATCTAACATTCCTATATTTGCTTTCCTTTGGAATGGCCCCAGCTGTAAAAGATAAGATACCATACATAGTCTTAGAAGTGCAATATAAAGCACTTGGAGTTAAGTCTCAAAGGCAACATCTAAAGAAAAATGTTGACACAAAACCCTTGCTATTGGGCCAACTCAGAGAAGGCTGTTAGCATCCTTTTATAACCATGTTTTGGAAAAATTTAGTACTATGAACTGTGTGTGTGTGTCTGTGTGTGTGTATTATTGTTGTTGCTGGCTTTTCTGCTGGCACATCTTTACTCCACCTTCTAATATTTGAGATAATTTCCAAGAGTATAGATGTATTTAATTTATTCATTGAATAATTCATTCATTTAGTAATGTATCCGACAAACATTCATTAAGCCCTGATAACTCTCAATGCACAGGTCTCGGTCCCAGCTCCCATTCCTACCACACTCCTACCCTGAGTGCATGCAGGAACTCTGATGAGAGATTCCTTCTTAGGGTGCCAGACTCTGCTTGCGCCTGTACTCACTCGCAGCTGGCTGCTCATGTAATTCTGCCTTAATACTGAGGTCCACTCAGTATGTTGCCATCTAGCAAAACAGGGATGCCCTTTCCTCAGATATTCCAGTGGTTTCCTAGAGGCAAATGCTGTTGGGGGTGATTTATTACATAGTGCATAGATGAGTGAGAACAATCAACACCTTAGCACATACAGCTGAGCAATGAAAATATGACAAAGCGTAGAACATCTAATCAAAGAATCTATGATTAGTAAGGAATTGGAAACTGGCTCTTCAAAGTGGTTCCCATATAAAATCTAGACTAGTGAAAACTGGGTAAACTGGAAGAACATAGCTCCAACCCTTCCCTGACCACCACCCCATTACTCTGTCACACCCTCTGTTTCCTTAACTTTATACCGTTTATCATTCTTTGAAATCATCTTTTTAATTCTTTTCCTTGTTTCTTTTTTGACTGTATTGCTCCATTCAGCATTTGTGCTGTTTGAGTGTAGGGATTTTACTTGTCTTGTTTCTTGTTTTATCTCCAGCATTTAGAACTTCACTGGTGACTTTATTAGCTAACTAGTAATACTTGCGGAATTGAAGATTAGATGAATGAAGTGAGTAAAGGCGTCCTCTATTCTTCTAATTCATGTTAATGTCTATCATAATCTACTTTTTTCCTTTACCTCCCAGTTGAATTATTGAAATATTTAATGTAAAATAAATAGTTTAAAAATTACATCAGATTTCTGTGGAGGGATATGATAAATTCAAAGAAAAATACCTTTGTTACATGCAATTAGATTTAATTCATGGAGGTAGGGCCAAACAATTGTCTAATCTAAAAAAGTCTCACCAGTCTGCTTTAAACATCATTTAAAGAGAGAAGTATTGGATGTGAGTAAATACCAACATTTCAGTTTTTACATGATAGCCCTACCTTCTTTCTTTTTTTCTTTAAGAAATCTTCCTCATGAATCCTTTCAGGCACTAGGCCAGGGTCCATGTGAACTTGGCTAGCTGACCCCACAATCACAGAGGCAGTTTGCTGCCTCTTTGCACAAAACATTTCTTTGCTCTGTTGTCCAAGTTGGACTACAGTGGCATGATCTCAGCTCACTGCAACTTCCGCCTCTTGGGGCTCAAATGATCCCCCAACCTCAGCCTTCTGAGTAGCTGGAACCACAGATGTGTACCACCACACCTGGCTAATTCTTTTGTATTTTTTGTAGAGACAGGGCTTCTCCACATTGCCCAGGCTGATCTCAAACTCCTGGGCTCAAACAATCCCTCCACCTAGGCATCCCAAAGTGCTGGGATTATTGGTGTGAGCCACCAGGCCTGGCCTAAAAGATTGCTATATCTAAAATTCATTTCCATATGATTTGGTTGCAATTGTTTCAGAGATAACAATCAGTTGTCTCTGAACAAAAGTGAGAACATTGCAGATATCTTCACTAGTGAGGAAGAAGGACTTCTAGAAGCAATCTCAGCCGTCTTGAGACTCAGGCACCACTTGCAAAGCAATCACCAAGGACAGAGTCTTTGATCACCAGACACCTGTTCAATCTTTCCCCCCCGCCCCCAGTCTACATCAAGTCAGCCACAAAGCCCATTATGAATGCAGTTTTGAGTTTGTCTGGATGAAGTGGCTAGTAATTAGTTCCCTTTACATTTGGTAATTTTGTTAACAGAACTCAGTAGGTGTCTTGTTAATTTGTTCATTACTAGGTGGATGAAAATGTGCATCTCTTCTGTGAATACCAATTATTCCCAAATGAGGTAATTTCACCAAGACAGTGAAATTTCCTCATTCTTCCCTGGTGTAAGAATATCACTGCCAGGAATGAACAGTTCCAAACAAAGAAAGCTGTGGGAGGTGGAAAGGGTGTTCTTTCCTGAAAAGGAGGGGTCTATTTGATTATTTCTCAATCTGAAAATAAAGCGCATTTTTGGGGTGTACAAAGGGGAAGAGGCAGGACATACTGGTGGTGGTGGTGCTGCTGCAGGCTCAGGGGGCCCTGCGTCTCTAACTTCTCTTTGCAACAATTAAAGGGACATGTCACTGGGAGGATATAAGAAGAATAAGTAGTCATTTCATTGTTTCTAGACAATTTGATCATACTCCAGGATTCTTGCCACCAGCAAAACAAAGAAAGAAAGTTTTAAGATCTTCAACAAAGAGTTTTCAAATTCTACTTTTATTTTCTGCTCCAAAACATTTCTACTTTCAGAATCAAAGCAGTTTTCTAAGTTTCGGTCTTCAAATCATTGAATTTTTAGGGGGAAGGACCAACTAGTGTCCATGGTAATACTATCTGCAAGACCAAAGAGGAGTAAGTCCACCTCTGGGGCAAAGAAAGTGGGAAGGAAAGGATTTGATTTCCCTGAGAATGGAAACTGTTCTTCCTTGCATTTGTATTTCTGCACATAGCATGTGCTTAGAACATAGCTAATAAATCTGCAGGTTCCCATCTCCTCCTAACAGATTGTATTGTATCTGCCTTGTTCACACACATATTCTCTGTGTTGAAGGCGTAGAGAAACAAAATTGATTTCTGCCCCTTTAGTCAATGGAGTTGATTCACAATGCCAAATGGAGAGCTGGGGCTGCCCCTCCTAAGGACAAGGGTCCCAAGAGCCTCTCTGCCCTTCCATCTTCCATTTATTTCTAGCCAAGAAGGACAGGGAAACCTATCAATGAGCTTTCAGGACGCATTTGGGGTCACTAGAGAAATGGGGAAGATGTAAGTGGCCTGTGTTCCCAGCAAAAGACCATGAAATCACCCGGGGAGTCCCAGAGCTGCCTGCTGCTCTTCTCTGTTTTTCTTCCTTCTTAGCTGCTCCCAAACAACTTCCCCTAAGCCAACTATAGCAGCTTCTTTGTTCTCTCCCCTTTGGGCCAACCTCCATGTTGCTCTTTTGTTCTTCAGGGAGTTAAGGAAGAGTTATTGACTCTCTCAACATTTTGTTCTCTGTCTCACGCAGAAACTATTGCCGACAGGGCTCTCATTTCCTTACTGTTAGACTTATTTTTCAGACTACCTTCAGGCAAATGAAAATGTAAAGGGGACTCAGACTACATATCCCATTCACTATAGATTCTTAAGTGATTAACATAGTTTCTAGTACACCGTTGTCTCGCAATGAATATTGTTCCTTATTAATAGTGAATAATAGTAAAAACAATAATATCTAACAATTCTCAGGTCATCAACACACTGCCTATTTTATAACACATAATCTGGATTTAACACTTAACTTTCATTTAAAATTCAATCCTCAAAAAAAATCCCAGAAGAAATAGAGACTATTATCGAACCCATTTTAAGGACAAAGAAGTTGAGGCACAGAGAAGTAACATGTCCAAGATTATATAGCTGTAAGTGGCAGTGCAACGATTGTTTGCTTCCTCTATTATCATTAACTCTTAGAAAACAGAAACTGTGTCATAGTTATCTGCTATCTGCTATAATGTCTAGCCAAAAATCTTGTATTCAAGCAGTATAGCATAGCTGTCAAGAACTCAGGAATCTGAGTGAGACTGTCTGCATTGAAATCCTAGCTCCAACACTTGCTGACTACGTGACATTAACATTCCTAAGGGTCAATTTCCTCTTTTTAAAGTGGAAATAATCATAGCACAGTCTCTTATGATTGTGGGAGGTTCAAAGTTAGCACAGGACCTACTCTTCAGTAGGCGCTCAATAAATGCTATTCTATCATATCTCAATGACCAACCTGTGCTCAGCACAATAGGAGTTCTGTAACTGTTTGCTGGGTGAATGAAAGACCCGAGTAAATGAATAAGTAACAATGGAATGCCTGTATTCCATCATTTTCTTCCAGTCCCAAGCCACTAGCAAAGCTCCACTCACCAACTCTGGTGCTCACACAGTATGGTTGTCAGCTCACAGATCCTGGTCGTCTGTTCACACCTTAAAAGCAGTAGAGGGAACACTGAGCAGGAGGTGTCTTATTCCACAGGGCACTGCTAAAGCAGCACTGATACAATCTGCACTTTTTCAGCCTGAGATCCATGGGGAGACTCCTTGGCTTAAACATGGAATACGGACACAGGAGGGGAAAATGAGTCTCCAGATTGAACTCTTTACAATGTCATACACCACAGATGTAGGAAATCTGCTGAGCCCAATGAAATGGGGACACCTGAGTTAAAGACGGCTCTGGGAGACATCAGCTCAGTACGTTTTCCATGCTGGATGCGAGCCAAGCCCATGAGAAATTCTGCTGTCATTTCCTTTCACAGCCACCGGCTAACGAGTGTAAAATCTAGTGAGCTGAAGAGACAGGCATGGTGGCAGAGATTTAACAGCAGAGCTAAGTAGATGAGACAGAAATGTGCTTCAGGACTCAAGAGAGCTAAAATATGGAAGACAGAGAGCAGAGGCCAGTCCACACAGAGACTGGAGCACTTAGGCATTGCACTGTGTTCCAAGGAGAAGTAAGCAAATCAGGAGAATCCGACTGGGATAGAAGCCATGTGGGGGCTGCTGGATCAATTTCTCTTGGGTCCCTTCTTACTTTAGTTTTCTGGAAGACTGCAGCTGGGTCTGAATATAAACACCACTTCTTCAGAGGAACACATGTAGAATGTAATAAATTAATACTAACACATTCATTCAATTTCCATTTATTGACACATAATTTTTCACTTTGACTTATTTTATCCCCAAAAGGGTTGTTTCATCAGACATAGAAGAAGAGCATCAACAAAGGCGGATGTCTTTATGCTGCTTCTTGGTTGACGCAATAGCTCTGCCAAGACTCAAGACCGCAGGAAGCTTTTACACAGATGGGTTCAGAGACAACGTGGTCCCATCACAGAAGTTAGTTCCCATCCTGCATGGCATCTGGTCCTAAAGGGTAGCACGGGGTATTTGCAGTAGGTGAGAAGACCTCTTCAGCAAAACCACCATGTCATACACTCCTAAAAAATCATCTGTGCTTCCCAAAATTAGAACAAAACTTCAAGGGAACTTGAATTTCCTTACTGGGGACTTAAAGACCTCCAAAGAGGAAAGTCCAGACTTGGAAACAAGAATAACAAAGCCTGCTAAAAATACATAAAAGCTTCAAGCAGATAAAATCCCTGGGGTTGCTTTCCATCAAACTTATATGCCATGATTATTAATGCCTAACCATATACTATCCTCATCAGGAAATTGTGTGTTAATTTCTCGAACTTTTGCAGACAAATAAATTGGTGCACAAAGGAGATGACTGGGTTTGCCTCAGGCCCTACAAGGAATCATTGCCAACCCAAGAATTACAACTCTGAGCTCCTGACTTGCAGCTCTGAGCTCACACCTTCAGGATCAATCTCCTTAGATCCACCAGACAATGGCTTCAAACGCTTTTATGGCAATTAGAGTAGGAACACTGTCTCCTATTAGGACACACCTACCCAGTTCTTCTTTTGGACCTGGGCACAGTTGCTGTCAGGGAGCAGGGAGTTGGAGACATAATTTAGTGCTTGGAGTCTTCCATGTCCAAGCAAACTTCTTCATGCCAAAAACCGCACCTTATAAGGAGAAAAGTCTAGAGATGGGAAGTCTCTCCCTGGCATAGCTTGTGAGGAGGATGGGTGTGGGGGAGCAGGGAATCAGGCATCTTATCTGTTTGTTCTTGAACTTGCAACCAACATTAACTGTGTTTAAGTAATATTATGCCATAGCATTGTTCCCAAAGCGATGACCTACAGTTCTTGAGAGAATGTCTTTTTCTTTCTTACAAATGTGCCCCATATGTTAAGACGTACTTAAGGAGTTAAAAGCAACACTCTGAGTTTTCAGCTCCAGGTGACGCCCTCTGTCAGGGAAGAGGTGGCAATGGTATTCATGGAGATTTCACTGTGATCCTGACCGGTTAGGTTCTGTAGGGGAAGGCAGAGATGATCACAAAGAACACTTCAATTCTAGTGCATGCCTTTACATTGGTTAAAACAAGCAGCTATGGAAAATTCAGTTATAAAGAAAGGTAAGAGGACTATGCGAATCAAGATTCTATAGCTACTACTATGGAATCCTTTCTCAGCCAGCAGTGGGAATGGGAAGTGGGAGAGGGGCTGCTCCAGAGTTGTTGCTGTTTTGTTTTTCTCTGAGACAGGGTCTCACTCTGTCACCCAGGCTGGTGTGCCGTGGTGCCATCACTGCTCACTTTAGCCTCGACCTCCTGGGTTCAGGTGACCTTCTCACCTCCGCCTCCTGAGTACCTGGAACTACAGGCATGAGCCACCATGCCTGGATAATTTCTTTCTTTGTTGTTGTTGTTGTTTGTTTGTTTGTTTGTTTTTGTAGAGACAAGGTTTCACCATGTTGCCCACGCTGGTCTTGAACTCCTGGACTCAAGCAGTCTGCCTGTCTTGGCCTCCCAAAGTGCTGAGACAGATGTACGCCACAGCATCCAGCCTCCAAACGTTTAAAGGCTAGTCTGGAAAATGTAAATTATTGATGCCGTTCTCCAGGAGGGACACTTTGACTTGCCACTTGCTCTACGTTAGCTTGTTGCCTGTGCTTCCAAATCAAACAGCCATGGTGTTTGTTATGTACCTACTCTTCTGGCAAGGGTTATGCTACATAAGTTTTAGAGGGCCACTTCCATGGTCCTTATCCAACCTTCCCCAGGTCTGTAGGAAGATGGCAGGTGGAAAGTCAGTTGTTATTCCTGAAGAGAACAACTTAGAACTGGAGTTAGCCACAGTCGTGATGCCCTGTTCTTAGAAAGGGCTCTTAACCTGTCTGAAGGCAGGATGGGCTCTTGGTAGCAATATGGATTTGCAAAGCTTTCCCTTCTGTCTGACCAGACAGCACTCTGATCTCTGATCATGTCAATTCATATGCCAGCTGGGCTTCAGCGAGGGAGGGAAATGTCATGCTGTAGCACAAATAGTTTCTTCTTTATATAAGAAGATCTAACATCTCATCTTCACTTCATGTTATTTTTTTCTGAGACCCCCCCCTAAAAAGGAACTCATCCTTGTGACTATTTACTGCAACTTCCTAAAATCTTGCTTCTGGAATTTTTAAGTAGAACAACCAAGTTTAAGAGTTCTATTTCAAAAGGTTTTCAAGTACTTATATAAGCTGAGATGGAAAGGTTTGATTTGATAGTCACTGGGAATAATTTGGGGGAAGAAATACATGACTCAACTCAGGATACGCCCCAGGACCGCATCACCCTTTGAGCTTTCTGCAACAGATGGATGCCTTTCTGCTCTGAGGCCTCAGAACCATCCAACAAGGCCTCGACAATAATAGCCAGGCAAAACTTTATCAAAGGGAGAAACAAAAAGGCCTGACAGATGATGCTGCCAGCATTGCAGCAGCCAGGTTAGCTTTGTTCTAATGCCATTCTGTCAGGTTTAACAAGCAGATATTAAGAGAAGTTTATAGAGAATAGAGATGAAAGGTTGTCGGTAGAGATGAGAGCTGCCAGTGGGCACCGAGATTCACAGCTGGGTGTAGACTCTGCCGCAACTGGCTGAGAGAAAAAGAGGTTTGATATGGGAGCAGCTGCTTCCAACCCCTGCTAGAAGCAAGGCTTAATCATCTGGCACCCGAGAGTCTGGAGCTCCACCTGGAGAGAGACACAGCAAATGGGAGGATGCTGGGTGCGAACCTCATCATTAGATTAGAAACAACTGATGTATTTGCAGAAATTGGTTCCTTAACTGGTCCTGACCTGGTATGACATCTCACATCCGGAATGTTTTCACCGAAGCATGCAAGGACAATGGAAGCAAGAAACAAGGAAGAGGTTCAAAAGGGATATTGGTGATTTTACTTAATGGATTGAGGGTACGCTTGAGAAAGAAGGGACACTGGAGAATGAAAAGGAAAAGGGCAGTATAGAATGCAGTGGCTATGTCCTGGCATGTAGGGCAAGCTGATGAAGCTCTCTTCTATCAATTTTCAATCGTACTAAATTCTTCCTGAGTCCACATTCCTTTCAACCGAGTGCTTTTTGAAATGAGGATGAGTCAAGATGCCTCCGAAGGGCTGTGTGTCATCAATACACCAAAGGTTAAATTTCAACCTCTAACTCACCGATTCATTTGTTCCCTCTGTCTGCTAAGTTCCATTTCTGCAAATTAAAATCAGGAAACAATTATTATGTTATTTGTAAAAACAAAAACAAAACACAACTCCAGTTTAAAAAAAAAAATCACCTCATCTTCTAAATGTGTATCTGTCTCTGTTTTAGCCATGCATCTTTTCCAATGAAGGCTATTAAGGCCTTCCTTTTTTTTTTTTTTTTTTTCTGAAAAGGAACAGAATTATAAATTGCAGCCATCCCATCCAAAATCATTAGAAGACCCTTACACATATCTGCCAGCAGTGATGCAATTAAATTGCATTGAGTAAGTTCCTTCTAAGTTGAATCACACATATATTTTCTTTTATGGAAGTGAAATTTATATAACATAAAATCAACCATTTTAAAGTAAACAATTCAGTAGCATTTATTAAATACATTCACATTTAATAAATGAATTATCTAGTTCCAAAAGGTTTTTAATCATCCCCAAAAGAAACCTCCTATCCATTAAGCAGTTACTCCCAGCCTCTCCTTTGCTACATCCCCATGCCCCACCCAGCCCCTGGCGCCATTGTATTTCAGAATAGTGTTTGTTCACACATTCTTTGTTGTGGTGAAGTATTGCTATTCCCTTTAGAAGACCCCCCAGTCATGTTGAGTTAGAGGTTTATTCAAGGTCTGACCACAGTTAAGATCTCGGGTCTAGAAACAAATGCTCCCAAGGATGAGGTCTCCACCACTTGCATTACATTGTTCAAAGCCACCGCAGCCATGAGCCAAGCTTTCTACAGCCCTTCAAGACAATTGTCATCATTCCTTTGTGTAGCTAGTGGGTTTTTCTTGGAAGCTAAATGATAAACCTAAAGTTCATTTCATTGAGACTTTTTTGAGATTTCCATTTTACAAGTAAAGCATACAGGTGACCTCTCCGAGCTAAATGCTCTTCCAGCCAACAGATTTAAATTTGCGGACAGATTTAATATCACAAACCTTGAGTTTCCAGCCCACGCCTCCTAGGCTGGCTCTGGGACTTTATACACACGCACACTGACTTCCATTATAATCCCCCTATTTTTAGTTACACATAACTTTTAAAGAAGTTTCTCTTGGAAAGTCTGAGGATTTTCAGCAGTTATTTTTGTGATTCCTATGAAGCAAGACCTAGCTTTTTCCACCTCAGAAATGCCAGGTTTTTTTTTTTCTTTTTACATCTGACTTAAGCAGCTGAATTGTAACATGTCCTAATTCCTTCTCATGTGGTTCTTCTTCATTCAAGGCGAGCAGTTTTATTGAATCCAAAAGAAAAAAAATCTCATTTAAAAATAATTTTCTCCCATGTACAGTAAAAAAAAAAATTGTCTAATAAGATTCATTTACATTGTTACCTGAGGCCACAGGGAGTTGTGCAAAGCACATTTCATAATTCCTCCAGGCTGTTAGTAGGTGTATTTTCCCTGTAAGTAGAGAGGAGAAAAGTTTCAAAGAGATCAGGATGCCAAAAGAAAAAAAAAAAAACTATAAAAATGTTCATACTGATGCAATAGGGAGTTTTTCTCTGCCCTCTGTATTTGGATTTCTATTTTTAAAAGTAGATTTAAAAAGAAACTACGGCTGCAAACATCATGAAATATAATGGTACCGATAAGGCTTAATGTACATTGAAATAGCCTAGGTATGTGGACTCATTGAGGATGTTTAGGTCTGAATTCTCTCCTTTTCTGTTTCTACTTAGACATTAGTGATTTCACTCTTGAAAACGGACTTCAAAGAATATTCTCTCCAGTGATGAAGAGAGGGTCTCTGATGCTATGGTTAATTGAAGGTTCAATCATTCGCCAATTATTTTTAGCACTTACTCTATTCTTTCTTTTGATTCTCAAAAACACTTTTGAAATGTAGAGAAGTTATACCTAGTCTATTGCAACCCAGAAAACACCCTCAACAATTTAATAATCACAAAAAGGGACTATTCCTTCAGTTTATTGATTGATTGACTCAAGACCAGATTGAAGACCTGGTAGATTTACGGAACTGTAGGACTGGTTATTTCATTTGCATAAAGGGGAGTATATTAAAAGCTCAACATTGCAAATCTATGCCTACATATACATATATGAGGATTGATGTTTCTTTCACAGAGTCACTGCATGTACCACAGCTCTGACCTGAACTCTCATAAATGTGTCTCTGTGACCAGTCTATTCACTAACCCATCATTCACCTATTGGTAGGCATATACAGAATTTGTGTACCAAAGGAAATATTCTTGTTAGCATTAATGAGAAAGAAGAGACAAATGCAGGGCAGGGAGACCTATTGAGTATTAAGTCAAGTATTAAATCTCTTTACAATTTAGAGTTCACAAACTGCAATGCCTACATTAACTCACATGATTCACATAGTAATTCTAGGGAGGTCACAGGTAAGCATTATTATTTTCAATCTTTCTCAATGACTGCCCCTAGTCCTCCCAACCTTATTCACAGAACTGGTGGTACTTGAACCCAAAACTGAATGTCAATATTTATGTTCTTAACCTACATCCTTACCCTTCACATTTAAAATAAAGTATCAAGTCCCTCCTTCCATTCATGCCATAAACACGTACTAAGAAGTCCTGAGTATTCTTATCATTGTGCTAGGCAATGTGATTCCAAGAAAGGCAAGAAAGACACAATCCCTCAACTCAATGCTAAGGAGTCAAGTACACAAAAACCCAGAAAAGAGCATCATAGTTACCATAAAAGAAGCCCAAAATGCAGTGATGATTAAGAGAAGGAAATGCAGCAACTATTCAGGGAAGATCTTGGGGGAAACTGAATTTTAGCTGGATCTGCAGGGCAAGGAAAGATCAGAAGAGAAAGGCACAGTGATAGAATAGTCTAGAGCAAAATCAAGTTCAGTGTAGGATGCATTTCAGCAGGTAGAAGCATTCTCTGCCATGAGTGTCTTGCTCACTGTCGAGCTCTAGCTCCTCTTTCTAACAGTCTTATTTCTCCTGAAGCAAAACAAGGTCATATTGTCTCAAAATCAACCTTCTGAGAAGTTTCTGTGCCTTTTAAAAATTAGTGTGTTTCTCACAGAACTGAGCGCTCACAATTGGAGCTTCGGTGTTTTCTTGGCCTATTTAACAAATGTGTGTGTGTGTGTGTGTGTGTGTGTGTGTGTGTGTGTATAAAGTAGGGAATCCAGGCACATTCATGTTGTTAACTGATAGTAAACATATTAAATGTGCCAGATACATATGGAGACTTGGCAGGGCAAAGACAGAGACAAGATTATGTTTTCTCCTTGTGAGACAGAATAGGGACAATACTGCCTGTCTATTCTCCAAACAGTTTTGGCAGTGGATGAGTCACCCTAAAGAATGTATACCATGGAATGAGAGTAAATGTATAAGTAGGGAACTGCAGAGTGGTGTGGTGGCTGCCATATTGAAGCGTTACTGACACACCTGCTTTAATATGCCAAGTACTGATCCTGGGATGTAAGGGAGAGCAGATCTGGGAGGCTTTATTCAGATCCTTGAGTTGTAAGTGTGACTTGAAAGTGAGGTAGATTTCCAAAACCTGGTAGGTCTTTCAGCATGAGGAAAGAAGCAGACAGGGACACACATAGACCCAAGCGAACATTTCCAAGTCCTCAGTGGAAGTGAAGACCAATCCCAAGAGGAGGAGAAAGATGGCCCCAAAAATACAGCTACAAAGTTTGGTTTGTCTTTGCTAGTGTTCATTCATTCTTTTTTTTTTTTTTCATCCTTTCTTTCTTCCTACTTTTCTTCCTTATTTTCTTTTTTTTGGGATATCATTTTTGTTCACAAAGATAGCCGTGTAAAGTCACTGAAGATGAACTTTTTTTTTTTTTTCCAAATAAAAATTCAATTGCAGATACAAAGCATATATTTTAACTTAAAGAATTTTCTGGGAACTTTCTCTCTTCCACCTTCCCCCCCAAAAAGCAAACTTTTTTTGCACAGTATGTTTTTTTAGGATACAGTTTGATAACACTTCATTAAAGTACAGAAAACTGTTTCCAATTAACCTGAAAATCAACATCTCATTCTTATCAAAGTGAGCTAAGGACGTAGAAGTTATACCAGCCAACAGGTCGATTTTCCTGCTGAAGCAGGGAACTGACTTGAGAGGTACAAAACATGGGGTTTTCACTGTAAGTTTTCAGACTGAAGACCAACCATTTCTGGCTGCTGCTCCTCCTCCACAACCACTATGAAGTAGCACACGTAAATTCACATGGGCTGAGTCCCAGGAAAATCATTACAGAAGAGTCAGTTAGCAAGAAGGTAGCCAGTGTTCATGACCCCAGTGCCTCAATTACCACATCCAGAGAGAGAAAGAGCAAGGAAGAATGTTATAGGATCATTCAATCATTCACCACATTCCATGTGGTGATAGCCTGGGATGATGAATATTGACACTGGAGAGTCCCTGAGCCAACATGAAATTTGACTAGAAATAGCTGAAATTATTATTTTGATAAACAGCATTTCTAAATGCTATAATTGGAAAGGAATGAGCTATTTTAGATTCTGTTTGGATGTGTACCCCAATTATGGTCATCATGTTTAATATGATGGTAAGGGGTGGAGAGGCACCCAAATCTTTGAAAAGTGTTTTTTAAAAATAAGAAACATATGATTTTCTTGACTCATCTCTATTTTTAAACCCCAAAGTACACATTACCCATTTGCTGCAAAGATGAATCACTGTGGACATTTCATTTTCAATGGAATTTCATGTATCTGAAGACCAGGACTGGTTCATCAGCAGAGATAGCAGGGTGGTCACAGAAAAATAATAATCCCCAAGTATTCATTGTGATATGCTTTGCTGAACTAAATCTACTCATAAAACCTAAAGGAAGGTACCAAGAGTCTTTGCGAAAGAGAGAGGGAAAAAAAAAAAAAAAACAGGGAAAAAAATAAATGAAAAGGGAAAATAAGCAGTCTAGTCATCATCAAGGGCATTGAGAACCTACTAACTACTCAGTATGGCTTTTTTGCCAGAAAGAGCTGGATTCAAACCCTGGCTCTGGTACGTAATAGATGTGTGACCTTCAGCAAATTACTTCCTCTTACTGAGCTGCAGTTTCCTCACCTGTGACATGGGGCTATTATATTAGAATGTAGATTTCACAAGGGTTGTGTGAGACCACATTAGAACATAAGCCCATATCTTTCAACCCATAAAACACACAGCCCCATGGGATAGATGATATTATTACCCCCATTTTATAGGTGAGGAAACTGAGTCACTGAGTTACCCAAGGCCACACTAAGCAGAAAAGCCACGATTTGAACACAGTCTCTTGAGTGCCATATAGCAGTAGACACTCGATAAATATTTATGGAATGAATTGATGAAATGACACATACAAAGCACTTACAAATATTCAGTCACAAGGTTGGCACACAGCAAATATTAGTTGCCTTTCCTTTTTCCTTCACATTTGGGAGAACAGAAGGTACACAGCAAAACATAGTTTCTGCCTCAGAGATATGCCATCTTGTTGAGGAAATATGAATAATTATGACAATTAAAAAATTATATGAATGTGTATTTAAAACTAAATTGTTTGACAGAAGCCAGTGGTCCCAAGTGAAGCCATTTTACTGTTCCAGAACATTTGGTAATGTCTGAAGACATTTTTTTTTTTTTTTTAAGATGGAGTTTCGCTCTGTCGCCCAGGCTGGGATCTCGGCTCACTGCAACCTCCACCTCTTGGGTTCAAGCGATTCTCCTGCCTCAGCCTCCTGAGTGGCTGGGATTACAGGCATGCGCCACCACACCTGGCTAATTTTTGTATTTGTAGTAGAGACGGGGTTTCACCATGTTGGTCAGGCTGGTCTCAAACTCCTGACCTCATGATCAGCCTGCCTCGGCCTCCCAAACTTCTGGGGTGAGCCACTGCCCCCAGCCCTGAAGACATGTTTAATTATCACAATTAAGGGTGTGTGTGCTACTGGCATTAGCAGGTAGAAGACAGAGATACAGCTAAAACATCTTACAATACATAGAACAACCCCCTCAATAAAGAGTTCCAGCCCAGATATCATCAATGCTGAAATTGTTGAGGTTAAGAAACTCTGGCCTAGGCTATAAAAACTACAGTAGTTCTAAGGTGAGAGAGAAGAGTCAGAGATTACTTTGCTAATACGGCAAGATTTTCTAGGGTAATACAATTTAAA
Source organism: Mandrillus leucophaeus (assembly GCF_000951045.1). Taxonomy (NCBI): domain Eukaryota; kingdom Metazoa; phylum Chordata; class Mammalia; order Primates; family Cercopithecidae; genus Mandrillus; species Mandrillus leucophaeus. The sequence goes on along the minus strand of NW_012102465.1, from coordinate 90,936 downwards.
TAGGAGTAAAATGGTATGCCAGAGGAGGAAGTAAAGCCTCCATCACCACTCAGCAGTGTTTCTATGCACTAGAAAATATCTATACATAATACATCCCCATACACATAAAAACCAGGGTCAGTGGGTTAATCTGAGCATTAGTAATGCATCAGAAAGGTTTGACCTATGTTCACACTTAGGAAAACAGTGTTCAAGACCCATAATTACTGACATCACAATGAATGGGCAGCACTTCTGTAAACCCAATTAGTAAGAAAATATTTCCTTTGCTTTTCTTTTATTCACAAGTTTGAGAAGAGACTCAGCTGGGGACGTTGCAGATACTCATACATGTTTCTTCTCCACCCACCATCTGGGATTGCTTAGCAAGGGCCCCGGATGGGTTCTGAGATGAGATTTAGATATCGCAGATCATGTGTAATGAGTAGATAAGACTGATCACAGCATCGTCCCTTCCCATTAATCTCTTTATGTATGTTCCTGAAGATCTTCAAGGAGAACATGCCCTAAAGGAGGCATATCCAACCATCTTGGCCCAGAAAAAAACCCTCAGCCGTTGAAGGCAATGGTGAATGCTAACATCCACAGTATCTTGCTACCAAATCAAGCCAAACCAAATCCCATGAACTCACACCACCTTAGGAAGGGGATATCTAATAGAGTACAACCTTGAGGGTCAGGTGTCTGGATTCATATTCCAGTTTTACCACTTATTAGGTTATTAGCCCTGTGACCTCGGACAAGTTACTTACCCTTTCTGATACTTCATCTGTGAGACAGGGTTAATAATACATAATAATACCATGTATAGTATCATTTGGATTAAATGAATTAATTGATATAAAGCACTAATTCGCAGTGCTTGACACATAATAAGTACCCAGTAAAGCCCAGCTAATTATTCTGGTTTAGAAGAGAGAGGCATAATAAAGATTAAATTATCTGTTGTACTAAAATTTATGGAAAATATTTCAGCCTAAGCTGTACTGTTGGAGCTTTCCTCCAACAGAAAGTAATAAAAATGATAGTAGCTATTTCTTGCTTATTCCACCACTTCTTATCTTTGGTCAATTTGGAATGTCTCAGTATCCACAAGGGGACTTCTTTGTAAGCTGGTGTACTACAACCTGGGAGCACTTCTAGCAGTTCTTGAGGGCTGCTTTCTCAGTACTAAAGCTTCTTGACGAATGAATGAATACAAGAGGGCAGTGCTGCTAATATACTATTAACATGATCTTATATTCACATGTTATTCACAGGAAACTCAGGTTATAAATGTGATGCATAGAGCCATTTTTTTCTAAACCTGCAAATACTAAATGACTTGCCCAGATTCACACTAAAGTAAGTGATAAGCCGAGATTCCAATTCTCCTGAGCATACTCTGAAACACATGCTCTTTCCACTGTTCTATCCAGTCCTGTCGACCACAGACCATTTTTCGAGAGGTGCTTCATTGCTCTGATTATCTGTATTCTTTCATTTGCTTGAATAAAATTGAGTTAATCATTGTTGCATTCCTGAGCACTAACTGAGTAGAAAACGCATCAAAAGTAACCAAATGTATTGAGCAGGATATTTTGGTTACCTGTGACAGGAACCCAACTCAAATGGGCTCAACCATAACAAGGAATATATTGACTTATAAATGTGAAAATCCCAAACACTGAGCTTGCTTCAGAAAGCACAGAGGGATTCATGTTCCAATCATGAAATCAGTATTCTGCCTCTCACCATTGCTAATTTCCACTTTCCTGTATATTGGCATCCTTCTCAGTTAAGCATTAGCCAAGGGGTGCAAAGATAACCACCCACACCAGGCTTCCAACCAGCCAGCTGAGCACCCCAAGAGAGAGAAAGTATGTTCCTTGCAGTGGTTCTAGGAAAAGTCCCGAGACCGAGTCTTACAGGTCTAGATTGGGTCATGCACCCATCATTGAACACTTACTGGGGTCAGGGGTATGTGAATCTGATTGGCCCAGCTTGAGTCATATCCCACTTCTATAGTGAGAGGGGGAGACAGGAGGCCACATGCACCAGGAATACCAACAAAGAAATGCTGGCTGTTTCCTACACTTATGCTGGTATCAGAAGAATGTATGCTGGTCGGTCAACCAGATAACATTTACCTGAATGAGCCATACTAAGCAGAGCATGATTTATTCCAAGATATGTCAGGAAGGATGAGAAATAAAAACCCAGCATCATTCTTTATAATCCCATACCATGATGATAAATTAATCATACTGATGAGTAGGCCACTTTCTTTACCTGGCTAATGCCTATGAATTCTTCGGCTCTCAACTCAGCCGTCAGCTCCTCTGACAGGTCTTCTCTAACCCCAACCCTCCCACAGACTGTGTGAGGAGCCCATGTGGTAACTTGTGCTTTCTCATTCAACACATTGTAACACTATGAACTCTCTACTTATGTCATTCATGCTACTCTTTGAGAGAAGGGCTGTGGATTTTATGACATAGCGCTAGTACCTGCCATAATTTCAATACATTTTATATTTTTTAAAAAAGAAAGCCAGGCACGGTGGCTCACATCTGTAATCCCAGCACTTTGGGAGGCCAAGGTGGGCAGATCACAGGGTCAATAAATCGAGACCATCCTAGCCAACATGGTGAAACCCCGTCTCTACTAAAAATACAAAAATTAGCTGGCGTGGCGGTGGGTGCCTGTAATCCCAGCTACTAGGGAGGCTGAGGCAGGACAATCACTTGAACCTGAAAGGCAGAGGTTGCAGTGAGCCAAGATTGTACCATTGTACTCCAGTCTGGTGACAGGTGACAGAGCAAGACTCCATATCAAAAAATAAAATAAATAAAATAAAATAAAATAAAGAAAGAAAGAAAGAAAGCAAGAGAAAGAAAGAAAGAAACAAACATTAATAAAAGGTACAATTCACTGTGCTATGACTGTAGTTCTGCTTTACTGGGAATATCATTTTTCAAAGCACAAGTATCCAATGAAAATGTAACCTTGTAAACATATTTTATTCCACTTTGTAAGTTTACTTTGTAAGCCTGTAACCAGTGTATAGTCAATGGCACACTCTGGTCCGAAAACTTCTGCAAACATTTGATAAATATGAATAATGTGAATAGCCAAGGGTCAAACATATCATAAATATCATAGCAGAGTTTCAGGAAGGCCCCTCCACCATGAGAAATATTTAACTAAAGGCTGGAAAATCATAAGTCTCAATGCTTTAAAAGAGTTTCAAAGATTAAAAGAAGTAGTTTTATATGCAGTGAACTCTGAGGTCCCTTCCAATTCTGATACTCTCATTCTGTATTTTCAGATCTTATTTGGATGAAATCTGGATAGGTTTTGAATTTCACACATTCTAAAGCAAAGACTCTTGCCCCATTGGAAAGAATGCCATATTAAGATTTATCTCTATTCCATCATGCCAAACCTTGGTTTAAGAGAACTGGAAACCCTGATCATCATCCACTAAACATTGGGTCAGATAGAAAGATCTGTTATTGACACCCAGCAGAGAGCTTCTGCCCCCTTGTTTGAGTCTAATTTAAAACTTTGATATATGTCATGGGTTTGTCTAAAATATTCCTGCCTGTTATTTGTACTTTGGGGTATTTATATGCAATAAATATCCTTAAATATGAAAAAATAGCTAGTGTGTGAACAAGAACTACTAAGACAGATGGGTCTACAGCAAACACATTTGGCCTGTTGCAACACATAATTTCATCTTTAAGAAACTGCTATATAACTCAAAAGATGGATTCAGCTGTAATAAAATCCAGATAAGTTGGAAAGCACTGGCAGTGATGGATGACAGAATGATTGTTCACTTATTCAACATATGACATTTGCACTCATAGATTTAGCTTCCATTTGAGGAAGGTAATGACAGTTCTATCACCATGTTTATCATTTACTTGCCTCAATTATCTCCCACATACAGGTCCACTCCCTTACTGCTAGGTGTGTAAGATGTTATGATTCTATATGCAAAGTGTGTTCGACACGCTCCACAAGCTGCACATGAAAGGGAAAGCAAGTATAGTAACTTGTTTCCGGCATGGAATCTTAAAGTTGATATTGTATACAATTAGTCTACTGTTGGTGTTTATTATGGATATGAATTTGGATGTAACATAGAGCTTTGAGATTGAGGAGAATGGATGAAAGATAGAATGCTTTTATAAGACTCACAGGAATCCCTGTGGGACCTGTGGATCTTGCCATTAATTGCATTACAGGAAAAAAAATAAATTTTATTGTTTGGCCTAAAAGGCAAATTGTGTATAATGTCTTGCCATATAGTTTCCAGCAGATGACCATGTTTCGGCATGGGAAAAGTTGAATAACTTGTGATGTTTGGCACAGTTAGAACAAGGTTCAGTGTCTGTGTAGTGGGGAGGGAAATTGTATCTGGCCAGAAACTGTGACATTCAAAGTGCATACAGTTAGTGAGGTTAAATATTAGATTTCTCATATCCAGTTTTACACAAACTTGGAACTTATCTCTTAGGAGAAAACAAACTCTATATAGGAGTCTGCTGTAGGATAGGAAGTGTGGTGCCAGGGCTCTGAAAGAATATGTATCTATCAAAACAATCAATACATATGTATCAACTACATATGTGTTCATCAATTATGTACACACGAGGAAGTTTTAAAGAAGAAAATGTATATAGACAAACTTGGATAAGGTAGTCTTTATGGGTCAGAAGGAAGACGCAAAATTTAAGCAAATCTGTTTTCTATTCATGAAGCTGCTTGTTAACGATCCCCTCCTCAGATTACTAATAACAAAGAAATATTTTTACAAAATCTATGGAGAAAAATCATCAGCCAAGCACTTTGTTCAGAGTGCTTCTATGTGAAAGACATGGGAAATATATAAAGATGAGTGAGACCTTGTTCTTTCCCTAAAATGATCTCACATATGGAGAAGGTAAAATACTGTAACATTGTAAGATGATTTGACAATGCTAGGCATTGTTATCTAAAGATAACATACAAGAAATCAGGGTTCAGAATGGCTTTGAATTTGTAAATAGCAACACCAGAAAGAAGGCATGGAAATCCCCAAATGATGGTGAATGGTAGTCTCAGAGTCAGTGACTGCATTTGATTTGTACAAAGCATCCAGTCCAGATTGCAATGGGATGAAGCTCTTGGCTCAGGCTTCTCAGTTCCTCTCAAAGTATAGTGCATGAACTGACATCAGAATCACCAGGAAACTGTTTACAAAAGCAAATTCTCCAGCACCATCTCAAAACACCTGAATCTTTGGGATTGGGGCCAAGGAATCTGTTGTAATGAGCTCTTCAAGTATTCTGATGAAGGTACCAACTTGAGAACGACTGCTTCAGGTTGTTCTTCTTCAGGGAGATACAACTGTCAGCATCTGATGTATGTGAATGTCTTACGAAGATAATTAGACAACTACCAAAGAGGCTGCGGATGAATTAGTAATAAGTACATACAAAGAACACTAAGAAAGGAGTTAAGAAAAGGAAATTATTAAATCTAGCAAAGACAAAATGTTACACAAAATAGTTAAGTAACCATAATTTACTGTATAATTCAAGAATGAATCACATACATAGTAATAACCACGTAAATACTAAATATTGATCTAACTAAAATATAATATACCTATTCTGGGAGGTTGAATGAGTGACAGGAAGAGTGTTTTTGTGGTGGGAGTTGGGAGTGTCTGGGAAGATGGGGAATTGCTATCTTTCACAGTAGAAAGTTACTAGATAGTACCTGAAACTGCAAATCAATTAAGAGCAATTTATATCTACATTATTTAGGGATTTGAAAGTTAATACTAGAAGAATCAGCTAAAGGAGCTGAAAATGATTGGCTCTCAGACAACGGAATGGGGGAAATATGTTTTTTTCTTGGTAAATCATGCAGAATGAGTTGACTCTATACTTTGAACATGTGTAATTTGGATAAAAAACAAAATCCAAAATAAACAAATAAGAAAATATTCTCTCTCTTCTTTGAAGACACTCTGCTCATTCTTTGAGAGTTATTCTCTCCCCTTAACTTTTAGAGTCCTTATTATCTAGTCCAGGAGTCAGTAAGTTATAGACCTTCCCACTTGTTTTTATAAATAAAATGTTATTAGAATTCAGCCATGCTTATTGTCTAAGGCTGCTTTTGTGCTACAACAACAAAGCTGAGTAGTTGGGATAGAGATCATGTGGCCTGCAAAGCCTAAAATGATTACAATCTGTTTTTTAATAGAAAAGTTTGCCGACCTTTTATCTAGTCTACCTATTTGGCACCTAAAACAATACTCTGTGTTTTTGCATTTTGTCTTTCCTACTGGATCTCATTCAAATCGTCTAACAACCATGCTAGTTAGGTAGTTTCAGGTTACCAGTGAAATATAGGCTCAGAAAAACAGGAAAACTGACCAAAGTCCAAAGAGCGGCAGAGCTCAAAAGAAGTCTTTCTGAATCTAAATATATTTTCATGAACATTGTGGCTGATGCCTAAGAAGTATTTTACGTTAGTATATTTTGTCTTTTGTAGATGTAAGCTCTGTTTAGGGCAAAAACAGTGTCTTAAACATCTGCATCTCCCCTGCACCTGAAACGTAAGAATCACTCAGCGAAAGTTCTTGATTGACGATAATAAAGACGAAGGCAAAAGGACGACTCCTAATTCTCACAGCAAATTCCATGTATTTGAAGCAACGCTTGTGATACTGACTGTTATATTTTTAGAGGGCTGAAATATGCCCTGAGCTGCTTTTTAGTTGAAGCTTTCTGAATAAATAAAGCACAATTGTTTGGAAGAGGTCACACATTAAGGAATCAATGATGCCCATTCATCCTCTTGTGGTAAAGCTCAGGTTTCCTGTTTTGCAATTGTTTCAATCTAGACTGGAAGCTCTCAGAGGCAGAGATTTCACATTTATATGCCCAGGAATTCATCTGGGCACCTGTGTTGTTTCATTCCATGACTAATAGCTAAAAATAAATGAGTAATAATGCATTGTTAGTGTGAGGTTTGCTTCATGTCCTGAAACGTATTCTGAAAACACTGATCATAAACTTCTTCTAACCAACTGAGTCTTCCAAAAGCAAAAATCTAGCGACAATTGCTCAAAAAAATGACAGTGTTTTGTTTGGAGAGTTTCTTATGACTGATACACAACTAGCTATGTACACTGTTAACACTCACTTGTGTAAAAGCAATGCTGTTTTTCTTTAAAGTGAATAAAATTATTGAAAAGAAGAATTTATAGCTTGGAAGGAAGAAAAAAGTTCATCTAGTCTCATCGTCTGTTCCCATTATATCATGTCCTAATTGTTATTCAGCCTGTACTTGAATACCTTGTAGAAAGAGAAATCCCCTATCTGCAAGGGGGTCAGTATTCACCTCACTTCATTTATTCATTCATTCAAACATTTAAAAAGACCTCTTAGATGTTCAAGCTTCATTTTAAACTCTGTCATAAGAGTTATTTGCTTATGTAAGGGTAAGATCTGAGTCTTTGTAGCTTACATTAGTAAATTTAATTTTTATTTCTTAGAAGCCTACAAGTCTAATCTATCTTCTAATCTACGTGATGGCTCCTCAAGTATTTGGAAGAAAGGTCACCTTCCTGGATCATTCCGTCTTTGTTCTAAATATCTCCAGTTCCTGAACCCATTGCTCAGATGAAACGGTTTTATGTCTTCTCCTCCTCATTCTACTTTGTTTATAACCTTCTGAAAATAGGATCACCAAAAGTATTGTTTTATATGTCATCTGACTAGTTGGAAGGAAAATCTAGGTCCTCTTTTCGCCTTTATCCACTACATTTCTTAATACAAACTTACTGAACATTAGTATTTTGAGTGGTAAAATACAAATGTTTGCTCTTATTGAGCTAATAATTAAATCTATGTGCCTTAAATCTTATTCAAGTAGAGTGCTTCTAAACTACATTCCTCCTACTCTGTATTTATGGAGTTGGTTTTAGGGACCTAGTCCCATTATACTTTCATGCGTTCAATTCATCTTATTATATTTACTCCATTTGATTATTTTCAAAAATTAGTGGGATTCTGTGCTATAGAGATGAAAGACACAATTTTTGCTCTCCAGGACCTCACAGTCTAGTAACAATGGATAAGTTAACAAAGAATTATAAGGAGGATGCTAAGTGCTGTGATTGATATAAATACAAAAGTACATTGACAACATATAGAAAAAAACGGACAAACTTTTGCTGTTGTTTTTATTAGGATCTGTAAGAGAGGGACGTAAAAAGGCAAGACTGTGAAGATTCTGAAGAAGAGATAATACTTGGTACATTCCTTGAAGGTGAATAGAAATTAATCAAAGAGCAGATAAAGGCTGAGAACAAATAAAGGACATTTTACAGTGTGCTGACCAGTATGTTAACCACTAGCCACAAATGACTATTTAGCACGTGAAATGCAGCCTGTCCAAGTTGAGATGTGCTATAAGTATAAAATATATGTCAGATTTTAAAGATTTAGTAAGAAGCATGTAAAATATCTCATTAATAACTTTTACATTTGTTACATGTTGAAATAATCATAGTTTGGATATATTTGGAATAAATAAAGCACATTATTAAAATTAATTCCATCTGTTTCTTTTTACTTTTTTAAAACATGGCTACTAGAAAATTTGAAATTATTTATGTGACTCACATTATTTTTCTATTGGACAATGTTGCTTCAGCAAGTAAGAGCAGGCAGAGAGATGAGAAGAATAAAAAATAGTGGAAATTTGGAGAGGCTGGACTTTCCTGATACTAATTCTTGATTCGGTCATCCAATTTAGATACTCAACAACTATTTTGGATAAATGTATGTATTCTAATTTCAAACATATCATTATGGATCATTGTGATATTGCAGAATATTAAGACCTGCCACTGGTTACTTAGTTCAGAGTTGACATCGATCTCTCATATTATTACAAGTCCATCTAAGTATACTGTTATTCAACCCATATGGCTTTATCCTACCCATGAAAACAGTATATGGCATGGCATTCTGGAAAAGGCAATATTATGGAGACAGTGGTTGCCAGAGGTTGGGGTAAAGGAAAAGTGAATATGTAGAGCATAGAGGACATTTAAAGTAGTGAAACTATTCTGTGTGATAATATAGTGATGGATACCTGTCAGGATAGATTTGTCCAAACCCACAGAATGTGTAACACCAAGAGTGAACCCCAGTGTGAACTATGGACTTTGGGCGATAATGATACATCAGTGTAAGTTTGTATAAGTCAATTGTAATGAACATACCACCTTCATGGGGGATGCCGCTCATGGGCGAAAGCTATGTATGTGTGGGAGGAGGCGATATATGGGAACTCCCTGTACCTTCCACTCAATTTTTCTGTGAACCTAAAACTGCTTTAAAAGATAATATCTATGAAAAAAATTAAATTTTAAAATATGTTTTTAAAACAGAAATCACTTCTAAAGCCTGCCAGTCTTTCTGACAGATGGTGCTGCAATGTGTTGCACTACTCCTCAGAAATCCCTTAGGCGATCAAGGCTTAGGTGTCCACAGTGGTGATCACCTTGGTAGAATACTCTTAGATCGGGTTTCCCTCCTTCCTCACTTCAATCCATTCTCGACTTCATTCTGGAGGATCACTTCCCAAAAGAAACATTGCTCACAAACCTTTTCTTGGGTTCTGTGTTTTCGAGGAACCTAGGCTAGTACCATTGCTACAAGGAGCGTCCTCAAAATCAGACAGTCAGGATGGTTTCAAAAATGATTCCCTTCCTTCGCCAGATGGCAATAAGCCCTTATTAATTGATGGCAACCCCTGCCATGTTATAGCATCAACACTGTAAGGTGTTCAATAGTGTTGAATTGGATTGAGGAGCACAGGGGAAAACATTGTCTTGTGTGGTAGCAGTGGCACTGGAATGGTATGGGTCATAATTGAATCCAACCTAAATGTATCTACCTGGTCTCTAGATGCAAGATTATAATAAATATTCTTAGCACCTGATAGAATCCTTCAGATGGTTTCCTAGCCTTTGGAGTAGAAAAAGCCATGGAGAAACCTGTTTATCAGGTAACTCAAAAAGCTTCCGGGGTTGAACATGGCCAAGAATAATTGGACCAGGCTATAGTGCAAGCTGTCCTGCCATTAAAGATATTTGACCCAGCAAACTGATAGTGCTGGAGGTATATATGGATGTTGTGTGCAGTCTCTGACAAATCTTCATGCATATATTATACAGACACCAGTTGTTCTGTCACAGGGCCTTGCCATCAGCAGTAGGGAATTATTTGCAATTTTAAAAGCAGCTATGGTAGAGACCGAGTACCAGACCATTTGACACTAAGTGACCATGCAAATGTAGCTGCCCATCATAACCTGAGTATAATCAGATCTAGTGAATCTTATGTTCAGGTGGGCATGACAGCAGCCCATTTTTTGATGGTATAGGGCTTGAGCAAATCCAGAAGGCACAAGTAACTATTACATGCCGACTGACTCTCAGGCCACCTACCAGCATTGCACTAAAGCTTTTCCTTTAATTTAAACCTATAGTCTCACGGGTGATACTCTAAAACCAGCTAACTCAGGAAGAACAAGAACCTAGACCTGGATCACAATATATTAACACTGAACTAAATTAGACAGCTATTTCACTACAATCCACTCTGGCATGGCCTTGGAGGACAATGATAAAAGGGAATCTACCTGGTGAGCAGAGTTGCAAGCAGTACAGTTGGTCATTCACTTTTTATGGGAGAAAAATAATTTGAGGCACTGGCAAATAGCTTAGTTGATTTGTAAGGGACCTGAAAATAACAAGATTTGATCATCTGTGAGGCAAGGAAATGTGGAGAAGATGCATGTGAATGAACCTATGTTGGACACAAAGCATGAACATATGTTTGTCTTCTGATAATGAGCATGTCCACTGTAAAGAAGGTGCGCGTAACCAGGTAGCATAATGACTCAGCCTGTAAATGTCAGATGACCTCTCTCATTGCCCCCTTCAGTGCTAGTACGATGAGTCCATAAAGAGAATATCCATGGTGGCAGGAATGGAGACTATGCATGGATCCTGTAACAAGATGAATTTAGGTGATGCAGTTGATGGATGCCCAACAGCTCAGTAGCTGTACCTTCAATATGGCACCATTTGTCAAGAAGACCAACCAGCCAGTTGATGGAAGTTTGATTACATCAGACCCCTTCTAGTCTAGAGGGGACAGCAATTCATCCTTACTAGAATTTATACCTGTTCTGCATATAAGTTTGCCTTCCCTACAAGCAGTGCTTCTGGCAGCACCACCACTTGAGGGCCTATGAAATATTTGATTTAGCAATTCAGGATCTTTTTAAACGTATACTCAAGATCTTTTACAACAGATACCAGGCTCATGATTCACCACAACATCCGGAAAGAAGGACACTCAATAGAGTGATAAAATGACCTATTAAGGTTCAGTGTAGAGGGCCATACAACCTGTGAGTTTGGTGTGCTATCTGATTAAGGTATAATACAGGAAGCCAACCATGAGGCTATAGGTGGCACTACATTCCAGGAGCTACAATGCATGGGCATGAGAACCGAGGAGTGGAAGAAGGATTGCTTGACCTCAACCATGACTTTATTTGAAAAATTTTGTCTTTATCTCCTCACAACTTTACATTCTACTGGATTTGAAATCTAAGTTCCCAGGGGGAAATTCTTCCAACAGGGAACAAAGCAGGACTTTCATTTAACCTGATGCCGTGACTAGCATCTGGTCACTTGGGGCTCCTCATGATGGCAGGAAAGCTGATAAATAAGGAGCTATCAAATTGGCAAGGTGATTGACCTTAGTTACCATGAGGAGCCAGAGCTTCTGCTCTCAACTGGGGCTGAAAGAAGTGTGTTCCAAACCCAGGGAATTCAATGATATATTCTTACCCAAGGTCAGTAGTAACCATAAATGGACAATTGCAGCAATGATAAATGAGTATAAATGGCTGGCACCAGGAGTTACTGGGCCCTCTATTAAATACAATATTAAATTCATGATATGTAGGCCAAAAATTGAATACTATACAGGTAAGAAAAACAAGAACATGTTTAAGAAAAGATATGGCTCTTATATTAAGAAAAAGGATGTATTTGAATAGAAAAAAAACAAAAACAAAAACTTAGATGGGAACAGTCAATTATCAGTTAAAAAAAAAAGATGTGATATTGGGAGAGTCAACTACAAAAGATTAAGAAAAAATGTGTTACAGCTATATATGAAACTTAAAGTCCTTAATCCTTCCTGCATCTGGTATTAGCCTTTTTTTTTGACAGCCAAAAACGTGACTAGGGAATCCATCACTTGTGTGTCTAGAAGGCCCGGGCAAGCTCCAAAATATTTAAAAATTCCAAGGAGTTATAAAGAGAAAGCCGAGAGCTTATATTTCTCTATCCTTTCACCTCAAATTTAACTCACAACGTAACTCAATCTCCCTTTTCTGTCTTGAGTCCTTTCTTAGCCAACCTCTGTTTTTGTACCATATCATACATTTTGCTGGTATAACTTTCTCTTTCATTCCTCAAAAGTTTTGCATCATCACAGCACTATTCTGTCATATATACAAAATTTTACTTAAGCTTTTAAAATATCCAACAGTAAATACAGTACAGCACAGATTAGGGATCAACCTCTTAAATCTCCCTGGTCACCCAGCAATAAACAAGCAATGGGCATTGGTAGCTTTCAAGCACTTAGAGCCCAACCAGTTGCCATGTTGCTCAGATGTACTGATAAATCAAAGGACACTATTCTAAGATAATGGCCATCATTAACAGCAAATACTTATGTAGTCTTATAAAAAGATCCCTGCTTAACTTCTTGTACATCTGTCATTGCCATGAGAAAGGTATGTCTAGAAAATGAGAAATACGTGAAACAGAATTGACCCAGCTGGGCTCAGTCTAGAGCTGAGACCACACTTGACTTGCAGATGAATAGTAAACTCAGTCTGGATTAGCCTGGATCATTTGCCACCCAGATGACCCACAGAGATGTGAGCTGTAGTAATAAATACTTGATGTTTTAATCCATGACTTTTATAAGGTGGTTTGTTACACTGAAAGGGCTAACCAATAGAATTGATAGCCTTTTCTCAATGCAAAAACCCAAGGCACGTGGCATTACTTCACCATTTATCACTGGCAGAAAAGGGTGGCCAGTCAAATCATAGGCAAACTGTAATATTCTGCTGAGAAGAGTATGGTCCTTTACTAAAGAAACTCAGAAAGAAATATTAGGAATAAAGAATATATCCTTGAAATTGGTGAGTGAAGTTTTATAATAATTATATTTCTCTTTGATGACATGCAGAACAGTACAGTGGAATGAGTGGGAAATTTGGGAATCAGATAAATCTGGTTCTACCCCAAATGTACGACTTTGAGAAAGTTATTTGACCTCTTGCTACTTTCATCTACAAAATCAAATTATAAATATATTATAAATATTATAAATTACACACATACACACATATAATTCTTGAGAGAAATGAATGAGATAAAATACAAAAAACATAAAAACACTTATTATAGTGTCTAGCATATAACAATTACTCAACAGAGTAATAGAGATAATTATTGTTCTTTGCTCTTGAATTCCAGGCACACTGACACTGTAACAGTCTCTTTCATTTAAGATGTCTTTTAAAAAAGGAACCAAGTATGTAACACAAAATATCCACCACTTTACTCATTCTTTTGTAGATTTCAATAGCCAGTTACTTAAGAAATTTGGTTTATGAAAAGTTAAGCTCCTAAAATAAACTATTATGTATCAGTTATATAGGTAAGAGGTTGGTTCAATACATTTTTCTTGACTAGAACTGGCTTTGTTTCAAGGGCTGGAAATACAGCAGTAAACAAAGTCATGGAGTTTACATCTTAATTAGGTGTGGGGAAAGACAGCTAATGAAAAAATACATAATAAGATATCAGGAGAAGAGAGGTTCCATGAAGGAAAATAAAGTCAGATATGGAGGCTAGAGAGTGAGGTGATGAGGGTGACTATTTTGGGATGGAATCATGGAAGACTCTCTGTTATTTAAGCAGAGGACTAGAGGAAGTGAGTAGATAAGCCTTGCAAATATCAGGCAGAAGAGGTGTTCACTTGTGTAAGTCAAGGGTGCAAACCCTGAGGTGGAGCATGCTGGGGGTGTTAAAGCAACAGCGAGGAGGCCAGAGTCCTAGGAGCAGAGGGAATGAGAGAGAGATTCATAGGAAATGGGTCAGAGAGGCAGTGGAGGCATAGGTAATGAGGACCATGTAGTCCTCATATAAAGGATTCATATATAGGAACCTCATATATTGGAACAACCTATAAAGACTTTGGCTTTTACTCTGAGACTGGAAACAATCAGAAGGTTTTCAGCTGAGGAAAGACATAATTAGATTTATTTTTAACCACATTTTTATGGCTTCTGGTTTGAGAACAAGAGGGCAAGTGTGGAAGCTGGGCAATTGTAAGGAAACTGTTGCAAGTATGATGGTCGTTTAGACTAAAATCCCGAAGTAGAAGGAAACATTGTCAAGTCAGGAAAAATTCTAGATATATTTTGATAATAGAAAAAATGGGATTTGCTAATAGAGTGGATATCAGATATAAGAGGAGCAGTGGAATTCAGCAGTATATTCAGAATTTTGGCAAGAACAACTGAAAGAGTGGAGGTGACATTTGCTGAAATGAAGACTGCAAGAGGAATAGGCTTGAGGGTTAGTGTGTTGTGAGGTACTCAAAACCCATCATCTTTAAAGATTTAGAGTGATTCTCAACTGGATAAGTAGCCTAACTGAAATGAGTATTTGAGTAGCTCTGATTACATGTTATTTTTAGTTTACTATTGTTCTCAATCTCATAAGGATACTGAAACAAGTTATCAAGTACTTATTTATAAAATACAGGGGATACTCCTGAAAGCAGTCAGAGAAATATAGGACTATACTTCCAGTGCATAATTTGCAATTCTGTCTTCTATTTTGCATGGCTTCATGATTCTACAAATAACCTGTGATTACATGTTTTGGGCATTTAAAAAAGTGGGCATTTTGGTCTCTACAGTAAGACTTCACTTTTTCTGCACTGAACCTGCTTAATCTCCGATAGCCATAACCAAACTATTTTTAAAAATAGAAGTTAAGGATTTGGAAAGAAGGATCTAACAAATCTAAATGGGTTGGGCAGTCAATTAGCATCTTGAATGCTAAATTCCCAGTAACTTCCTGTTAAAATTCAGTTTAAAATGTCTTCTTTTTTTTTTTTTTTTTTTTTGAGACGGAGTCTCACTCTGTCGCCCAGGCTGGAGTGCAGTGGCGAGATCTCCGCTCATTGCAAGCTCCACCTCCCGGGTTCCCGCCATTCTCCTGCTTCAGCCTCCAGAGTAGCTGGGACTACAGGCGCCCGCCACCACGCCTGGCTAATTTTTTGGTATTTTTAGTAGAGACGGGGTTTCACTGTGTTAGACAGGGTGGTCTCGATCCCTTGACCTCCTAATCCGCCCGCCTCGGCTTCCCAAAATGCTGGGATTACAGGTGTGAGCCATCGCGCCCGGCCTTAGAATCTATTCTAATGTTCCAATATTGTGGTGTTGTTGGATAAGCTTTTTTTTTTTTTCAGGGGAAGGGGGACACTGTCACTTTTTGCTCACAATCTCCTTGAACATATCTGACATCTTCGTGACTGCATTTTTATAATTCCACTGTTTTTCCTTACAGAGAATAGTTGGTTTGTATTTCTAGTTTCATTTGACGCTTTTATTAAAAGAAAATTCAGTCTGAAACAAAGAGGCAGTGAAAATTAATTTAATCTGAACAAGCTGAAAGAAGCTCATTTCTAACAGTTCAGGAAAGCACATTTAAAACATACCAGAAATTTTACAAAGCTTATATGTATCCTAATGAAAAAAGAAAACTCAAATCCAGACTTTCATTTATATGTATAATCCATTTGAGATAGAAGAAAAAATGTCAAGGAGTCATATTATACATGCCACAGGTAGGAATAGAAATAAAAAGCATTAGCAGGGACTTGAAAGAAAATGCAGTAAAAGTTGATTTATGTACCACGAGGGTTGAAGTGAAGGATCCTTAAGGGGAACAGAAGCCAAAAAACCAATATACTATTAATGCAAAAGAAAAAAATTCCACATTCAGATACACAAGGAAGATAAAAGCAGAGGCCTTGGAGAAAAGAAAAAATAATCTTATTGATAAGAATTTTGTAAGGGACCCAAAATATACTTAATCTATAAATACAAAAGAAAATTCAATTAAACTTAATTTCAGTTCACTATTTTAATTTCTTGCTAATCAAGTTGAAGGATTTTTCCATTTGAGAGATTATTTTTTAAAAATTCTTGATTGAAACTGAGTAAGAAGAAAGACAGGATTAGATATTTAAAAATAAATAAATAATGGTAAAAATAATTAATCTAAATAATAAAGTGGGCTCCAGCATAACCCAGCACCTCAGTAGTATTTGTGGTTAAGGAAAGATTAATTTTTCCCCAAACTTTCCCTAAGTAATCCAGCTCTCTTAGTATAAACTATTATTGGGCAATGATTTAAATAGACATTGAAATCAAGATACTCCTTAAATGTCCACACTTAATTTGTATGTCTGCTTGTCAAAATTTGCATAAGAAAGTAAAGCTCACAGGTTTAGAATAGATAATTAAAAACATATTTTAGCAGGGTTATTGAAATCCTTTTAAAACTCTTGAAGGGTTGATATCAGTCAATTTTGATCATTTCTCTGGATAATTTAAAAGAGATGCCCCTAGGTTTATTTCAGATTGTCAAAGTCCAAAATGTAAATGCAACAAATACAAAGCTTAATTTAGCCTATAAGAATAAGAAATAGATGAAGGAGATATTACACGGATATACTAATGTGCTTTGGGTCTGTGTCCCCACCCAAATCTCATGTCTAATTGTAATCCTCAGCATTGGAAGCAGGACCTGATGGGAGGTGATTGGATTATGGCGGGCAGATTTCCCCTTTGGTGTTGTTCTCATGATAATGAGTGAGTTCTTGTGTGATCTGGTTGCTTAAAAATGTGTAGCATCTCCTCCCTCCCTTTCTTCCCCCTGTCCAGCCATGTAAGATGAGCCTGCTTCCTCTTCAACTTCTACCATAATTGTAAATTTCCTGAGGCCTCCCCACCCATGCATCCTTTACAGCCTGTGGAACCGTGAGCCAATTAAAACCCCCTTTCTTTATAAATTACCCTGTTTTGGGGTATGTCTTTATAACAATGAGAGAACAGACTAATGTACCTACCACATTTGATACTCTAAGAGATAATTGTTATGCCACAGTTTTAAGAAAATGTATGCCAGGCAGAAAATAGAAGAAAAGCTCAGAATAATGAATGAAAATGTTAAAACTTAGTCGTGGTGCTTAGGATTGAATTATATAAATACTTGAAACTAACATCATATAATAGATGTGGCTATAACTTACAAGCCCTCCCAAAATTTCAATATGATGGCAAATACCACCTTTTTATATATGGAGAAACTGAGGCACAGCTAGTTAAAAAGGTGTAAAACATTTGTCCGGGGTCAGTGATTCCTTAAAGGCTCAAACTCTAGTGTGATGGTTAATTTTATATGTCAACTTAACTGAGCTAAAGGGTGCCCAGATAGCTGGTAAAACATTATTTCTGGGTTTGTAGGTGTTTCCCGAAGAGATTAGCGTTTGAATCAGTACACTGAATAAAGAAGATCCACCTTTATCTATGGGGCAGACATCACCCAATCGATCGAGGACCTGAACAGAACAAAAAGGTAGAGGCAGGATGAATTCCCTCCATTTTTTCTTGAGCTGGGATATCCATTTTCTTCTGCCTTTGGACATTGGAGCCCCTGGTTCTGAGGTCTTTGGACTTGGATTTATTGACACCATCAGCTTTCCTAGTTCTCAGTTTACAGATGGCAGTTGGTGGAACTTCTCAGCCTCTGTAACCACAGAAGTCAATTTCCATAATACATCTCCTCCTATATACCTGTATCTGCATCTATAAAAATAGATATCTCCTATTGGTTTTATTTCTCTGGGGAATCCTGATTAAAACATCTGGTAACATGGAGAACTTTGCAAGCCATTTACCACCACCTTGACAATCCACCATTTCCTTTAAGCCTCAGGGATAGGGTCAGTATTTCATCCCATGAGATGCACATTGGGGCATTTGCTTCAAATTACACCTGTTGACATCAGGACTCTAAACTGAAGATATTAGATGCTGATTTTCACTTTCCTCCACCTCCCCCACACTCTTGCCCTCCAATTTGTGGATTTCCTGTGACTCTATTAGCATTATGTTTCAAGTTTATGTGAGTTTCTTAAGTGCCTGTTGTCCATCCTTTATCACCAATCTTATCTCCTATTGGTAACATTATCTCCAAATTTAAAAGCCTGAAAAAAAAAAAAATGCTCGATGGCAATTTAATTCTGTGTAAGATTTCTTACTCATTAATTTACTATTATTAATATTTATTCAATGTTTTCAATTTAATGGCAAAGTGAGACAAACCAAACTTTCTGTTCCAGAAGAAACTAGACATAGATATTCTTAAGTCATTGAGCCAAATAATGAAGGAGAGAAAGACTTTGTAGAAATTAACTTAGGAAACAAACAAAAAAAAATCATTTTTGCTAACTTCATTTTTAATTTTGGGGGTGGACAAATGCATAATAGATTTGTTCTTGAAATGAATAGCAAAGAAACTGCAGTAGCTCCCTAAATCCCACTGGAAGAAGAGACCATCAATACTAAGAGATATCAGGTGTACCATTATTTCTAACCAACTGCCTAATATTACTATTAGTCAAAGAGGTAACACTTCAGTAGCCACTATGGTATAAAGGAATTGTTCTGTGGCAAAATCCACCAAAGCGATTATGAATTAAACAGAATAAAAAGTCAGAGGAGGGAAGGAATAAACTCCACCTGAGAACAAGCACTTAATTACTTGACCAGATTCAGAGACTGAACAGCCTAACACAGAATTAGCACACGTGAACCTACTGAACGTTTCTTTAGGAGGAAATTCCCTCATGATAAGAAATGGCCTATTTGCTGCCCAGGGAACATGAAGTTTCTGGTCTTGCTGTTCTTCTCCAGAAAGCAGGGCTGAACAGCTATTTCACTTGCCCTGTTGACTTGCTGTTTGATAGTCAACGTGACCTCAAGCTAAGCATAAACTCCATGTTATTCTAACAGAGACCATGCCAAAGTGTATGGAAAGAAACAGAGCCAAATACAGATTTAAAAAAAAAAAAACAAAAAAAAACACAAACATTAAGACAAGAAAAACTTCCAAGGTTCAGAGGATCGTGTCTTTGGGGAACACTTCCTACAAAATGGCATGCCCTCAGATTACGCTAAGGACATTTGTAGAAGGCAGTTTTATAGTCATCCATTTGCCATTCTTAGTGGCATTTACAAACAAGGCACCCAGGAAGAAGACATAGGTATGCAGGAGAGCCACTATACGAAACACTCACATTTCCCTTTTCCATCTTCAATAGTTAGAAGGATATTTTTCTGGCTGGTTGATTTACAGAATTTTTTTTTTTCCTAAGTAAATCTCTGCCTATTAAATCCCAGTGACACTCTGCATGTGAAAACACATCTGATCAGCTAAAGATGTCTATCTTTCTGATAAATGCAGCCAAAAAAAGAAGATAGATAGAAATTGTAACTAAAAAATATTTAGTGACCCTTAAAATATCATAAATTGCCAGTAACTAATGGCTGGTGTATTGATTAATAGCTTGAAGTACACAGTGGGCAGTTAATGCTATAACAAACCTCTGGGATTTATTACACCAATAATCCTGTGAAACTACTAAGTTTCAAGAACCTATTGCTGAAATAAACCATATTCTTTAGCACTCACCAGCCACGGTATTTATATGCATACATATATATTTCCCTTCTTAAATAAATTGCTTGTGTGGGAAACTGATCATGTATATTTGCCCAGTCAGAAAATGTGAACATTTAAATGGTTTATCACTAGATGATGTGATCTTGCAAACTCTGTAAGTTGTTTTTATTTTTTTTAATCTTTTCACCTCCCTCTCAGGAACAAATGCCAGAAGAACTGAAATGCAAACTTGCTCAGTACAGTACTGGAAGAGATAGTGCTAATCAAAGAGCTCTGACTCAAACCAGGCCTTAGAAGGAGAAAGTACTAAGGACTAATGCATTAATCTCTTAAGCCCCTGTGTCAGCTAGGAGGAAGAAAAAGAAAAAAAGAAAAAAAGAAAAGCACTGTTTAGTGATGTGCCCTTATATACTGGAGACTGAGCTTGAACTTGGGAGGCAGCAGGGATGAAGAATAGCTTTCGAAGCTAGGTATACAGTGGAGAACACAGGGAAGCCAAGTCAGAATTGCAAGTAGTGTATAGTCTTCACCATGGTGTGGAATCCAAGCTGTTTGCATATTCAAGGAAGATATATATAGCAGTTGACAAATTTTTCTGTGTACACTGAGAACCCTGGAAGGCATTGGAAAATACAGAAATAATGTCTTAGTTATTTCTATGTACTAAAGCCAACCCTGCTTGCCTTGCAGGCTTCTACATCTCTTCTCTTCCCAAGGCTTGAGAAAGTAGGTGCCCCTGTGGAGGCTCAGCCCCATTCCTGCTCAATGATAATGCCACTTTGTGAGTTTCAACCATGTACTGCCTCATAGGCATCTGTGTCTGTTCTTCACTTCAGTAATGAAAGGCAAGCATTTTTATTTCCACACTATGCTCTCCCTTTTTGTAACCTAAGTAACTTGAACCTATCACACAGCTAGTGCAGTACAGAGATAGGATTGAAATCTGGGTCCAAACCTTACACATTTTCCAACCACACTGCTATGGGCGAGCAATAAGTTATCCTCACTGTCACCATGCTCCTGTCTGGGTGCCTGTTTAAGTATCTGGGTTTCTGCCTGATTTGTGTGTTGTAGTTCTATGCATTATGGAAAATTGGGACTCTTTCTTGGTCCTTTTTTTATAATTTGCAGAGTATTTCAGGAATATTTTCTCCATATCCCTGCCCTTCACTTTTAGCCACCAAGGGCTACATGGTTCATGAAAAGTAGTGATAATTGCTTTTTCATCTGAGCCAGGGACCCTGCCAAGTCCTTTAAGGACATTGTTTCATTTACTCTTCACAGCTACCTTATAAAGTATGTATGTATATATGTGTGTATAGCTGTATGTATATAAATACACTTTGTAACCATTTCAGGATGGAGGAATAGAAATTTCAACATATCAAGTAATTTGCCCAAGGCCATGTAGTTGGTAAAGCCATAGAATGAGGATCTAAACTTAGGTCCAACTGACTCCAAATTCCAAACTTCCAGCTACCATGCTATACAGCCTCCTTCTCATGCCTCTTCCCAGGGACTAGAAACCAACCTCCAACTCTACCAGAGACACTTCCTGGCCCAACTGCCTGCTTATTGCCCATTATTGTGTTTCACTTATCTTCCTAGGTTTGAGGTCACTTCTTAAGATTTAGGCCTAGTACCCAAGATTAGCTTATTGATCTTCTCCCCCATGGTACAGAGTGCTCTGTATAGCAGACTAAGGCTTCCTTCAGTACCTGCAGGTGAGGCTGAGCCCCAAGGATCTATCCCATCAAATGTGTAGACCTAGGGTCTCTTCCACTCCCTTTAGTTTTGCATGGATATACCCAGACCATTTTTATATGAAGAAATCTTCCCTTTCCAAACCCCTTATTCCAACTTGCAAAGGAGTCAAGTGGGAAAAATTCCAATGAAAGTTGTGAGTTGACTCTGTGTTCGCCATGGTTCTTCCACAGAGAAATGAGAAGTGAACCTGCTCATCTCCTTTCCCAGCCCATGCTCTCCTCCTGCTTCCCTCATCAGCACAAAGCCCATTCTGCTGGACCTGTCGTGCATACATTTTTCTAGATGGTTGGCTTCTTTAGGACCACAACAGAGACTTTTTTATTTACGTCTTGTGCCTCCTGCTCTGCAGCTCAGAACTGGTGTTCAACAAGTACCTGCAGATATTTTAAAAATGAAAGAATAAGGACAACATGAAATGGGGGCAAAAACAGAAGGCACAAAGTCTACTGCTGTCTGTAGTTTTAGAGTCAGCTTCTTTAGTAGCCATAGGAACTACCCACATATCCTCCCAACATTTACTTCAAGAAATGAGAGAGCAGGAGAAAGAGGAAAGAGAAATTGGGAGAGAATGAGATTTTTATTTTTTCTGATCAAAAAGGCCTATTATAGAGTCTCTCTCTTTATCCTGCAAATTCCCTAGCCATAACCAAAGTACACTCCCCAAACCAGACCCTATCCAATGAACCCACATGACTTTCCATCTTTTTTCAATCATCTTCTTGCTTCTGTATATTCCTTTCCCATTTCTTTTTTAAGGCCTTTCTGCTTTTCATTTAAATTAGGCCCACCAGCAGCTTTTTTCACATGGTAGATATGGTTCCTAAAAACGATCAGTAGAAATCAGAGCTCTGTAATAGGAATTATAGGTTGACGTCATTTTAGGGATTCCTAATTTTTCAGGTGTGACTGTCCTCAGCCAGCATCATTTGTCATCATTTCAGTTGAAAGGTTCTCTGCTCCAGAGCTTCCACATTTAATAATTAGTGGTCTGTAAAACACTTGAGAGCACTGGAGGAATTCTCTGTTTAAAGAAAATACAGGGATTAAAAATAAAAAGTCATTGCCCTTCCATTCTTGAATCTTATGAGTGGAATCAAAGAGACTTGGTGGTTGGTGGGAGGAGTTGTGGGAAAGCAGGAGATTCTAGGGAAAGGGCAATGGTGTCAGTAACTGATAAGTGGAAATTCCAATGAACCAAGAATTATCTAGAAAATTATTTTTTTTTTTGAGACGGAGTCTGGCTCTGTCGCCCAGGCTGGAGTGCAGTGGCCGAATCTCAGCTCACTGCAAGCTCCGCCTCCCGGGTTCACGCCATTCTCCCGCCTCAGCCTCCTGAGTAGCTGGGACTACAGGCGCCCGCCACCACGCCCGGCTAGTTTTTTGTATTTTTTTAGTAGAGACGGGGTTTCACCGTGTTAGCCAGGATGGTCTCGATCTCCTGACCAAGGCCTCCCAAAGTTAGAAAATTCTTTAGGGATGTAGATATCAAGCCACCTCCATTATGAGATCATGATTTAGAAGTCTTGGGATCAGGCCCAGAAATCCGTTTTAAGGAAGCATTTCTAGACAACTCTGATTATAGTCAGAGGACAATACTTTGAGAATCACTAGAGCATAATATTGTAGCACAGTACTTCTGAAGCTTTAATATACTTGAGAATCGCTACCCCTCCCCATTAAAACTTGCTAATATATAAATTCCAAGAGAACCTGATTCCAAAGGTCTGGAGATCTAAGAATTTGTTATTTCTAACAAGATCCACAAACCATACCTTTTAACTGGCACTGATACAACACAATAGTTCTCAAATTTGGCTATATAATGAATCACCTAGGAAGTTTTTTAAAATAACTGATATCTTGATACTACCCCCTAAATATTCTAATTTAATTGGTCCTTAAAGATTCTAATTTAATTGGTTCTTAACCTGAATGTCAGGATTTTTTTTTAATTTCCCAAGTTACTTTAATGTGAAGCACACGAATGTCTCTCCCATGGTAAGTTGTATTCAGTACCTGCTGTACTGTTCAGACCGGTTAGCTGCTGTAGCAATCTAAATCTCAGTGGCCTACCACAAGAAAGATTTATTTTTTGTTTACACGAAGTTTAATATGGATGTCTCTGTTGGGATGATTTTCCAGGAAGCCCTCCTCCAAGCTATGACTCAGAGACCCAAGTATTTTTCACTTTGTGGCTCTGCCATCTTCTGGTTCTGGGGTCATTTTGGTATCATCTGGCTAAAACCCTGAGGGAAGAGAGAAAGAGAAAGATGGTGAAGATTCTTAACAACCTCAGTCCTTCCATCAGCCTGAATAGTCAGGCGATTGATCTAAATGCAAAGAAGACTGAGGAAGGTGAAGTAGCACATGGATATAAGGGAGCATTAATAGTTGCTGTCTCTTTGGTTGTGTTCCAGGCACTATGCTAGATGTCAGAAGGTGATGCAAAGAAGAAGTAAGCCATAATGCTGAGTTTAGAGTTTTGTTTTGTTTTGTTTTTACAGCAATCAACCTCTTTGGTCAATTCAGCAAGTACTAAGTATATCTCACATCAGCTTTGCTTCTGGAAACTGAGCGGTTATTATCATTCTTATCTCCATTTGGCCCCAAATACTACAGTTCAAGAATCAGTTTGAGTAAAGTCCATTTACAGAGAATAACTCAATGCAGGAGGATATGTCAGCTAGCATATGACTTTATTAAATCTACTTTTTCATTTTGGCACTTCATGGTGCAGTCTTGAGCTAGAGCCCTGATATTCATATCAGCAAAACAGAAACAGTATTTTTTTTCTTTCAGAGTTGTTTTGAGAATTAAAAAAAAAAGTGCTAATTATTCAGTAGGTCCTTGATATATGTGCACTGTTATATTCTTATATATTGCATTATTACATATTCTTATGTTATGATTGAAGTATTCTTACAACTGCTTTATGGGTTTCCTCCAACAAGACTTCAAATCCTTGACAGCATGGACCATAGCTCACAATTTTTTCATATACCATAGTGCTTGGTAAGTGACGGAAATAGAAAAGCTCATTTCTAATCATTTACTGAGTTGGGTTCACGAGAGGCAACTCTGAGAGCCTAGGGCTGGTAGCCGTCTTAGAAGTTTCCTGAGAACTATTGTTCCTAACATGGGCACTCCTATGAGGAAAAGCACTATAAAAATCCCCAAGGAACAAATACGATAAAGTATAGCTCTTGCAAAATGACAGCAGTTTAAGTTTCATGAAAATGTCCACCCTTCATTATCTTCAAAATTGTCTGGGGTTCAGACTTCCCCATTAGTTCTAATCAGCTCTTCCCTCTTAACATTGAGCAATTACTTAACAAAAAAAGAATCCCCAATTGTGGACTCCCCCATTACAACAGCCCATTTTATAGGGAAGGATCTATATTCTAAGAGGGTAAGTGCCCACGTTCACAGATGTCTAAAAGTGGAAGAATCAAGACTCAAGTCCCGTTTTCCTGCATACAAGCCATACGTATCTCAAACTGGGGACGCATCTACCCTCTAACAGTAAACAGTAGTCAGCCCAAGTGTGACAGGATAAAAATGGTACACCTGCCTGAAATGTCAATTAAAATATTAAGGCATTTTGTATATACAGAAAGACAAATATATCGTTATGTAGAATGCAAATTTTCCATAATATATGATCACAAAGAAATTTAAAATTTGTGGTGGACTGCTTTCAACAATGCCACTAGGCCCCTGGGGCCACTCATGTTTGCTTCTCAGGAAACACATAAGAAGAACTGCCCTTCTATGTGCCATAAAGGGCCATTATGAAATGCCAAGTAGAGCCTATTATTTGAGCCCATTACTGGAAATCTGTCTGTAAAACTCTGTTCAGATGCAATAATGATTTAGGCAGGTCTGACTTCCCAGAAATGAAGGGAAGTGCTGAAAATAAATAGAAGATAATAAATCTCTTAATGGTGCAAAGGGGAAAAATAAAGCAAATTATGTTTTATCTGGCAAAGATATCATGGTCCACTTTTTTTTTTGTAATCTTCATTTTTCCTTTCGGTAGAAAGCAGTTCAAAATTAAAGAAAATTTGGATTACAGCTTATAACATGGTGTCCCAGTTGAGCCTAACCTGGGACACAGAAAGCAGCCATTTGCAGAAACCAATGGGCCAGTGACCACTCTAGTCATTTATTTACATAAATGCATAAATATAAGCTATGTGAGCTATTGCTGGCACAAGGACATCTGAGTTGCTCTTCCTCTATGTGGGTCCTGGGGGAATTAGCTACAGAAGGAGCAATTGCTAAGAGCAAAGGAGTTTCATTTATCCCTTATCTAATTTAATCTTATTCCAACTTGCAACGCAGAGCTCTAGTAAAGCCAGCTTGTGATAGATAGCATTCCCCAAAAGCCAATGAGGGTCTCTGCCATCCCCTGAGCTCACATCCAAATCTTGTAATTTGACTACTCCTGAGCTTACTCCATGATACTGGAGATAGACGAAGAAACAATGCACATGCTCAAAATGACATGAATAAAAAATGAAAATAAAAAATAAAGAAACTCACCTATCTTTTAATAGAGAGTAACCCTACTCAGTCATACAACTGACCCTGTTTATGTCCTGAAACGAGAATTTGATTACCAGTCGCTCCTCCTAGGTGTTAAAGGAGTTACAAAAGAGGCAGGATAAAGAGATGGGAAGAGAGACCCAGTCTCATGAAGAAGGACATTTTAGACACAAATTTGAGTACTCAGAACAGAAATCGGAGGGACGAAGATACTGGGAAGTATTTGTTTTGGGGTGCAATAGTACTTTTATCCCCATTCCCACTTTTGCCTCCATCTTCCGTTTTTGAGTTCAGACAGAATTGGGCAAGAAATTAAACTCATTGATGAGCATGTGATTCTCTAAGCATGATCAGGATCTCTTTGGGGTCCAGGGCCACGAGAAATGATACGTGGAGTTCGTGAGAAACAAGAGAAACATTTTTATCTGACCCTCACCCTCAAACTACCAAAGACCACAGATTTGAGATGCTCAGGTCCAAGAGTAGTAATTCCTAGAGTAGTGGCTGTGCCAGAAGAGCAGGGCATTCCCCAAAAAAAACACAGATGCTAAAGCAATGGTGAGGCCCTTTGGCACATAGGATGCAATGGAGAATTAATGGACTCATTCTTGAACACAAGTAAAATGTCTTTAGAGATTAGGAAAAATTGTTGAGAGAGCTTTTGAGAACTGGTGATAATGATGAACACATGTTTGTAATTTTGTAGTTTCAATTTTTTTTCACATATCTCACATATTTGTTTCTCACAATAACCCTGATAGGTGTGACAAGCATTGTTAGTGTCCTCATTTTGCAGACGAGAAAACTGAGTCTCAGAGTTTAAGCAAGCTGTCCAAGGACATTTGTCTGGTAAGCATCAAGGTTGAGAACTCAAAAATGGGATTTTTAGCTCTAAATTCTGTACTTTTTCCACTGGAATATATTGCCAGCTTGGAGTTGTGACAGTTCAGTTAACCAGTCCTTAAAAAATATTTTAACAAAGCTGACTTAACATCAGGGAGCTGAAAGGAATTCAGCACTGGGCCTACGGGGAAAAGAAGTTACAGAAATCACAAGGCTGACCAGAGCTTAAGCCCTGATGAAGAGAAAGGTGCCATCTCAGGATTGCCATGGCCTGCTCACTAAGAGTCCAGAAAGGACTGCCAAGGCTAAGAGACCAAGAGAAGCATGGAAGGTAGGAGCCAGAACTGCTCTCCAGACATAGTAAAAGAAAACAGCAACAACAACAAAAACATGTTGCTGAGGCTAATAGAAGATTTCTGTAATTCAGGATGTGGAATATCTTTGTGCT
This sequence comes from Mandrillus leucophaeus, assembly GCF_000951045.1. Taxonomy (NCBI): domain Eukaryota; kingdom Metazoa; phylum Chordata; class Mammalia; order Primates; family Cercopithecidae; genus Mandrillus; species Mandrillus leucophaeus. The sequence goes on along the minus strand of NW_012102465.1, from coordinate 63,400 downwards.
CCTTCAGTTATTTTTTCTTAGGTTGATGGAATTCCTGGGTAGGAAGAGTGGAGAGAGGAGAGTACATTCTCTTCCTGAGTCAAGACATCAAGTTATCATGTGGACGAAGGGCCTCATCTCCACCATGTGCACATTACATGTTTGGCTTAAACTCTCAGGTGCTATAAAGGAGGTTGGGGGAATGTACCCAGAGTAAATACAGAGTAAATAACTTAAAAGTTGATAATTTAGACCAGGGGATGGCAAAACGTTTTCTGGAAAGGGCCAGATAGTAAATATTTTTGGTTTTGTGAGTCATATGGTTTTTGTCACAAGAACTCAACTCTGCCATTAGGAGCAGGAAAGCAGCCATAGACAATATGCAGATGAATGATTGTGATTGCTTTCCAATAAAACTTTATTTGCAAAAACAGGTGGGGTGGATTCAACCCAAGAGCCCTACTTTGCCAAATGCCAAGTTAGAGAAAAATCCTATCTACTTAAAGCCTTTGATAGTATTCTCATTTCCATCTATGAATCAAGGTGGAACACTGGAAAGGGTAGATGATATAATGTTAGCTGTTTATTATCAAGTTTTATAACATTAAAATATTATTCACTACCACCATAAGAACTGCATTTCTGTAATTATTAATTATTTTTCAAGACATTGTTTTAAAATATTTCCTATGAAATGCTTCATTTAAGACTTTTCTGACAGAGTTTAGTATTCAAATATAAATGTTTTCCATCATAAAACTGATGTGTTTTCTTCTGTCAGTGGACTCAAATACTTGTTAGACATACCTCTTCATCCTTATTAGAAAAGTTTTAAGAAAGTTTTATGTTTAATTCTAATCATCTTATGACTTTAATGGTTAGCATACTTTCCTTCTCTGTTTTGTTTTTACCTTCAATCTTCCTCTCTCTCTCTCTCTCATTTCTATTTCATTGGTCTTTTTTTCTTAATCCACCTCATATTTTCACAAAAAAGGAATGAATTCCAAATAAGCACACATAATACTACAGAAAAACATTTCAATTACAAATAAAGAGAGCCAACAGAAATGTAAACCCAACTTGACAAATTAAGCCCTGTCAGGACCAAGGAGGGATGAGATTATTTTGAAGAGAGGAACAAGGTAAGACTTTCTCTATCAAATATCAAAATTTTCCAGAAATTCTGAGTAACTAAAAAGTATGGTATTGGCTCTGGAAATAGAGAAAAGATCAACAGAATAGACAAAGTAGTCTAAAAACAATGAAAAATGTATGGAAATTTGGTTATGACAGAGGTAGTAACTGATTCTCAAAACAGAAAGAAAAAATCAGATTAAAAATAAACTTTTATTTTAGGTACAGGGATACATATGCAGGTTTATTATATAGGTAAATGGCATGTCACAGGGCTTTGGTGTACAGATTATTTTATTACTAAGATAATAAGCACAGTAACTGATATATAGTTTTGTGATCCTCACCCTCCTCCCACCTTCCACCCTCAAGTAGGCCTCAGTGACTTTTATTCCCTTTTTTGCCTTCATGTATACTCAATATTTAGTTCCCATTTAAGTGAGAACATGTAGTGTTTGGTTTTCTGTTCCTGCATTAGTTCACTTAGGATAACGGCCTACAACTTCATCTGTGTTTCTTCAAAGGACATAATCTTATTATTTTTCTAAGGCTGAATACTATTCCATGGTGTATAGGGGGATTTCTTTATCCAATTCATCATTGATGGACATTCAGGTTGATTTCATGTCTTTTCTATTGTGAATTCTGCTGCAATGAATGTACATGTGCATGTATCTTTATGGTAGAACGATTTATATTCCCTTGGTATATACCCAGTAATGTGATTGCTGGGTCAAATGGTAGTTCTAAATTCTTTGAGAAGTTGCCACACTGTTTTCCACAATGGCTAAACTAATTTATATTTCCAACAGCAGTGTATAAGCATTCTCTTTTATCCACAGCCTTGCCAGCATTTCCAACAGCAGTATTGACTTTGTAATAATAGCCATTATTTTTTGACTTTTTAATAATAGCCATTCTGACTGGTATTAGATGCTATCTCATTGTGGTTTTGATTTACAGTTCTCTAATGATTAGTGATGTTGGGCATTGTTTCAGATGCTTCTTGGTCATGTGTATGTCTTTCTTTTGAAAAGTATCTATTCATATCCTTTGCCCACTTTTTAATGGGGTTGCTTGTTTATTGCTCATTCAATTGTTTAGGTTCCTTACAGATTCTGGATATTAGGCTTTTGTCAGATGCATAGTTTTCAAATATTTTTCCCATTCTGTAGGTTGTCTGTTTAATCTGTTGATGGGTTCTTTTCCTGTGCAGAAGCTCTTTAGTTTAACTAGGCCTCATTTGTCAATTTTTCTTTCTATTGAAATTGCTTTTGGCATCTGTATCATGAAATCTTTGCTAAAGCCTATGTCTAGAATGGTATTTCTAGGTTATCTTCCAGGGTTTTTATAGTTTTAGGTTTTACATTTAAGTCTTTAATCCATCTTGAGTTGATTTTTGTATATAGTGTAAGGAAGGAGTCCAGTGTCAATCTTCTGCATATAGCTAGCCAGTTATCCCAGCACCATTTATTAAATAGGGAGTCCTTTCTCCATTGCCTCTTTTTCTCAGCTTTGTTGAAGATCAGATAATTGTAGGTGTGTGGCTTTATTTCTGGCTCTTTATTCTGTTCCATTCCTCTATGCATCTGTCTTTGTACCAGTGTCATGCTGTTTTGGTTACCGCAGCCTTGTAGTGTAGTTTGAAGTTGGGTAATGTGATGCCTCCAGCTTTGTTCTTTTTGCTTAGGATTTCTTTGGCTATTCAGGCTCTTTTTGGTTCCATATGAATTTTTAAATCTTTTTTTTTTTTTTTTATTTTGTGAAGACTGTCATTGGTAGTTTCACAGAAATAGTATTGAATCTGTACATTGCTTTGGGCAGGATCACCATTTTAACAATATTAATTCTTCATATCCATGTGCAAGAAATGCTTTTCCAGGTGTTTGTCTCTTCTTTGATTTTGTTGAGCAGTGTTATGTTATTCTCACTGTAGAGAACTTTCAACTCCCTGGTTAGCTGTATTCCTAGGCATTTTGTTCATTTTGTAGCTATTGTGAATGAGATTGTGTTCTTGATTTGGCTCTCAGTTTGGACATTGTTGGGTATAGAAATACTACTGACTTATATACATTGGATACTGAAACTTTGCTGAAGTTACCAGATCTAGAAGCTTTGGGGCACAGACTGTGGGGTTTTGTAGATATAGAATCATGTCATCTGCAAATAGAGATAGTCTGACTTCTCTTCCTATTTGGATGCCTTTTCTTTCTTTCTCTTACCTGATGCTCTGGCTAGTCAGAATTTCCAGTACTAGGTTGAATAAAAGTAGTGAGAGTGGGCATCCTTGTCTTGTTCTGGTTTTCAAGGGGAATGCTTCAAGCTTTTGTTTATTCAGTATAATGTTGGCTGTGGATTTGTCATAGATGGTCATTATTCTCAAGTATTTTCCTTCAATGCCTAGTTTTAGGGTTTATAACATGAGAGGATGTTGAGCTTTATTGAAAGCCTTTTCTGCATCCATTGAGATGATCATGTGGTTTTTGTTTTAAGTTCTGTATATTTGATGAATCACATTTATTGATTTGTGTCTGTTGAATCAACCTTGCATCCCAAAGATGAAGCCTTGATTGTGGCGGATTATCTTTCTTTTTTATGTGCTACTGGATTCAGTTTGCTAGTATTTTGTTGAGGATTTTTGCATCAGTGTTCATCAAGGATACTGGCTTGAAGTTTTCATTTTTTGTTGTGTCTCTCCTAGGTTTTAGTATCAGGATAATACTGGCCTCGGAATGAGGGAGGAAGGAGTCCCTTCCCATCAATTTTTTGGAATAGTTTCAGTATGAACGATAACAGTTCTTCTCTCTACATCTGGGAGAATTTGGCTCTGAATTCATCTGGTCCTGGGCTTTTTCTGGATGATAGACTTTTTATTATTGATTCAACTTTAGAACTCATTATTGGTCTGTTTAGGAATTTTATTTCTTCCTGATTCAAACTTGGAAGGTTTCATGTTCCTAGAAATTCATCCATTTCTTCTAGGTTTTCCAGTTTGTGTGCATAGAAGTGTTTGTTGTCATTTGTAAGCGATTGTTGTATATCTGTGGGGTCAATGGTAATGTCTCCTTTGTTTTTTCTGATTGTGTTTATTTGAATCTTCTCTCTTTTTTTATTAGTCTAGCTAGCATTATATCAATCTTATTTATTCTCTCACAGAACCAACTCCTGGATTCATTGGTCTTTTGTATGTTTTCTTCTGTCTGGATTTCCTTCAGTTTAGCTCTGATTTTGGCTATGTTGTATCTTTGTTTTTGAGATGGAGTGTCACTCTGTTGCCCAGGCTGGAGTGCAGTGGTATGATCTCAGCTCACTGCAACCTCCACCTCCTGGGTTCAAGTGATTCTCCTGTCCTAACCTACTGAGTAGCTGAGACTACAGGCATGTGCCACCATGCCCAGCTGATTTTTTTGTGTTTTTAGCAGGGATGGGGTTTTGCCATATTGGCCAGGCTGGTCTCAAACTCCTGACCTCAGGTGATCCACCCACCTTGGCCTCCTAAAGTGCTGGGATTACAGGTGTGAGCCACCACGCCCAGCCTGTATCTTTGTTTTAATTAGTTTCAGATAATTTCTTGATTTCTCCCTTAATTTCATTGTTTACCCAAAAGTGATTCAGGAGCGGGTTGTTTAATTTCCATGTAATTATATGGTTTTGAGCAATTTTCTTAATATCGCTTCCTATTTTTATTGTGCTGATGTCCAAGAGTGTCGTTGGTATGATTTTGGTTATTTTGAATTTGCTGAGAACTGTCTTAGGATTGATTGTGTTGTCAATTTTAGATGTGCCATGTGCACATAAGAAGAATGTATATTCTGTTGCTTTGGGGTGGAGAGTTCTGTAGATGTCTGCTAGGTCTATTTGGTCAAGTATTAAGTTTAGATCCCAAATGTTTTTGTTAGTTTTCTGCCTCAATCATCTGTCTAAATACTGTCAGTGGGATGTTGAAGTCTTCAAGTATTATTGTGTGGTTATTTAAGTCTCTTTGTGGGTCTTTAAGAACTTGTTTTATGAATCTAGGTGCTTCTGTGTTGGGTGCATATATATTTAGGATAGCTAGGTCTTCTTGTTGAATTGAATTCTTTACTATTATGTAATGTCCTTCTTTATCTTCTTTGATCTTTGTCGGTTTAAAGTCTGCTTTTTCTGAAATTAGAAGAGCAACCCCTCTTTTTTTCTGTTTGTTTTGTAAATTTTTCTCCATCTCTTTACTCTGAGCCTATGGGTGTCATTGTATGTGAGATGAATGTCTTGAAGACAGCATACAGTTGGTTTTCCTTCTTTATCCAACTTGTCACTCTGTGCCTTTGCTTGGGGCATTTAGCCTGTTTACATTCATGGTTAATATTGATAAGCGCAAGTTTGATCCTATCACTATGCTGTTAGCTGTTATGCAGACTCTTTTTTGTAGTTGCTTTATAGTGCCAATGGTCTATGTATTTTGAGTTTGTTTTTGTGGTGACCAGTGGTCTTTCCTTTACATATTTAGTATCCCTTAAGGGTTCTTGTAAGGAAGGTCTGTTGGTAATACATTCCCTTGGCATTTGCTTGTCTGAAAAGGATCTTATTTATCCTTCATTTATGAAGCTTAGTTTGGGTAGATATGAAATTCTTGGTTGGAATTTCTTTTCTTTAAGAATACTAAATATAGACCCCCAATCTCTTTTGGCTTGTAGGGTGTCTCCTGAAAGTTCCACCATTAGCTTCATGGAGTTTCCTTTGTAGGTGACTTGTCCCTTCTCTCTAGCTGCTTTTAGTATTGCTTCTTTCAATTTGACCTTGGTGAATCTGATAACTATATGTCTTGAAGATGTTTATCTTGTATAGTACTCACAGGTGTTCTCTGCATTTCCTGAATTTGAATGTTGGCCTTTTTAGCAAGGTTGGGAAATTTTTCGTAGATAATAATCTCAAATATGTTTTCCAAGTTGCTTGCTTTCTATCCCTCTCTTTCAGGGACACCAATGAGTCATAGGTTTGGTCCCTTTCATAATCCAGTATTTCTCAGAGGTTTTGTTCATTTTTCTTTATTCTTTTTTCTTTATTTTTGTCTGACTGAGTTATTTCAGAGAACCGGTGTTCAGGCTCTGAGATTTGTTCCTCAGCTTGGTTGATTCTGCTAATACTTGTGATTGCGTTATGAAATTTTTGAAGTGAGGTTTTCAGCTGAAATCAGTTTGGCTGTCCCTTAAACTGCCCATTTTGTCTTTCAGCTCCTGTCCTTGGATTGGGTTACAACTTTCTCTTGAATCTCAATGATCTTCATTCCTATCTATATTTTGAATTATATTTCTGTCATTTCAGACGTCTCAGCCTAGTTAATAACCATTGCTGGGGAACTAGTGTAGTAATTTGGAGGTTAGAAGACATTCTAGCTTTTTGAGTTGCCAAAGTTCTTGTTCTGGTTCTTTCTCATCTGTGTGGGCTGATGTTCCTTCGATCTTTGAAGTCGCTGTCCTCTGGGTGGAGTTTTATGCTTTAATCTTCTTTGATGTCTTTGGAAGTTCACCTGGAATAATGTGGGTTCATTCAACTGACTTTGCTTCTGGAAGATTTTAGGGAATCAAGTATCAGCTCAGCACTCCAGGGCTGTGTGCTCTAACTCTTAGGGCTGGTACCAGGCTACTGGCTTTGTTCTCTGGTCTATTGAGATTAGAAACCTGCTGCACTGGAGGTATTAAGATATCCCCCATCTGCTGGCCAGAATGGATGCTAGTTTGTTGGGTAGTGCTGATGCATGGTGCAGGCCAAAGTGCTTTGTCAGGGCAAGGGAAGTGAAATCCATGCTTGCTCACTCATGCCAGCAGCCACAGTAGTGTGGTTGCCTGCATACATGTCAGCTGGGGCAGGGTAACAGTGGCAGAAGGGCATACTGCTTGCACCAACAGTCATGGAGCTTGGCAAGGACAGGAGTAGGGAGTTGGCTGGGGCTGACTTGCTGGTGTCTGTGCTTGCACTCACTCCAACAGAAGCAGTGGGGTCTGGCATGTTCAGTCCCAGAGCACAGTGGAGGCAGGGCCAGTATCTGTGCATGCCTTCACGCAGACAATGGCAATATGACCAGGTGCCCATACATCAGCAGGGTAGGGAGGGGATGTGGTGTGTACTTGTGCTGATGATAGTGGCACAGTGGGGTGTGTGCACCCATGCACAATGGTGAGGGAAGGGAAGCAACGTCCACATATGGGTGTATGTCAGCAAAACAGTGGGCACTGGCTGTGTGTGAGTGTGTGCTAACAATGCAGCAAGGTGGTAGGGCGGGGGGGTTTGGGGAGGCTGCAGTGATTGGTGAGTGTGGGTGGGCTGTGGTGTGTGTCGATGGAGGCCAGTCTGCTGGAGGTCTCCCATGGTCAAGTGAGGTCTACCACTGAAGGAGCTATGATGAAGGCCTCTGGGAAGCACCCTGGTTGGGCATCCAAGATTGTGCTGCAAGAAGGTATGGCCAGGCTACGGCCCTGGGAGAGGCCAGCAGACAGGGGTCACTCATATCAGACTGACTCTGTTTCACAAGCAAGACCATGCCATGGCTCAGTGCAGGTTTGACAGTCCCCCTAAGGCTTAAATCTCCTAGAGGAGCATGGCAGGCCTTGGGGAATGGGCATCCCTGGCCATGCTTCTTCACTGATGTTCCTGCACCAAACGTCTGGGCTCTGCACAGACTGGAGTCCTGCCCTTACCACCACTCTAAGAAGCTCTTCCTGCTAGCTCTCCATGGGCGTTATGGGGTTTCCTGCTGCCTGAATTCCAGAGATTAGTGGCAAGAGCAGGTCACTTCTAACCTGTTCAACTCACCCCTTTTCCAGGAGTAGCAGGGGGCCAGAAACAAGTCCTGATGCTTGGTAGTCCTATACAGGGTTCCCAGCTTCCTCCCTCTTCAGCCCAGTGTCTGCATCATCCTTCCATCCACTCTTAATGCCTTCCCTCCAAAGATCTGCTCAGAGTGTACCAGTCTTACTGACATCTCAGTCTCTTGGTGGGAGATGTTCCTCCTGGCTATGTCTAGTTAACCATCTTGGCTCCTCTTCTGAAAGATCAGGGATTAGAATTGCTCCAGGACCCCAGGCACATACAATGAAGACACCCTCTGTTTCTTCAGGGTTCTCCAAAAATCAACTTTTTACCTTATAAAATATATAAATTAAAAATTCCAAACAAATTAAAAACAATGTGAAAAAGTAGAAATTTTTAGTATATAAATATATATCTTTATGACATCAGGTTAGGGAAAAATCTCTTAAAACATTATAAAAGCAAAAATCACAAAATAAAATACTGATATTCACTCCATTAACTTTTTAAACTTCTCATCTTCAAAAATATCATAAACAGGCCAGGCCCAGTGACTCATGCCTATAATCCCAGTACTTTGGGAGGCCGAGGTGGGTGGATCATTTGAGGTCAGGAGTTTGAGACCAGCCTGGCCAACATGGTGAAACCCCACCTCTACTAAAAGTACAAAAATCAGCTGGGCATGGTGGTGGGCGCCTTTAGTCCCAGCTACTCTGGAGGCTGAGGCAGGAGAATGTTTGAACCCAGGAGGTGGAGGTTGCAGTGAGCTGAGTTCACACCACTGCACTACAGCTTGGGCAACAGAGGGAGACTCTGTCTAAAAAAATATATATATACACACACACACACACACACACACACATATATATGTGAAACAAAATGAAAAATAACAGATTAAGGGTTAATAAGCAGAATACATAGATATTCTAGAAAACAATAAAATTAATAAATACCAAACCATATAATAAATAAATAAACAGCCTTACTGGGGGAACAAAACAAAGTATATGTAACTCACAGAAAAGAAAAAGCAAAGACCATTAAATATAAGAAATTACATCCAATGTCAACATAAATCAAAAAATGTAATAAAACAAGAGATATCACTTGGATTGATAACAATATTAAAGACTTACAACACTAATTTTTGGCAAGGTAGTAAGAAATAGGAATACACTGATGGTGGGGGTCTGTATTGGTACCAACACCCTGGAGAGCAGTTTAGAAATTCCTAGTAAAGTGGAAAACATATACTCATCAATGGCCAAATATTTCACCCATAGATATCAACTCTAGTGGAGCAATTCTCAGAGTTTGGCCTCTGCACCAGTAGTTGCATCTCCTGAGGGTTTGTTAGAAATTTAGATTCTTGGACCCACACATTCCATCTGAATCAGTAGGTCTCGGGGAGGGGCCAGCAATCTGTGTTGTCACAATCACTCCAGCTGATTCTATTGCACAACCAAAGCTGGAAAAACCTTCACGCATGTGTTCCTGAAGACATGTACAAGAAGGTTCATGGAGGTATTGTATGTAATCACAAAAAAAGGTATGAACCACCCAGCTGATCCTCTCAAAAGAATGGAAACATAGGCTGCAGTAACCAAAACAGCAGAGTACTGATACAAAAATAGACACATAGATCAATGGAAAAGAAAAGAATCCAGAAATAAAGTTGCACATCTACAGCCATTTGATCTTTGACAAAGTCAACAAAAATAAGCAATGGGGAAAGGAATCCCTATTCAATAAATAGTGCTGGGATAACTGGCTAGTCATATTCAGAAGAATGAAACTGGACCCTACCTTTCACCACATACAAAAATTAACTCAAGATGGACTAAAGATTTAAATGTAAGACCTCAAATTATAAGAATCCTAGAAGAGAAGCTAGGAAATACCATTCTGGATACCAGTTTGGGGAAAAAAATATTATGACTAAATCCTCAAAAGTAATTTCAACAAAAATAAAAATTGACAAATGGGACCTAATTAAACTGAAGAGCTTTGGCACAGCAAAAGAAACTATCAGCAGAGTAAACAGGCAACATACAAAATGGGAGAAAATATTCACCAACGATGCATCTGACAAAGGTCAAATATCCAGAATTGATTAGAAACTTAAACAGTTGGTGTTAATAACTTAAACAATTGAACAAACAAACAAACAAAACACCATTAAAAATGGGCAAAATACATGAACAGACATTTCTCAAGAAACACAGACATTTGGCCAACACACACATGAAAAAATTGTCTAAATCTCTAATATTCAGACAAATGTAAACCAAAACTGCAATGAGATACCATCTCACACTAGGCAGAATGGCTATTGTTAAAAAGTCAGAAATAATAGATGCTGGAAGGCTGTGGAGAAAACAGAATGCTCATATACTGATGGTGGGAATGTAAATTAGTTCAGCCACTGTGGAAATTGGTCTGGATATTTCTCAAAGAGCTTAAAACAGAAGTACCATTTGACCTGGCAATGTCATTACTGGCTATTTATTCAAAAGAAAACAAATGATTTTACCAAAAAGACACATGTGCTCACATGTTATTCACAGCACTATTCACAATAGCAAAGACATTAAATCAACCTAGGTGCCATCAGTGGTGGATTGGATAAAGAAAATGTGGTACATATACATCATGGAATACTATACAGCTATTAAAAAGAATGAAATCATATCCTTCAGAGCAATATGAATGCAACTGGAGGCCATTATCCTGAGCAAATTAACACAGAGGCAGAAAACGAAATGCCACATGTTCTCACTTATAAGTGGGAGCTAAACCTTAGGTATTCATGGACATAAAGATGGGAACAATAGACACTGGGGACTACTAGAGGGAAGAGATAGGGAGGGGGGCAAAAGGGTTGAAAAAATAACTACTGGGTACTATGCTCAGTACCTGGGTGAGGACTCACTCATACCCAAACCTCAGCATCATGCAATATACCATGATAACAAACTTGCATGTGTATCCCCTGAATCTAAAATAAAAGTTGAAAAACATAAAAAGAATGAATAATAAACTCTGGGGTATTCATTCCATGGATTGTTTTACAGTTATTGGAATGAATGAACTAGTTCTGTCTATCAATAAGGATAAAATTCAAAACCAATGTTGAACAAAAAAAGTCAAATGACAAAAGATTACACTTTATGATGTTATTCATGTACATTTTTAAACTGAAAAGAAAGGTAGATGTATTACTCATGTCTTTAATAATTTAAAGTACCAAAACCCATAAGAAGATGTCACACCAGCATCAGAAGGATGGTTACTTCTGGCAGAGGAATGGGGAAGTGAGGCAAAGGGATTAATGAATAATGTAGAGGTTTAACTACATCTAAAGTAACTTTATATCTTATGAAAATTCTAAAGAAAACATGGTGAATGATAGCATCATTTAAAATTGAGTAATTGGCCAGGCGCGGTGGCTCACGCTGGTAATCCCAGCACTTTGGGATGCCGAGACGGGCGGATCACGAGGTCGGGAGATCGAGACCATCCTGGCTAACACGGTGAAACCCAGTCTCTACTAAAAACACAAAAAATTAGCCGGGCGCGGTGGCGGGCGCCTGTAGTCCCAGCTAGTCCAGAGGCTGAGGCAGGAGAATGGCATGAACCCAGGAGGCGGAGCTTGCAGGGAGCCGAGATTGCCCCACTGCACTCCCGCCTGGGAAACAGAGTGAGACTCCGTCTCAGAAAATAAATAAATAAAATTGAGTAATGGGTCCATAGAAGTCTGCTGTTATTTTTTGTACCTTTTTCTTTTTGAAATATTTGATAATTTTCACAAATATCTTAAAGATATAATAGCCTAGGGGGAAAAAAAAACAAACCCAAAACTATACCATAGGCAAGTGCTTTCTTACATACTGCCAGTGCTGCTTCGTGTGCATTCCACGAATATTAAATGTCAGCAAAGGTCTCTGCAATCCCTGAGATTAAAAAGAATTATTTCAAACCCCAATCCCACAGCTTGTGAAATCCTAAATAAAAAGATATGTACATAGATACACAGTTTCTTCAGCTTTTAATTTCTTTCTTTGTTTCCTCATGGAAAATCTATACTACCTATAGATTTAGGTAGATATCTCAAGATTCAAATTAAGTTTGCCTTTAAATTGCTTATCTAGGAAATTTTAAAAAAATCTAAGGACTTAAAGGCAGTGGACGCAGTGAAAAGTGGTAATAATTAAAACAGATAGAATAATTGGAAATCTATATACAGAATAGCACAACACATGTAGAATACCAGTCAACTGTTTCTTGCTCTGAAAATACTCAATAGCTATGAAGACAAGAACTCCACATACTGCCATTTGTAGGATACACCCAATGAAATGGATGGCTTCCCATAAGGTAAGTACAGTTAAAAGACCACAATTCAACAATCTCCAGCCCCAAATAATTCAATTTATTTCTTTTTAAATCAGTTTTATTGAGGGATCACATACAATAAAATTCATCAATTTTATATGTAAAATGTGATGAGTTTTGACCAATGTATATGATCATATAACTACCACCACAATAAAAATACAGAACATTTTCATTACCCCAAAAGTTCCCTCATGTCCCTTTGCAGTCAAATTTTTCCTCTAGTCCTCGGCTTCTGGCAACTTAATCTGCTTTTGTCACTAGAGTTTTATTTTTCAAAAAATTCCCATAACTGGAATTGTATGGTATATATTTTTTATTCTTTCACTTAGCATAATGTTATTGAGATTCATTGATGGTGTTCTCTGTATGAGTAGTATATATATATATTTTTTATATCTGAGGTGTATGCCACTATACAGATAGGCTACAATGTAAAATGTCTTAGTCTTAAATATGAATGGATCAGCTAACACTTAAGAAAAGTCTCCTATATTGAAAAAAAAAAAAAAAAGAGGAGATGCAACATAGTAAATGAAAGAGGGGGGCAAACATAGAAGAACAAAAAAATCAAAGGAGAGAAAAAAGCTTTGTAAAAGATTTTAACGTATATTATAGAAGAGATATGAGAATTTTTTTTCTCTCTTACATAAGAGAAAAATACTTTGAGAAAGGAAAAATTCAAAGAAACAAGAAACCACTCTCAAAATTTTAAATACTATTTTTAAAAGGAAGTTGAAAGGTAAAGTCAGATAAAGTAAAAGAAATTTCCAAAAAATAAAAATACAGGAAAATCTAAGAGATGGAATATTTAAAATATTAATGAAGGTAGTCTAATATCCAATTAATATTAATCCCAGAATGAAAGAATGGAAAAATAAAGAGAAGAAAATTATCACAGGAAAATGTCATGGAACTGAAGGATACAAAATGTCTAGATTGAAAAAGACTCATTGACTGCCTGGGATCAGGAATTAATAAACACCTACAACAAAGTGCTTCACTGTGAAATTTCAGAACATGGATGCTAAAAAGGAATACCTGAGAAGCTTCCAGAGGAAAAAAATAAAATCAAATTTAGTGCAAAAGTTCAAGAATAAAATGACATCAGACTTCTCATCAGCAACAGTCTTCAAAATTCAGAGGGAAAGGGAAGTTACTAAATATTCTGAAGTCAATGAAGCTATTAGCCAAACGTAGAATAGAAGAAATAAATGCAAATAAGCAGAAAATTAACTTACCATGTTCTCTTCTTGGTAAGCCCATTAGGACTTGTCCTAATGCTGGGACTTTGGTCCTAGTGCTCTAGCAGTAAAATAAGAGAGAAAGGGTGGGGACGGGGATTAATTTCAGAAAAAGAAAGCAAAGAATCCTTCCCAGAAAAATCAAAACTGAATTCTTAGGATAAAACCCAGTCCAATTGGAGAAGGAGGACTGAGATACTGAAAGGCAGATCGTAAGAGAAACAGAAATTCGATAGAACAATTACATGATGAACATTTGAAAATGATTAAAATTTTGTGGCTGGAAAATTATGCAAGCAAAAACTGACCCAGTTAGACACTCCAGGAAAAACAAAGCGCTTTATAAGAAAAAGATGAAATTCTGGTACACTATTTGGCTCAGCAGTAAACAATATTTACAAATCATGATAATACAATTACTGATATGATTTAACACAATTAAAATGTCATTGATCATCAAGAAATTAATAAATATTGTGCAAAGTAGATTAATCAGGACATCAACTTGTATAGGGATAATATTTAGAAGGAACAGATAAGAGTTAAAAATGGTTTCCAATGGAAAGATACAACTGGGATGTGAGGAAGGACTGGGCCAGCAACTGCTGTATTCTAGTGTACACCTCTTAGTATTGCTGATTTATAAATATAGCATCTATTATTCTTATAAAAATTCTAATGTTTAGTTTCAAAGTTCTACCAAAATTTGGGGCTGCTAGGGGAGAATGATCCTTTAAAATAAATTACAGAACAGATTTTAATGTTTAATAAGAATCTTTACAATAATAATAAATATCCATTGAGTGCTTCTAAATTTCCAGGCCCTCTTCTAAGTTTTCTATGTGTATTAGCTGATTTAAAAGGACAAAGAAATTTACTCTAGGGCCTCAAATACAGGGAAGACATGCCTTATTTAAAATTGAAAAATTCTGATGTGTAAAGCAAAAGGGAATCTGGTCTTCTTTTTATATTCCCACCTTCATCTAGCCTTTAGCATTTAGTATCTGAACTATAAAAAGTGCCTTCTAGTTGCCTGATCCCCAAACTTCCCCTTTTTCAATCTATTTTACACAAGCTCCCAGACTAACATTCCCCAAACACTATGCTGGTTTCGTTGCACCTCTGCTCAAAAGTTATCAGTGGCTCCACTTCATCTAGCGAATAAAGTACAATCTTAGCATTCATTTAAATTTCTTCTGGGGCTCCTTTCAACTATCTTCCTTTTATAGTTTCAAGTTTCATCAAACTAGTCCTTTTGTAAATATGGACTAGTTACCTTTCTCCAACATGCGTTGTGCTTTGTACTCTCTTATGTCATACCTTGCACCTAAAATGCTTCTGCTCTCCCAAAATTCACTTAACAAATTGATAGCCCATTCTTCAAAGTGCAGTTAAGGCATCTCGAGCTCTATCTACACTGCCATCCTCAGTCACAAAGGCAGAAATGATTTCTCCTTCAACTGCATGCCAATGCCAATGAGGATCAACCTGAGTTTCTCTGCTGGCCATCTCCTGGCCAATTCTATGCCCTGCTCAATGCCACTGACTGCATCACAGATTTTCCCTTTAAGTTCTTTCCTGTTCCCTTCCTGCTCTAATGCTGTGTCTCTGACAGTAGCTGCATCCATCCACGGCCACAAGTCCCAAATTGTGGCCTCTCTTTGTGGTTCCAGTTCTCCCTGGGCTCTAATAACTCCATTTTACCATTATTCGCTTAGCCCTAGAGTGACAGTAGTTACCCACTGTTGCTATAGTCTTTTGCTTTAATTTTTCCTTAACCCTATCTGCATCTCTGCAAGCAGACTCATCATTAAATTCATAAGCCTGTGAAATAGAAAGCCACTAAGGAGAAAGAGTTAGATGAACCATCTGGAGTAAATTCTGTGGCCCGCCAGGACTCTGGCCCATATGACATTCATCTATCTCTCATTGCCTTCTATCGTAATATATGTCTGATTTACCCGAAGACTATGAATCTCCTAAGTAAGGAGACCATACTTGACTCATTTTTGCTATTTAGGTGCCTGGTCATAATACATTTTCAATAAATGATTGGGAAGTCAATGAATCTTAACGGGCCTATTTAATGCACTCCACAAAGGTCTGGTAATTACCAGTCCCTGAATAGGAGAAGATTTTCACATAAACTTTCTGTTCTTAGATGTCACTCTGATTAGGATTATTAAAGGAACACAGTCCTGACAACAGTGAACAAAGAGGGGGAAATAGACAATTCTGAGAAGAGAGCACTTTGAACCAGAGATGTGTGAACCCAGAAGCATTTTGAGATTGGCATCATGTCTTGAACTAGTTTTCAAAGGAATCAGACTTGGCCAAACCCAAAGAGAACTTTGCCAAGCACTTTTCCCCTTAATTTTTAAACCCATGTGTATTTTAAGGGAAATTCAATCCATATGTTTCTGATTCATTTACACTTAACTCATCAAAATGTTGTTTTGTAAGAGTTATTTGATGTCCCAGTCTTTTGAGCTTTTGTGGAGAAATGCCTTCCCCCTCTTAGAAATAAAAACCTTTTGGCAAGTCATACACAAAAATTGATCCCTGAAAAGTTCGAAGTCATTTCAAACCTCAAGGCCCACAAGGTTCCAGTGATTCCTTACTGGATCTGATAGGACTCCTATCTCTGTAGAAATCTGAGGGCTTTTGCTGAAGAGACACGTGGTTGCACAAGGATGGAAGTCTGACCCAGCAAAAAGACAAAGAGAATTTTAAACTCCAAAGTGGGAGAACAGGCATGTAAAGTGGCAAAGAGATGAGAAGAAGCTACAAATCAAACACCAAAAACAGAGAGACAAAGAGAATAAATGAAACAATTTTCTGTGTACAGAAGCTCAAAGACAAGGCAGGGAGAGAGGGAAATATGAGCAAATATATGTCATGGAACACATATATCAGAGCTCTCAGAATCCTGTTTTAGAAAACCAAATGCCTTGGCCATTTGGGAAGCAATTATGAGAATGTGTTATTAATTACTTAGTTGTGCATATTTACTTGAGAAACAATAGTTCTCACTATGGATCCTGCCAGCTTGCCTGCTTGACTTCTATCACCAATACTAATATTATTTCAATAGGCCCTTCATTTTTCTTTATTCATATCCATAGCTGAACTTATACATATGCAGTTCTCATAACACTATCCTTCAAAGCATCAAAGAGAAGTGGCTATTTACAAACACAGATGACCAGAAATTGGGCCAGGTCATTGATGCTATTCATTAATATCTCCTAACAATCCATGATGCTGTTGCCCAGGAAACAAAGCCAAGTCTGTATCTTAGATCTCAAGTTCTTCTTTTGTAAAATGCCTTACCTAAGATGTCATAAAAATAATAAAACTCAGGAAAATATAAAGCACTCTGCAAAGACAAGGAGGAACAAGAATATTTCAATTGAGGGTTTAAATGTGAATAACAATGAGTGTGAGCCTTAACAAAATGCCTAAAGACTTGAGTATAATTTCCTGGGTTGACGTTCTCAAAGGAAAGAAGCTCCAAAGGGGATAAATGAGAGACTATTAAAAAAAACAAAATTCTGGCAACATAATCACTTATGTTTTCAAGTGGAAGTGAAGGTGGAGACATCTAAAGAAGAGTGTTTTTTTTCTAGTTTTGTTAAAAAAATAAGCTTAGAATTTTTTTTAAAGGAGTCCACACAGGCCTGAAAGAGTGGCTTCAATGGAAAGCAATAAAGGAAGGCCCAAGCTTGCAAAAACATGTTCATGAAAATATTAAAGAGCTTTAGCAGCTATCTTGAGAGAATGGGCAACAAGAAAAACACTCCTACTTGGGGATGCAAATCAGGTAATGTCTGATATCAGCTAGAAAACAGAAATATCTGCCCTATCAAACAGAATGACACTGTTTATTTGTTTGTATTCCCCAACTGGAATACGAGTTCCTTCATGATGGGGTCTTCTTCGTTCCCCACCTCAGATGCAGAGGAACTAGTGCATCTAATTCAAGCTTAGTATATATTTGGAGAACAAAAAAATTGATGTCAAATGAAAGACTCTACCATGTGACTATCTCCATCTCTGCTAATTCTCTCCACATATATGTAACCTTCATCTAGCAACCTGACAGCCATCCTATCTCCCTCTAAAGCAAATAAGGCCAAGTCTACACATCTGTCCACTCACTGTCATCATAAGTGGCATCAATCACATACTTTACCTAGTTCACTGCATCTTCTTTCCTTCCAGCTCCATTTCACATAAGTGGGTGGACCGCTGGTAGAATCTTCCAAGCCTTGTCTGCACCTACTACTCCTACACCTACCCCTCCCTAAAATGCTTTCTTACTTTCCATCTTTGGTGTTGTGCCAATTTAAAATTGAACCACCATTATCCAACCCTCACTGGGATGTTTCTTACAATCATCTACTCCTCTCTAATGTCACCTCTTCCTGAGAATGCATCAGTTTCTGCTTCCTGTTTATTACCAGACACTCTTGCCCCAGTTATCCAGCATGCTGTCTGCATGCTTTCCTGCCTCAAGACAGCCCATGCTGGAAGATGCTATGAGGCAATGCCCTACACAGCAGTAGTCACACAGCTGCCCTCTAAGGCAGAGGAGCCTCCAAACACTGAGAAATTACACCCAGGGCCATTAGGGAAAGGAACAGGCAATCTGCAAAAGCTCAGGCCAAGCTAACTTCATTTCTTTTTCTGGATAGCATGGATGTATCTTGATTTAAGCAAGGCATTTGAAATTGTAAAATCAGAATCAGTGGAGATTTCATAGAATTGAGGCTCAACACTTGGTTGGGGGTGAACTCCACTGAGCATCTGATGGACACTGGGAACACTATTCACACAAGTTTATCGTACCATTTCAGAAGTCATGCACTACATATTAAGAACATTGTTTTAGCAGCTGACTAGCCCATCTTCCATCAATGATTTTAAAAACGCATGCTAATGTCAATGACATCTAAGTTGTATTCAAATACTATGATCCTATCATTCTAATAAAATAGTGATCATGAAAAGAAACGCGTTTTTAATGTTTGCCACATGCCACGTTCTATCCTAAGTACTGTACCTACTTTGCTTTATTTAATTCTCACAACAAACCTATCCATTTTGCATTATTATAATCTACAAATACAATTGTAATACAGATGAGGAAATTGAGGTTTAGAAAAACTAAGTCATGTGCCCACGGTCACACAGCATGTGGGTGAGTTAAAATCCAGACATGGATCTGTCGGTCTCTGTGTCAGGATAGATGAGGTTATAACTCCCCAAAGCCCATTGGCTTAAAATCACAGAGGTACATTTCCCCTTACACTAGAGGTCCATCACACCTCAGCAGGGGTTCTCTGCTTTTCTTGGTTACTCAGAGTCTCAGCTGACAGAGCAGCCACCATTTCCAATGTTGTCAGTCTCTTTATATGAGAGAAAATGAATCTGAGTGCCTCTTACAAAATTTCTTTTTAATATTACTATTTTATTAGAATCATAGGATCCCAGTACTTGGATGCAATTTAGATTCCATCAGCATTAAGATGCCTTATTTATTTATTTATTTATTTATTTATTTATTTATTTTTCTTAGATGGAGTCTTGCTCTGTCACCCAGGCTGGAGTGCAGTGGTGCGATCTCAGCTCACTGCAAGCTCTGCCTTCCAGGTTCATGCGATTCTCCTGCCTCAGCCTCCCGAGTAGCCCGCCACCATGCCCAGCTATTTTTTCGCATTTTTAGTAGAGACGGGGTTTCATCGTGGTCTCGATCTCCTGACCTCATGATCCGCCCGCCTCGGCCTCCCAAAGGCTTTATTTTCTTTCATCATTGATAGAATGATGGAAGACATAAGTTAGGTTAGTCGCTGCTAAAACAATGCATTAAAATTCTGTGGCCCAGAGTAACTTCTCCTCACATCTCTTTGGACAAAACAAATCATGTGGGCAAATGGAAAGAGAACAGAAATTGCAATCTTACTCTATGTCCAGGATGTGGAATCCTGAAAATATCTGGCAAGCATCAAAACATCTACTGCACTCCAAAAGCCCATGCTATTAGCAACAATTTCTATATACCCTCAACCTAAGAAATGAAATGTTATGTAGCCATGTTTTTCCATAGCCATGACATCATACAGGGAATAATCCATATCAAATGTCATTCCTCACCGTCTGCTTCTGTGTACCTAAAGTTTTATGGTATGACCTATTTGGAATGTTGAAATTGCACTAAATTCCGAATACCTACCCATGATCTGTCTCTAAAATGCAATATATCATAATATAAGGTTTAATTATAGAAGCAGTTTAGCAGTAACCAAATTTAAATCCTATTTTTTTCTGATCTTTGCCCTTGCTTTCTGGAAAAAAAAGTTCCTTTAAGCAAGCAATTTGCTGTGTTACCACAACTCATTAAAACAATGCTGCTGATTTGCCCTTTTATCTCCAAAATTATTCTATTCTGGGAAGTTAAAACTACAGAAATAACTTCCTTTTGATTTTTATTTCCTCCAATGTCTGTGGATGGTGCTTTATAGTTTGCAGAATACAGGAACTTTTCACATCAATGATTTCATTTGATCAGCCTTTCATATAAGCATTATTTTCATTATAGTTCTCCAAATGAATAGATGGTTAATTTTTTTAAAAAAAAGAAAAAAACGTAGCCTAAGGCCATACAGCTAAAAAGAGGGTGATGCTGAGATTCCACCCATCCCTTCTGATTCCAGCCTGTGCTTCTTCCTGTCGTACGTCCCAAATCTTTGTGCCAATTCTCTTTAACTGCTGGTAAAAATCAGTCATGGCCTGTCCTCTTTTTTGTGCGAGAATATCTAGGACAAAGAGTTCCGTATCCCAAAATGATGCTGACCTCCGAGGCTCCCACAGAAAAAGGGTCACAAAGTTTCAAGGGAGAAAGTATGTATTCTCTTAAGCAAAGGTAAACTTAGCATCTGTAAGAAGTTCCCTAGTCAGAAAAGTTTTTATTAGCAGGCAATAAATAAATAAATAAATAAGCTCCTCAACGGAGAGTCTTCTAAAGATAGAAAAACTAACCTGTAGTAAGCACCGGCTATGAGCCCAGCCCTTGATATTGTTTGGGTTAATAATGGCTGAGGTTTCTCGAGCATTGGCTGAAAAAGTTCCAGGGTTAAAGCATTACACGCACTGGTACGTTTTATCCTTGCAAAATCCCCACAATGGAGATATAGTCATCATTCCTTTTTCGCACACGAGGAGACTAAGCATTAGAGACAGATGCCAACATCACACACAGCCGACAAGTGGCTGAACTAAGATTTAAACACAGAGGGTCAAACACCGAGCCTGCCTCCTTGTGACTTAACGACGACGGCAAGCCTAGTACACAGAGATCATTATTCTCACTTTACAGAAGTGGGAACAATAGCACAGAGAGGTTAAGGAATGCTTTCAAAGCTGCACAGCCAGCAGGTGATGGAGTGAGAATGAACTCAGATTTGCCCCCATATCAAAGGCCAGTTATACCTGGTGCTGGTGAAGCTGAGTCTTTGTCCAAAGAACTCTGCCTCTTTTAACTTAGGGGCCATCTCAGCAAAGGGAACATCACAGAGATCAATCACCAGGGATGGAATGACAATGCCAGACCCACATTTGTACTCTGGCTCCCAGTCTACTGATCCAGGCATGCTGTTAATCTCCAGGGCTTATAGAAGAGGAAATTCTGTTTGTTCCTAGAGGCCTTTGAGGCATCTTCCATTCGGAACTTGCACAACACTGTTCCTCTGACTGAGATTGGCTCCAAGTGTCTGCTACTGGGGCATCATTCCATTTCTTCAGGCTTGTTTGAGGCGTTAATACTCAGACACTTCCCCAGCCATCCTCAGCCACCTCCCTTCACCAGAGTCACCATAGAGACACGTTTGCATCTGTAAGGACAATGCATGTCCCCCATTTCTAGGATTAAGCATGTCACCTTTCAAGGAATGTTATGCCTGTGGCCGTCACTCATGCCTCTTATTTCACAGCAGATGAAGTGAATGATGATGGTCACAGCTCTGGCACATTTACAGTGATCACCTTTCTTAATATCTGAGGAGCACTGAACAGGGATGTTGAAACATGTTTCTGATTTTAAAAATTATCTTGTACAGTTAGAATGGCTATTACTAAAAAGTAAAACACACACACACACACACACAGATGTTGGTGAGGTTGTGGAGAAAAGCAGACACTTATACACTACTGGTTGGAATGTAAATTACTGAAACCTCAATGGAAAACAGTGTGGAGGCTTCCAAAGAACTAAAAATAGGACTACAATCCAGCAAACCCACCACTGGGTATTTACTTGAAGGTAAGGAAATCATCTGATCTAAAAAGATACCTGCATTCATATGTTCATCGCAGCACTATTCACAACAGCAAAGTGATGGAATCAACCTAAGTGTGCATCAAGGGATGGTTGGATTTAATGTGTGGTATATATGTATAGATCTAGATATGTGTACACGTACACATACATTTGTATAGATCTAGATATCTGGATGCATGTGTGTGTGTGTGCGTGTGTGTGTGTATATCTCCATACCATGGAAATCTACTCAGTCATAAAAAAGAATGAAATCATATCTTTTACAGCAACAAGGATGGAACTGGAGGTCATTACCCTACGTGAAATGACTTAGAAACAAAAAGTCAAAAACTGCATGTTAGAAGTGGTAAACAGTGGGTACACATGGAAATACAGAGTAAAATAATAGATACAAGAGACTCCACAAAGTGGCAGAGTGGAAGGGGGGTACCTACTGGGTATAATGTACACTATTTAGGTGATGGATACACTAAAAGCCCACACTTCACCACTATGCAATACATCCATGTAACACAACTGCACATGAGCGCCTAAGTCTATAAATAAAATTTTTAAAAATCAAAAAAAGTCTACGAATTAAAATTTTAAAAATCTGCTATGTTCTGTTGCTGGCCAAATATCCTTCTTGGTTACAGACATAATCAGGAAGATCATAATTTTATTAATAACATGCTATTGGAGAAATATAGCAAATAATCGTGTCTCATCAGGTCAAAGTGACAGAAAGAAGTGCAGCACTTCCTCATGGCCCACAGAATTGGGCAACTTGTAGCAGTGAACTAATGACTCTGCTGTTTAATTTATGTATTTGAGTAAAGCAAGGAATCAAGAAAGTAGGAGACTTTGATGAAGAAAGCCTAAGGCTGGGCACGGTGGCTCCTGCCTGTAATCCCAGCACTTTCGGAGGCCGAGGTGGGCAGATCACGAGGTCAGGAGATTGAGACCATCCTGGATAACACGGTGAAACCCTGTCTCTACTAAAAATACAAAAAATTAGCTGGGCGTGGTGGTGGGCGCCTGTAGTCCCAGCTACTCGGGAGGCTGAGGCAGGAGAATCACTGGAACCCAGGAGGTGGAGGTTGCAGTGAGCTGAGATCATGCCATTGCACTCCAGCCTGGGCAACAGAGTGAGACTCTGTCAAAAAATAAATAAATAAAAAAAGGGGAGTTGCAGGACAAAGTGAGTGAAGAACATGAAGAACATAGAGTGGCCATGTGGTACAGTGAATGGGAATGTTCCTACTAGACAGGAACTCAGAGAGGGTGCGGGCTGTGCTAGAAATGTCCTGAAGCTTCTAACCAATGAACTCAAAATCCCTCACTCCACTTTCCCATTACCAACATAAAAGGGCAACTTTCATTGTATTCACCAGCCACACATCTCCTGATTCCTTCAAACTCATTCCTACTGTTCATTATAATCTCATTCCTTGTAGGTAAAAGTAAAATAAAAATAATAAAAAGTATGTGAAGAGTAACCCAGGTTACAGAACAGAGACAAAATAACCCTGAGATGATAAAGTGCCTTGCCTTCAATACCCAGCCAGGCATTGTCCCATGCAGAGCTGGGCTGAGGACAGTTCAGAAGGCCCGTCAGAACCTCTGTGGACCATGTGACAACTACAGAAATCATCGATGGAGACCTGACCCTCAGGTTTAAATGGGATAGTACGTATGCCACAGGCAACTTTTAGAGACTTTTATTCTACCTCACATATGCAAAAATATAGCGTCTAGCTTTGCTGGGTATGAAAATCTAAATTTAGAATCACTTCAAAATTGCCTCTGATTCCAGGAAGAACGCCTGAAAGAACAAAAAATAAAGAAAGCTGGAGACATTGAAGAAGTTGTTTTTTTGTTTTTGTTTTAAAAAAAAAAAGAAAAGGTACAAGAACTTGTCCATCCTGACAAAATGCATCAACTAATTTCTATTTGTTTTCTCTAGAAGTCAAGTGCATAGCAGCTCAATGAGGCATCTGAATCTGCAAAAGAGAAGTGAATATTCATGAAGTTTATTTTCCCAAAAGGTCTGTGTTTTAAATGTACAGTGCAAGCAATCAAACTGAATCATTTAAAAATCAGGTTTGTAAATTTGAGTTCCCTTCCAAGGGTTTATTCTAGTAGGAATTTGTACTTCTGAGATGCTGGGGAAAGCCCTGGCAAATAAAGACTGCCAGAAAAAGCAAAGATAGTATCTGCTGTTCCACAAACAAAGCAGTTACTGCACGGCAGGTAATTCGGCTGTGTGATGCAGGCAAGCGCTGTAACCTGTGCTACTAACCCCTTACTAGGTCCCATCTAAACTGTTTCATGCCTGAAAATTGCTACGGGGTTAAATTGTCCATCAGCAGGAAGGGAAAGAGGGAAGCTTCAAGTTCATGATAGGGAGCATGTTCAGAGACGCATCAAGCTTGAATGTAAAGAGAGGGAGGAGAAATGTCTGTGAAGAGATTGTAGAGCTAAGGTAAGAACAGCTTTAAAACAGCAGGCAGAGTCACGGAAGTAAATGGATAGAATGGAAGAGTTCACTCACTAGACCTAGAGAGACCTAGACTAGATTCACAGAGATTAAAATCACCCCAGCTGGTACACACAAGTTTTCTAGAATTCTAGGAGTCCACAGAATAGCATTAATCACCATGGGAGTCTGGCATCACTGCTGTGTGGAGCTGCCTTCATGAAGCCGGCAGAGCAAAGATCCAGGAGCAGAAGCCCAAAAAGCATTGAAGGAGAGAAGCAGCAGGATGGGGCTTCCAGAGGTAGGAAAGGGCAATGCCAGGAAAAGATGAATCTGTTTATTTCCCCCAGTGGGCTCTCATCACGGCTGTGGAGTCGGGGGAGATTCCAGGGTGGCTTAAACAAAACCATGAAGATTAACATCTTTGGCACTTTTTTAATCTTCTTATCAGCAAGCTGAGCTCTCACTGATATCCTGTGTCTGTCAATGCTTAAGTTGCAAGGAAGTTTGGAGACAGACAGTCCCAGACTCTGCAGCTTTCTAGCTGAGTAACTTTGAACATGATATTCAAATTTTCACTTTCTCTTCTGAATAATGGGAGTAATAACTGTGCTTTACATTTCAAAGGGTTAACAAGAGTTAAAAATATAGGTGAGGGACTTAGCACAGAACCTGGCACAAACTAAGTACTCGATATTCATTGCCACCATTGTCAAGACTTGTTAAAACGTAGACTGACGAAGGCTTAAAAAAAAAGCTCTCTCCCAGAGTTGACAGAAAATGCTGTATTTGGATTGGTATTCAGAGGCTGGGAAACTTCGCTGGTACCCTCTCAAAGCTTCACACAAACATGAGTTCAACAAAAGAATGAGCATTTATTGTGTGTGTTTGGGGAAGCCACCAGTGACAAAAATACAGTCCGTTCTCTTAAAATATCTTAAAAAGAAAACAAAAATTAATGAAATATAATATATATTTTATATATATGTGTGTGTGTATATATATGTATACATATACATATATATTTTTCAACCTGACAAAGAACTACAAATGTATATGAAAAGTTAAACATTAAAATTTAATACAGCAGGCCCTTTTTTGACCCATCTATTTATTTTTGAAGTAATTTCTTAAATTAGCTCAATACATTCCATTGTCTTGTTCCTGGTTTTAGATTAGATAGAAAAAAATATATATATCTTCTTAAATGTCTGGTTAAAATGATGGTTTCCTTCCTTTAAAGATAAGTAGTAATATGTTGGATTCACTTTTTGTTGACTTGGAATACAAGCATGGATTCCACATGGGAGTCTCTGACTTCGATTCTTGTGAAATAAGCACAGGAGACTGCAAGACAGGGAAAATGAATTCTAAAGAATAAGATGTTTTGTGGCCAAGGTTGAAAAACAGATTTAATGCAGAATTAATCTTCAGAAGGTATTCGTGAGCATTTGAAATATGTCGCGTTGTTACCTGTATGATATTATCCTAACCTGTAGCCTGAAGGTCTTCCTTCATGCCATCCTGTGGCTTTTGTCATTACCTTAATCAAATGTGTAGGGCTTGTGACCATGGTGTCAAAGTGTCTTTGTAGAAAAGTCATCATTGTTGAGGGTTAAGAGTTTAACCATATCACTTGAACTCTTACCCAAAAGCTAGGGCCTAACTAGACATGTAATGTCAAGATGAAACAGGGAAGAATTAAGAAAACGTACTGAGGCTTTCAGCATTATATTTAACATTGTCAAAATCTTTTTGATATCTCAAAGAGGCCACCAAAATTATTCAGGGCTAAGCTTTTTACTTGGGGAGATAACAAACCTCTTTTGGCCTTCTTCTTTTTGTTCATTGGATTTGAAAACTTTGATGTGATATAGAAAAGAATAGGTAGCAAAGATTCATATTAAATCAGCCAATTCCATTTATGAAAAATCAACCAATTCCACTTATAAAAAAAATGTATGGGGAAAAAATTGTCTGAAATGCTTCAAAAATTTTCTGTGGATTATGATTACTAATAATGTCATTTTCCCATTATCACACATGGATAGATTGATTTTCTTTAAAAAATGATAATTATTAAAAGTTAAGATTATTGTCTTTTAAGAATTATTTTTGAAATTTAGGGTGAAGGTATAAATATGGTATTTTCATCAAAAATATTTATATTTCACACTTAACTTACTAGTTCTTCATTACAAACACTAGCTCCTCAAAGCCTTGAGTAGTGAAATTCAATGTTCCAATTTACTTGTATAAAAACAAATATGGAAGACTTAAGATTCCATATTTAAAAATTTGTTTTATTATTTTTCAGCATCTTCTAGGAGAGACCAATGTGCTGCCAAATGGAGATTTTTGGAAATCTACTTTAAAGAATATATAATAAATAATATTTGCTTAAATAAACATAGTTACTAATACGTAACTGAATAGTAACCACCAAAATATGAACCCCTTTAAGACAGAAAAACTCATTCATCCAAGCTGAGCTGTTCTTCAAAACAAACAGCTCAGAAATAAATATGCTTATCAATAACAACATATTTGTATTTATATTTAATAAAGCACTATCTCACATATTTTATTTAGTTCTTACTGTAACCTATGGCTTAGCTTGTTTTAATTTTCATTTTAGAAATGAGAAAAGTGAAACTTTGAGCAAGTAAGCTGCTTAAAGTTTCACAGGTAATAGTTTCAGAGCTACAATTTAAGTGAGTTCTTATACTCCATGACCAGGGTTATTTCACCTTTGTCACATTAAATTCCTTGTCAATCACAGTAATACTGTTTAAGCTCAAAGTATTAGTAGAATTTTGTTTTTGGAATCACCTTTGAAACCCATTTATGAATCATAGAGGAAAATCAGTTTCATTATTTTAGAGTTGCAATGTAGTTTTTGATCAGTTAAAGAGGTGTTAAAATGGATGACCACATCATCAGGTTATTCCCCCAAATCAAAGCCACTTTCAAATTATAAAGATTTGCCACCCTGGAAAATATTCAAATAAACTCACTTGGTCTTAGCAAAAAAATTCAAAATTGAAATTTCTGAACTGTTTTAATCAATGGCAAGATGGTTGAAATGAATATACAATGTACTGGGTGCACTTGAATTGCTTAGAATCTTTTTGTCTCTTAAATGAGAATAAATAACCCCCTGTAATTTTGCCTGCATTCTTCTTATTTTTAGTGTTATCTATGACACACTGAGGCAGGAATAGGAGGAATTTCATTCAGTCAGATTCTATAGTGGGATCACTTCCATGAGGAAAAAAGTAAAATCAGTTAGGTATAACAGATTGAGCTATTTCTCCTTAACAATACCTGAAACTTTTTTAACCAGACCTTTATAAAAGAGTGGGAGAGAGGAACTAAAAGGAACTGAACTCAAATAACAGCACTGAATTTTTAGCTTAAATGTAAGCATCTATAGTAAACTTCAGTTAACAAGCACCTTTAAATTGCAATGTTGATCTGAATTTAATTCTATTCCATTTTCCCCATTAGGGAATTAATTTTATCCAAAGTGTCTGCCTTTAATTTTTTCCTTTTTCATTGTCTAGAATTCATGCTAGCTCAAGAGCTAAAATATTAAAGGCAAAGAATTTGGAGTCTTTATGTCTGTAATTATTTAAAGCTGAATTTTCAGCATAGGAGAATTCACTACCAGATTTTCTGTAGTTCTAATTTACATTTTCTGTTTCAATTTACAATTAACAAGCAAAATGAACAGAGCATACTGTGACCCATCCCATTCAGCGTTTGGCAAACACATTAATTCCAAGGCAGCTAAGAATCAGGTAGGGATCATGTTTATAATGCCAACTTCTGCTCCTCCCCACCCCGATACCACCAAAAGAGAACCTACTGCAGTGGGTTTAGGGTTAGACCCAGGCAGAGAGTTCCTGAACCACTCTTTAGATGATATGAAATATAAACTTTTTCTGCTTTTACTGGGTTAGTAAACAAAGTTTAATGAACTCATTATTGCTTTTGTTAAAATGACAACTTCATAGATGAATGCTATCCAAAAGTCCTTTCTCAAAAATTTGCTATAGTATCACATAGCTAACCACCATATCCCAATTGCCAATACCTGAGATTTTGCTGTACTTTATTTATTACCTTTAGAACAAAAATATTTTACAATGGTTTCTTTCTGATTATTAACAAATTTTGCATTAATTAAACATGTCAACTAAGAGGTTACTATGATATTTTCCTTTGGCAAGCATCCTGAAAAGTTTTGTCGTCTGCACTTTTTACCATAATGGTGGAAGAATTCAAGAAATATTCTAAGTCTAAAGATATACAGTGCTTCAGGTCTCTTATGTGGCTCGATAAAGCATGTAGATGTAATACCTGGCTGACTAATAGAAATGTTAAGAAAACAGAGTTTTAGCCACAGGAAAGTTACCGAATATGGCTTCATAAGTTTTAATAAAGATATCATTCTCACATACTTTATTATTTCCCTTTTATAAAATGAAAGTAATTGGACAACTGGTTACTTGGAGCCTTCACTTCTGAAAATCATTTTTCTGGTGCTATGGGTTGCTGAGTGAGAATCTCTTTGGACCTGCTTCTCTCCTTTCTGTTCATTACTGGGGTTAATCAAAACCCAGACCTTTCTCCGACCTCAAACATATTACCATGATGGGCTGAGAAAATCGGTAAGTATATGTTTTCTTTGATTTTTCAAACTGTCTGTGTTTGGTAAAAGCAGGATGTAGAAGACAAAGAAATAATGAATTAGAGCTACCTGCAGTAGCTCTAATTTTAGTCTTGTGCAAGCCCCAAGGAAAGAATTTCTACAGTGGTAAAGACAAGAATGTATAGCTACTAAAGGTCAATTGCTTGTTCTGACAAGCTGCTCCTTTGGTGATGATCTCTTTGCCCCACATTCTAGAGACCTGTCTGTCTTTCAGCAACTCAGCTATCCCTAAAAGGAAGGCTTCTTAGGATAAGAATGCTGGTTTCGTGCGGTCTTGCTGTGGGAGTTGCATTTTGGCTGTCTTCTTTTTGATTGTGCTAAAAGTGAAAATATTTGAAGGATCCACGTAAAAAAAGAATAAACTCCAAATCATACCAGGTAAACCCCATTTTTCTAATCATTATAATTAAAAATCCAACACAGTACAATTTCATATTCTTGTAACCTTTACTACTTTCCTATGTAACATTTACTATTTAGAGCGTCAGCCAAATATCCAAAGGACATTTCCCTGAATATGATGCTTGAGCTTCCATCCCAGATAAAACAGAAAAAAAAAAAACTCTATGGGGATTCTCTGTACTTTCTGTTGAATTTTTAGTAAACCTACAACTGGTCTAAAAGTATAGTCTATTAATTTATTTAAATCTATTACTGAATTGACACAATATTTATGAATATGCTAAACTGCATCCTTAAATTCTATCTAATATGAGTTACCTAATTTCATCTGGATAGGCGTGTGCTCTTGAATTAAAATTTGCCAGAGAAAATTACTGAAAAAGCTTATAGCCATTTCAATAAAGTAGGTCTTCACTGGGTTTCTGAGTGTTATAGCAAAGAATGAATGGAAAAAAGGTGGGGAAGAACAGTTCTGATATTTCATTCACAAGTACGTGGAAGGATGTGAAATGAGATACTTAAATGTGAGAGCTCTATTAAACTGAGAAGGCTGTCAGAAAGCAGAGGCCAGACATACGATAAAATTGCTCTAAGACTTTTAGAAATTCTGACAAAAATCCCATTCAATGAGTGGTGACCTGGAAAAGTTTGAAGTATCAATATAAAACACAGATAAATCTTATTTAGTAGCAGGAAGCTGGGAGACAATTACCCTTGGAGATACTTGGAGGTATTAATGGATGAAAAGATACAGTATTCATTTGTTCATTCACCTGCCAAATACTTATTAAGCACCTGTTTTTAAAGTGGGGTTCCCAAACTTTGCTGCACATTAGAATCATCTAGGGAGTTTTAAAAAAATTCTGATACCCAAGTCACATCCCATATTAATTAACTCAGAATGCCTGGGGAGGGGAGCCAGGTGTCAGTAAGTTGTTAAAGAGCACCAGGTGATTCCAATATGCAGCCAAGATTTAAGGCATTTATCCATCCAAAAAAAGTAAATTGTGCGTGATTGCTTCTCTTAAGGAACTTGAAATCTAGGAAAGACAATTAGTCATGTACAAAAGCAAATACAAAGTAGAATGCAACATGTGCTTTATTTTTATTTGTTATTTATTTATATTTTTTTGAGATGGAGTCTTGCTCTGTTGCCCAGACTGGAGTGCAGTGGCGTGATCTCGGTTCACTGTAACCCCCGCCTCCCGGGTTCAAGCAGTTCTCCCGCCTCAGCCTCCAGAGTAGCTGGGATTACAGGCACGTGCCACCACGCCCGGCTACTTTTTTGTATTTTTAGTAGAGATGGGGTTTCACCGCGTTAGCCATGATGGTCTCGATCTCCTGACCTCTTGATCTGCCTGCCTTGGCCTCCCAAAGTGCTGGGATTACAGGCATGAGCCACCACGCCCAGCCAACATGTGTTTTAAATGCACTATCTCATTGTGAAGTTGGCTTGGTGAAGTATCATTTCTCGAACCAAGCAGTTCTGGGGCTCCAAGGAGCTCTACAGAGAATACATTTGTGGTGATATGGTCATTTCTAGGAGCTTTATTTCCAGAAAGAGGCAGCAAACTGGAAAGGGCTCAAAGAAAAGTAACAAAATGATTACAGGCCTGGGGGAATGGACTTACGGGGAGAGATGAAAAGAGGAAATAAGTATAACCTGACTCAGTGACAATTAAAGGTGGAGGGGTCATGATAACAGTCTACAAATACCTAAAGGGCGTGAACATGAGGGAAAGAAATGAATTACTTTGGATAATGCATAGGGTGTTGGTTAAGAGTACTAGGACTGCATTATGAAAGAGAAAATGAAGGCATGGCATCAGGCAATCCTTGCTGACCATTGGAGCTGGCTGCTAAAGGAGAAGGAGCAGCTACATTACTTGAGTTCCCATAAAACAAGTTTGGACAAACACTTAGGAAATAGATGATTAAAAGAAATTTTATGTAACCTGGACAATGGCAGGAGGTAAGGGCAATTGAAAGGAGGAGAACAACTGAAATCTTTTTCAACCCTAATACCAAAATCATACTATAAAAAGTTCAAAGAACAGAAATTGAGAGGAGCTATTCTCTTTAAATGTGATCGCAAATGAGGTTGATCCTTTAGCTGTTATTAATGTGTTCATTATAGATGCAGCAAAACACCGTGGCACACATTTACTCATGTAACAAACCTGCATGTTCTGCACATGTATCCCAGAACTTAAAATAAGCCTCGACCTCCCAGGCTCAGGTGATCCTCCCACCTCAGCCTCTACAGGTAGCTGGCACTACAGGTGCACACCACCACGCCCAGCTAATTTTTGTATTTTTTGTAGAGAAGGGCTCCCACCATGATTCCCAGGCTGGTCCCAAACTCCTGGGAAGGAGGGCTCAAGCCATCCACCCTCCTCTTCCTCTCAAAGTGCTGTGATTACAGGTGTGAGCTACTGTACCTGGCCAAGAAAACAATTTTTAAAGAGGCTAGGTAATATATTCAAAGTCACACAGTTAGTAATGGTGCAGTGAGAAATGAAAATGCTTACTCTGTGGCTTCAGAGCTTACATTCTCCTATTTTTATGGAGTACACTAAATTAGGAACCAGATAAAACTTGTCATCTTACAAATCCTCCTCATAAACCTTATCTGTAGTATCAGGAGAAGAATACCTACTTTGTATAGTTATTGTGATGAAAAAGTGATATTTAAAAATATTTAGCACAGCCTGGTACACAGTATATTTTCAAGAAATGGTAGCTTAAAAAAAAACCCTAAAACCCACAAAACAGACATTTCCACATGAGTTTTTCTTCATATCTTCATACATTTTGTATAAATCTGGCCAGCTTTAATTCTTCTTCCTCCCACTCTCTGGGCTTATATTGTTTTTATGAAATCAGAATAAACTGATAAACTGATTTTCACTATGATTTTATGTCTTCTTAAGAGAGGTGCCTTGAATTTTGAAGGAGTTGTGAGAGAAAAGAGTGCCTATGCAAACAATTTATTTTTCCGGAAAACATTAATCAAACCTCTATTCTAGGTAAGGGGCTCTAATAGGTAATAGGACTATAATAATAAAAAGGCAGATGAGGGTCAGCCCTCCTGGAGCTTACATTCATGCAGAGAAGACACAATAAACAACAAACCAACAATGAATAAACAGACATCAATATAAACATTATAAAAGAAAGAAACTTGATATTATACATGACAGAGGGGTGTAGTTACAGAGGATGATCAGAGAAGTCCTCTTTAAAGAGATGATTGTTAAGCAGATACTATAAGACAAGGAGACACACACAGAAAGCCTAGGAGGAAACTTGCACAGAGTGACCAGCAATTGCCAACTTCCTTAGGAAAGGGTTTAGAATGTTCTAGAACCTCAAAGAGGCTATGATGCATAATGAGTGAGGGTGAAGGTGGCCTGAAATGAGGTTAGAAAGCTAGACAGCTGTCATATCCTGCGGGAATCCCAGTCCATGATAGGAAGGAGGGTTTGATTATGCACATGTTGCAAATATTACAACCCTAAAGAGTTTGAAGTAAGGAAGTGACATGCTCTACTTAATATTACTAAAGGTTTACTCTAGCATGTAACTGCATAATAAATTATGTCCTGTGCTGCAGGATAGTGATGGTGGGGGATTAAGAAGAATGGAAGAATAGGATAGTGTTTACACTTCTATAGCACTTATATTCATTTGTTCCTTTTGTAAGATTGTTTAACGATTGTTAGCTGTCATTGTGTCTTCTCCACATTGAGAAGACTGGAAGTCTAAAGATGAGATAAGAAGTGTTGAATTAGACTAGCATGGTGGCAATGGCTATGAGGAACAGTGTATAAATACAAGATATATTCTGGAGGTAGAACTGAAAGGCAGGTTAATTTTTATTTTATTTTATTTTAAGTTATAGGATACATGGGCAGGACGTGTGGGTGTGTTACATAGGTAAAAGTGTGCCATGGTATTTCGCCGCCCCTACCACCCCATCGCCTAGGTATTAATTGCCACCCCTACCACCCCCTCGCCGAGGTATTAAGCACCACATGTATTAGTTCTTTATCCTGATGCTCTCCTTCCACTCCCCACCGAGTGTGTGTTGTTCTCCTCCCTGTGTCCACATGTTCTCATTGTTCGGGTCCCACTTATAAGAGAGAATATTAGAGACATGCAAATCAAAATCATATTGAGATACCATCTCATGCCAGTCAGAATGGCAGGTTAATTTTGAAATGCCCTAAAACATCTAAGGGACCATGCCAAGTAACTTTATTTTCTTATTTTCTGTATTATTGATGCTCTGGCTTCCAGAGCCTCACTGACAAGGGAGAGACTGTCCCCCCCAGGGCTAGCTAATCCCTAGAGATACCAAATGACTCCCTGTGTAGCACGCCTTTCATATGCAAACCAACTAATCCAGAACCCACACCTCCAACTACCTCCTTTTTAAAGCTCTCAATATTCCCCTGCCATATTCAACCCAGGCCCAGATAGCAGACAACTAGAGATCACTCCTAGAGTGCAGAGTCCACTGAAATTATTCAGTCTAATCCTAAACCTGCTCAGCTTGCTTACCCTGCCTTGCACATTCCTTCCCATGAAAATCACAATAAGGGTTATGGCCCATTCTTCTTGCTTCTTCTGCCTTCTGACCGACCCTGGTGTTGCCTGTTTGGCCCTGTGTGCTATGGCACGCCCCTTCCTCTTGAGAACTGTGTGTAACAAACTACCTTCAATGGCAAACATCTCATGACCTGTCGATAAAAACAACCCCCACCCAACCCCGTTCAAAAACAGATCCATTTTAAAAACAGGTTGTCAATGATCAAATCAGGATAATTACTCTATTAATATGTACAAATATTGTGTCAATTTAAAAAATAACAGATTGTCAGCATAACAGTGGTATTGAAAGCCTTCAGAATGACAGGGATCACCTAAGGGAAGTGTGTAGATAGAGAAAAGGAGTCACAAGGGCTGCCAGGGGAGTCCCCAGAAATAAAAATCTGTGTTTTGGATTTTACACTGTGTGTCAACTGAGTTGAAGAATTATTTTCAAGCTTTTTCAGCACCCCACAAATCATGCCACATAAGCCACTGCCTACTCTACGTAAGTGTAAGGCAGATCCTGTTTCAAAATGAGTAATCTTCACTAAGCCCACAAGCATAGTTATCTTCCCAGAGAAATAACGTGAAGTTCAAAGCCATCCACGTGAGGATACACCCAGTAGGCAGAAACACATGAGATATAAAGCAACCATCCCAACATGCTGATAAGAAAGGAAAAAAAAAAAAAAAAAAAAAAACCAGGGAGGTAAAACTCCTACACTGACAGACATCCAGGGTCTCTGCTGAGATGTCAGGCAACCAAATGCACACAGAGTCACATGCCCAGAGCACGTCTCAGACCTGTTCTGTTCCAGCACAGCATTCTCACAGGTCTACAGTGAAATGAGAAAACCAGACAGTGCATTTTCAACAAAGCTAAAAGTATTTATTTAAAAGAATTTCCTTTGAATCTGAGATTACAACTTTTGTGACTTTTTTAGTATTCGATACCCTTCCTTTCACGAAATGGTGGCAAAAGTAGAGACAATTTGTTACTTTTTTACTTGACAAAAGAACAAAGAGGCAGTCCCATAGAGGCCCCTCACATTTTTTACTCTTTTCTTTTTACTGGACCATAATTTAAAAATTTGGAAACCACTAATCTAAAAGATGTTACACACCCAGATATATGAAAAAAAAAAAATCCACTATCTATAACCAGATTTCTGCTTTCTGTTTCATCCAGACTAACGGAGTAACCCAGACATAGCTCGAATGAGATTTCTCAACGCCACCCATGATATGGAGTTTCCATTTTGACAGGTTGGCCATGAGTTAGGAAATTATTATCACAGTGATGGAGGGAATGCGTACACATCCTGATCTAAAGTGTTATGTTTTCTCAGATACTGACAAGTAGGGACAAAGGTTCAACGGTGACTAATGAATAAAATGTTAAGGTGGAGACAGGACTTAATTGTTTAAAAGCAGTCACTTGAGGCGTGTAGCTGCATTCACTGTGAAACCAAATCAAGCTTCTGACGATGTGGCAAGGACAGATATATGTATTTATTTGTTTATTTAAACAAAAAAGCCTAGCACTTCATCAAAGTCTACTCTCTGCTTGTACTTTGAACAGCTACTATAAGGGGATGTAGGATGAACAAGTTATCTTTGGGGGTTTGGGCTTCTCTGTTGTAGTTTTTTGTGGTTTTATTTTGTTTTTCTTGTTTTTTTTGTTTTGTTTTGTTTTTTTGCTAATTCTGGGAGTAATTACAGCATCAAATTTCTGGGCATGTTCTTCAATAAGTAGGTCAGGCTCGAATGTTTGGATACAGTAATTTAGGAGGAGGAGCTTGTCCTGAGGAGGTTGCTAGAAGGGAGAAGAGGGAGACAGAGCCAAAGGCATAATAAATGATAAGTTATGCATTAATCAGGCCACTCCTTCATTTTCCTATTGTGGTTAAGAGACTACAATATTAATCTAGCACTAGGCATTTAATAAGATGAAAAGCAGTGACAAAGAAAACTTCCCCTGTTTTCTATGGAAGAAGCAATGCAAAGCTTGAGAAATTGGCTGCAAGATTACCTACTGTCATTTCCACATTCCCCTAAAGCGATCACACTTGAACCAAGACTATCACAGGAAAAGGGAGGATGTTTATCATTGGGATCTAGAACTCTGGCTTCCCTAATTTCTTCACGGACCAGAATGGAGACTGCAGGCAGCACTATGGCCAGTCTGCACATACTGCATTAAAAAAAGAAAAGTGACATGACTTTTTGTTCCTGTTGGGACTTTCATTCAGCTGTAGCTAATAAATAAATAAATAAATAAATAAATAAATAAATAAATAAATAAATAAAATAAATACTGATATCAGAACAAAGGGGAAAAAGCCATACATTTTGTTTCTGTAAATATAAACACAGTTGTAGGGGCATGCAGACACAATGTTGACATAGGTAAGGGTGTTTGTGCGTATTTTTAGAAAGGGGCATGGGGTAAATTAAAAACATAATTTCATTAGAAATTCAGAACCAGATTTATTCTTTTCAGTTACAAGAAATAAAAGCTTCCATGTAAAAAAAAAGTTGTAGTTCTGTATTGAATTGTCTTGAACTTTTGTACTGAACCAATATAAAAATCGAACTTTTTTTTTGTATTGAACCAGAAAGAGACCAAATGGTCTCTCAGTCTGAAAATAGAAGTTCACCATTCAATTCCTAAAATAACTTGCTTACTACCATAATATTTGAACAAGAAAAATTTAATTTTTAATGCTATTTTAAAAATCCATGTTGCTCGATCTCATCATGTGTTTTAAACAAAGTTATACCAGGGGAAGAAAATCAAGAAATAAAGTTTTGTCCAAAAAAAGTCTCGCTTCTGATGGAATCCTTCTTTAATTCTGAATCATCTCTCAATTCTTTTAATATTCCTCTTGCTTTCATGGACCCATCTCTTATGTAATTTTTAGTGCTGCACTGGGGAGGCCCAGAAAGAAAAAAGTCACGGTTGGTTTGTCTCACTTCCCAGAGACAAAATGACGTGGAACTCTGGGTAGCAAGATGTGGGACTGCTGAAGGAAAGAAAAAGAAGTCACTCCAGCCCTTATGTGAGGATGCCACATTTATTTAAGAGGGGGTGGAGAAAGAGTAATTAAAGGACAGAATTCAACTTACAACTGAAATCTGTATCGGGCACTATCCTAATGCAGAAGCCAAGCAGACTACCAGCAAATGAAACACTAAGAAGGGTAGCTGCTATCTCTTCAGACAAACCACTGGCGGCTGGGAGCCCACAGGATTTATTATGATCAATTAAGGGTGTGGTGGCCTGGGAAAACAGAAGCAGTAGTCCTTGCGACACGGATATGGAATGGAACATTAAGAAAAACACCCTGTTTTTAGAGCTCACATTTTCCCCCAGCAAAAACAGCTCATGTTCACATTTAAGCATGTGTCTGTTTATCCGAAAGCCTTCAATTCTTACCTCTTGAAATGAAAAATAAAAATTTAAAACAAAAAGAGGATTAGGGGCTGGTTGGATGATAAAGTAAGAACTAATTAAGATAACACTTAGAAAATAAAAGCATTAATGAAATTTTAGTTCCCAAAGAGATAAAATGTTACTATTCTCATTTAACGGATGATAAAAATAAGTTTTACAGAAGGAATCGAGAAATCTAAAAAGCATTAGAAGAGTGTCAGACATTGAAACAAATCACTTCAAGAATGCTCCTGCTATATAAAAATTAGACTCATCCCACCTCACTCCTCACCTTAAATCTGCCTGATACACTCTGAACAAGCTAGATCAGGTTATCTGAGAATCTCTTTAGAGTCCTGAAGGTTAATCCTGTTCTTGCCTCATTAGGAAACATCTGACTCTCTTCTCCCATCTGTTTTAAAACTGAGGGTACCACCAACACCCCAAATGGAGCACGTACAGTTTCTGCTGACATTCCTAGGCCGGTCAGCCAAAGGACTCTGCTGTTTGTGAGCAGACACTCCTAGCACTGGGCGCTGGCTGGCTGACAAGTAACAAGTAGGGAGCAATGAAGAGATTCCTTTATTCCCTGAAAAACTGGAAACCTACAGCAAAGTAGCCTGACTCCTGCAGAGAGATTGGCAGGTAGAGAAAATGTTCCCAATGTTAAAAAACCATGCACATGTGAAGAATAAACCTCTTATCATCTGAATCATAACGACACCCCAAGAACACTCAACACTATGCCAGACGCCACGTGAAACACCTTGTAGACCTCGTCTAAATGAATCTTCAGAACCACCCTAAGGAAAATGATGCTTTGCATGTGACAGTAAGCAGAGGCATCTGAGCCTGACACATGTGGATTCAAATCCTAGTTACCCAGTTCCAAGTTGTGTAACTTTAGAAGACTGGCTGTGTGTCTCAGTTTTAACTCATTCAGCCTTCAGAAATGGGCTCTAGTCCTTCCAATAAGACAACCCTATAAGCATTTATTCTACCTTCAAAATCCACCCTAAATGTGTCCAATTTTTCCATCTGCACAGCCTCAACCCAAGTCTAAGGGGCAGATCCAGGTTTTGTGAGGCCTGAGGGGTTGTGCAGTTTGGGAGGCCACATTTAAAGAAAGGGCATACAAAGCTAAGAATACAAAATTAGGTTAAAAAATATTATGTACTTGCTTGAAAACAAATTTTTAAAGCTGTTTCGAAATACTGCAAACTTTATAAAAATAAAGAAAAATAATACACCATGTTTATTACTTGACATGTTCACACACCTCCATAATTTTTCCTGAATGCTTTGGCTGCACATTCTTTGATCACCTCTTTAGGACAAAAATTTTGTAAAATAGCTTTTGATAAAACAATCTTTCTTATTGTTTTATCTTTTTAAAATAGATAATACAATCTTTCTTCTGGCAAGTTGAGGATAATCACCGTGTTA
This sequence comes from Mandrillus leucophaeus, assembly GCF_000951045.1. Taxonomy (NCBI): domain Eukaryota; kingdom Metazoa; phylum Chordata; class Mammalia; order Primates; family Cercopithecidae; genus Mandrillus; species Mandrillus leucophaeus. The sequence continues at coordinate 24,469 of NW_012102465.1, read as the reverse complement.
GTCCAATATCACACTGCTATAAAGAACTACCCAAGACCAGGTAATTTATAAAAGAAAGAGGTGTAATTGACTCACAGTTCTACATGACTTGGAAGGCCTCAGGAAACTTACAATCATGGCAGAAGGTGAAGCAGGCACATCTTACATGGTGGCACATGAGAGACAGCATGCGAGAGCACAGGAAAAACTACCATTTATAAAACCATCAGAACTCATGAGAATTCACTCACTATCATGAGAACAGCATGGGGGAAACCACCCCAATAATCCAATCACTTCCCTCCCTAGACACACGGGGATTACAATTCCACATAAGATTTGGGTGGGAACACAGAGCCAAACAATATCAATCACTAAAAGCTTAAAGTATTTATTTCAGCTTTACATGTTATTGTAGTATTATGCAAACATTAGAGATTTTTGTCAAATTTGGAAAGACTACTTGCTCGTTTCTTTCGTAGATGAGCTGTAAGATTTAGGAGCATTTCAAGTTTTCTATGACTAATCATAGTTACAGAGGTGATTAGTGACTAATTTAAATGACTAATCTTAAATACTCTTTGAATCAGCAAAACTCGTTCAGCAGTTTGTTGTTGATGTTCTAACTGAGAATGGTGTGTTAGTAGTTTTATGTTATTTTCATCTTGTGAAATAGCAAGAAATTTAAATATTTTGCCAATATGTTTATATGATCTGCTCCTCCTCATTAATTGGATTATCAAGCAATCAATGAACTGTCAGTTTCAGTCATCTCTTGGTAATTGGGACCAGGACCCCTCTCAGATACCAAAATCTGGATGCTCCAGACCCTCATATAAAATGGCATAGTATTTGCATATAATCTACACACATCCTCCTGTATACTTTAAATCATCTCTAGATTACTTGTTATACGTAATACAATGTAAATGCTATGCAAATAATTGTTATACCACATTGTTTTATTTTTTAATACATTTTATTGTTGTATTGTTAATTGTTATTGTTGGTTTTTCTTCCTGAATATTTTTGATCTGTGTTTGGTAAATCTGTGGATGCAAAACCCACAGATAAAAAAATTGACTGTACTTCTCAACATTTATCTCTTCCTCTTAATGAATTAGTGAAATCTGAAAATTTGGGGTTACACAATTCAATTCTGAATGTTTTACATCTTTGTTTTATATCTCATTATTTCCCAATCTGTATTTCTTTGGCTGTCCAATAAACGTAAAGATTATCAAGTGAGTTCACTTCATTTGTTTCATGGAACTGTTCTATAGCATCTTTGCAAGTCATAGTTACAATGACATATGGCTGACTCACCTTCCCCTTGACAGGATCCCAAAAATACCCACAACCCCTCCACCATCACCCCACCCAAGTGGAAGCATGGGTGGGTGGCAGAGTCAGAATAGAAAGGAACAGTTGTCTTAACAGTTAGCAACTAAAATGTCTTGTTTTTGCAAATATCACGAAGATATATGACCCATGAATACATCACTAAGGCTCTTCTCCTAGCCTAAGAAGAGGTCTATGTAGGCAAGGGGGCTTTCATTAGCTTCAAGATAAACCCATCCAGGCCACCACCACCTCTCAGCTGGGCTATTTTAGTAGCTTCCTAACTGCCTTCTGTGTTTTCACTCTTCTTTATTCTCCTATAATTTATTTCCATTCAGCACCCTGGGAGACGTTTACATATGTAAATTAATTTATGTCACTCTCCTGCTTAAAACCTTTCAGTGACTTCCCATTGCATATATTACACTGGCCAAACTCCTTATTACCAAATACTTGTCCTGCTATCTAGATGCTGCCTAGCTCATAGACTCATCTCATATCTCCTCACAGCACTCCCATTGCTCACGTGCTGTTGTCACACTGGCCTTGTTCTCATGCTTAAGTGCTCTACTACCCCAGTGAAAATTATGCAACAGTGTTTCAGGAACAATAAAGCACTATATCCATGTGAACTATGACTATTATCAGAGTCAGGAATAGAACGCCTGTGACTAAAATGGCTAAGGAAGAAAAGTTGTAGATTTCGATTCTTGCCAAAGTTTCTTACTACTATAAACACTGTTCTGAACCTCCACAAATGGAACTGCTGAAAATACAGGTCCAAGTCTTACAGCCACATAGCAAGTCACCATATGTGTGCATATGGTACACGTGTATATATACAATATGTGTAAGCAAATGGCAAGGGTATTTAGCTATAGTAGCTTGCCTACATTACAGATATTTTATCAAATTACAATCTACATTTAGCAATCTAGTTAGTAATTAAAATACAACGTATGGCACAGTGCTGCTTAAAGTGAAATAGCAATACAAAGTTTTGAGATGTTAGTCAATGATTTCTAATAATCCTCCTTTATCAGGAAGAGTCAATGCTTTTCAACATTATCTAGTATTAATGTGGCTGCTTGCCCCAGTTGAGAGATGTAAAGATTGAAGAATAAAGAGCTGATTCAGGTCATGTGTAATCAATAGAGTGGTCAAAAAAAGTCTTGTTGTTCCTGGTCTTGAGAGTATTTGTTCCCTTGCCACACTGGATTTATTTCCTGAAGACAGCAACATCAAGTATTTTTCAGCAACATAAAACCCAACTCAAAGACACACATGAAAATTTGGTGACCAGATGAATATACAGAATTGATAACAATGAGGAAAAAATACAGAAGACCACACAGGCGGGAGATTATTATAACTCCAGAGAGATGAAGAACCTGGGGTTCACAGGAGAGGATCAACACAAACTTTGAAACTGTCCATAATAACTTTCATTTTTATATATCACACATGACAGGCTACTCATCGTTCAAATATGGTCTCTACAACATTAAATCACTTAGCATTGTCTAATAATTATTTCTTTAGATGATTTACCACTTTTGCAGTACTGGATTTTGCACAAGTTCTGCTTTCTCTCTGTGAATTTCAAGGCTCAGCTCATCTTTGTATTCAGTGACTTTCACAGTCTGATCCAAACTTAGGTGTTGCCTAACTTAAACTTCCCCTAAACAAATATTATTTGTATGTCAAATAAGTTTCATATGGTTCCCTTTATAGGTCATGATTATTCTACTTTCCATGGCTCAGATGTTCACCGAAATCCTTTCTACTACTCTGTTGATCCAAGTCCACTTTCCTTCCAAGATGATGTCAAATCCTTTTCCACAATGTCACTACTTAGAAATGCCCATAGCTATATCAGCACGATTTTTTACTGTAATGTATACATTTCCATCTAAGATGTTTTATTGCCATAATACTGTAAACTTCATTAGAATGGGGACTTTTAAAATACTCTATAGTGTCTAGTGTTAAACTAAGCACATAATAGGCACGTGTTAAATATGAATTTATCCTCTTAGCAAAGTTAAACCACTACATTTCTATTAATATTTTTCTAACTTTAGACATTATTCTATTTCACTGAAGTCTCTAGAATCAGATTGCAAGATTTAGAACCACAGCCTTTTCATTTCCTGGCTTTGTTACCATAGATGAGCTGCTTTATTTTTCTGGGTTTTGATTTTCTCAACTACAAAAGGATGATAATAAGAGTAGCCATGTTGCAAGGTTAGTGTCAGGATTAAATGATGGTGCTTAACATAATACCTGGCACATTGAAGTTTTCAATAAATAACATCTGTTGTTATTATTATTACTATCTGTTCCTTATTCTAAACACACATCATTCATGCTTATATGCACTCTCCCAATTAAACATTATTCTCATATTTTAGAATATTAATTTGAAGTTTTACACATGTTTGCCACTTTATTCTTATTAGTATTACTTCTTATATATCACATCTCCTTCTAGGATCATGTTCTTTTTTCCTGCAGAGCATATGGTAGACACAGAAGTTCTCAAAGTGTGATACAGAGAACTTGTGGGTGCTTGAGACCTTACCAATGGATCCGTGAGGTCAAAACCGTTTTCATAAGAATACCAAAAATTATGTGCCTTTTCACTTCTTACTCTGTTCATGAAGTCTTCCAGAAGTACATGGCATAGGATATGAAAAGAGATTGAGTGTAAATAAGATATGCGAATTACACTGTCTACTACTAAGTCAGAAATTAAAGCTACTTTATAAAAATATAAAACAATGTCATTCTCACTATTTTAAAAAAATATATAATTTTCACAAAAATGTATTGCATTTAAATTAACATGTAATAGGTTTACTATTATTTTAAATGAATTGATAAATAATATTTTTAATTTCTCAGTTTTAAAACTTTATATGGTAGGCCAGGTGTGGTGGCTTATGCCTGATATCCCAACACTTTGAGAGGCCAACAGAGGTGTATCACCAGAGCCCACTAGGAGTTCAAGACCAGCCTGGGCAATATAGTGAAACCCCATCTCTGCCTAAGAAAATACAAAAATTAGCCAAATATGGTGGTGTGCTCCTGTAGTCTCAGCCACTCAGGAGGCTGAGGGGGAGGATCACCTGAGCCCAGGGAGGTCAAGGCTGCCGTGAGCTGTGATCACACCACTGCACTCCAGTCTGGGTGACAGAGAGAGATCCTGTCTCAAAAAAATAAATAAAAAATAAAAAATACGTAAATAAATAAAACTTAATATAGTAAATATTGATAGATACAACTCACATAAACAAAAGTTCTTTAGGCCCCTCAGTAATTTCGAAGTGCATGAAAAGGGCTAAAGACCGAAACATTTGGGAAGCACTACTTTAAAGTTTTCTGCAAACCATGGTTTTGGTGGACTTTGGTAGTAAATTTAGTTTTTAACTTTAATTTTTCTGAAAAATCTTTATTTTGCTCTCACTAATGGATGACAGTTGTGCTAAGTATAAAATTAAGCTGAGAGTTATCGTTTCCTCTCAACTCTTTGAAGACAGTATTCCATTGTCTTTTTACTTCTGTTACCACTGCTAACAAGGATGCTGTCATTTCACTTCCTGTTTTAGTTTAATTGTTCTTTTTTTCTGGTTGCTTTCAAGTTGTTGTTTTTTTCTTCTTCAACATTCTGTAATCTCAGGAAAGTGTGTCTAGGCACGAATTTCATTTTTATTTATTCTTCTTAGGATACATTATGGGTTCAAAATCTGAGGATTTATGGGTTTTTTAATCAGTTTAATCAGTTTTTTAATAATTCACATCCATTATCACTACTTTTCCATTCTCTATGTCAGACTTTTTCATTATAGCCTTGGTCTAATAAGCTACTTAACACTCTTTTAGGTTTTATTTTTTATTATTTCAACAATATCTTTTAAATTTAGAATTTTTCATTTTTCATTTTAATGTGTTTTTTAAATAATTTTTTGTTGATTAGTAAACTCTTTGCATTTTAACATCTTCGTTACATATACAGTTGGTACATAGAATACTCTACGTAATATACTATATGTCTATACTATGTCTGAAAAACTCAAGTATCTTAGGAGCCTAAATCTGTTATCCATCAGTCCTAGAAATCTAAATCAGAGTGGCTGCTTCCTCATGCGTTTAAGGATCTTTGACTGTGAGCTCATTTCATCTTAATTGCATAATTCCTGTACATCATTGGGAACTGGGGAAACTTTTCTGCAGGAAAGATTTGCTCCTGCAAATAGCCAGGGATGCAACTGACCCAGGTCTACTTAGCTCTGCTGAGTGTCTCAGCTCATCCTTGGAGGTCCAAGCTCCCTCATTATTTATTCTGATGCCTGGAAAGTCACCATCAGAAAATTATACCTAAAGATTATGAAACCATGTATACTTTCAATAAGTCTCTGTTAAAAAGCAAATAACTTCGAGAGGGATACTACTCTTGAGTTATGAGGTGCCTTCCAATAAAGGATCAGTAGACAGATTAATAAAAGCAATGTCCCACAAAACTGCTTAGAGCTGAATTTTCAGAGGACATCTCTGCAGGTTACTAATAGTAAAAACTAAAGATCTTTTACATCTATATAGAATGAAGATGACAAATTAATGTCACCTCACATGCCAAATCCAACCAAGTGGCAGTGGTTACAGAGAGCTATATTAAGGAGTCTGTTGTCTTCTTTGGGCTCAGCAGAAACAAGTGCCATAAAAACTTGGTAATGTAATAATAGCACCCCTATGTACCAGGCACTGCTCTAATTACTTTGCATGCATCAATTAATTAAGTCCACACAATAATCTTATTCTCAGTTGTTATTTTACATTTACAGTTGAGAAAATGGACTCTGGTTAAATAACTTGCCTGAAGCCATGCAGTCAGTAAATGGTGGATCTAAGTGCTGAACATGGAAAGTCCAGCTTTAAGGCTGTCTGCATAATCATTACACAATAGTGCCCCATAAATTAGAGCAGATAAACAGAGTGAAACAGACAAATCATTCCTCTCTGTGCATACAATGGTGTAAAACTAGGATCTTTACATGTTTTATCTTCAGATAAAATGAGAACTGGAGCCTGTTTCTTATGCTATCTGGTGATCTCTACCGGTCTAACATCTAGATCAGAAATATAAGGTCCTTCAAATGACTTAGAAATCATTTAGGAAAGCCCCATGCCATGACTGTTGATGGTGACCATCGAGATCAGGTTAGTTGCTGGTGCTACTTGCTTTTAACACAAAGATTTTTCATGCAATCTGCAAATACCCAAATAACACAGGGATCCCCAACTCCTGGGCTGTGGACCAGGACCAGTCCATAGTCTGTTAGGAACCAGGGCATATAGCAGGAGGTGAGTGGCAGGGAAGAGAGCATTACTGCCTGAGCTCCACCTCCTGTCAGACCAGCAGTGGCATTAGATTCTATAGGAGCATGAACCCTGTTGTGACCTGCACATGCAAGCAATCTAGGTCGCATGAAACTTAGTTGCACATTAATGCAGACTACCTGTGTTTCTATCCTAAGCTTCTCATTGTGCTATCAACTACTTTTGGCTCTTAAGAAAGAGTAAAGTAAGACATTCTCTCTCTCTCTCTCTCTCTCTCTCCCCTCCCACTCCTTCTCTCTCACAGTTTGGCTGATTTGACTTAGCAGAATTATTAAAACTCATCCCACAGACCCCCTTTTAGATCTTTAACTATAAAGATAAGATGACTCTCTGATAAAACTTTCTCCATTTCAGAACTATTTCCATTTACAATTTATATTTGATTTTGAAATATGTAAAACAGACATAATTTTTGTCTTAAAATGTATAAATAGGTGGAATAATATATTTATCTTGTTTTTATTTTTTAAAGAGCTCAGTACTATTAAAGCATTCAAAGGAAAACTTACAAATGAAGAAATACACACATATCTCTGAGTTCCCAGGACCACAAAAAGCAACCACTTGTTTCGCTGATATTGCACATTATGTTTCTAGGATCACATGTGGTGTGTTTCCCACACTTACAGCATGTCTATATGTCTCCCTTAAAGTTATTTTTAAAGTGTTTTGCCACCTGTAGGATACATATTTGTATCTTTTTATACACATTTATATTATTTATTCATAGATTCCTCAGATAATAAATTGGCAAGTGTTTTATTTTCCTCATGCTTATAGTGTTTGCATTATGGTACGTTCCCCTTTGGCAAAGGTTTCATAATTACGGCTCCTCAAAGGTGTAATCAGAATATGTGTGTGTGTGTGCGTGTGTGTGTGTGTGTGTGTGTACACAGTCAGGCATTGCTTAACATCAGGAATGCATTCTGAGAAATGAGTCGTTAGGCAATTTTGTCATTGTGGAAACATCATAGGGTGTACTTATACAAACCTGTATTGTATACCTTTCTACAAACCTAGGCCGTATGGTATAGCCTTTTGCTCCTGTATTAGTCCATTCTCATGCTGCTGATAAAGACATATCCGGACTGGCTAATTTATAAAGGAAAGAGGTTTCATTGACTCACAGTTCAGCATGACTGGGGAGGCCTCAGGAAACTTGAAATCATGGCAGAAGTGGAAGCAAACACTTTCTTCTTTTTTGGTGGGAGTGAAGAGAAGTGATAGGCAAAAGGGGGAAAAACCCCTTATAAAATCATCAGCTCTTGCGAGAACTCACTCACTATCATGAGGACAGCATGAAAGTAACCACTGCCATGATTCAATTACCTTCTACTAGGTCCCTCCCATTACATGTGGGGATTATGGGAACAACAGTTTGAGATGAGATTTGGGTGAGGACACAGCCAAACCATACAATTCTGCCCATGACCCTCTCCTAAATCTTACATCCTCACATTTCAAAACATAATTATGCCTTCCCAATAGTCCCCCAGAGTCTTAACTCATTCCAGCATTAACTCAAAAGTCCAAGTCCAAAGTTTCATCTGAGACAAAGCAAGTCCCTTCAACTAGGAGCTTGTAAAATCAAAAGCAAGTTAGTTACTTCCTAGATACAATGGGAGGACACCATTCCAAATGGGATAAATTGGCCAAAACAAAGGGGCTAGACGACAATGCAAGTCCAAAATCCAATAGAGCAGTCATTAAATCTTAAAATTCCTAAACGATCTCCTTTGACTCCATGTCTCACACTGATACAAGAGGTGTATGTACGGCCTTGGGCAGCTCCACCCCTGTGGCTTTGCAGGATACAGCCTCCCTCCCAGCTGCTTTCAGTAGCTGGCATGAAGTGTCTGTGGCTTTTCCAGGTGAATGGTATAAGCTGTCAGTGGATCTACCATTCTGGGGTCTGGAGGATGGTGGCCCTCTTCTCACAGCTCTACTAGGCAGTGCCTCAGTGGAGACTCTGTGTAGGGGCTCCAATCTCACATTTCCCTTCTACATTGCCCTAGCAGAGGTTCTCCATGAGGGTTCTGCCTCTGGAACACACCTCTGCCTGGACACCAGGTGTTTCCATACATCCTCTGAAATCTAGGCAGAGGCTCCCAAACCTTAATTCTTGTCTTCTGCATACCCACAGGACCAACACCATGTGGAAGCTGCCAATGCTTGTGGCTTGCACCCTGGGAAGCCATGGCCTGAGTTGTACCTTTGCCCCTTTTAGTCACGGCTGGAGTGGCTGAGACACAGGGCACCAAGTCCTTAGGCTGCACACAGCAGGGGCAGCCTGGACCCAGCCAAGGAAACCATTTTTTCCTCCTAGGCCTCCAGGCTTTTGATGGGAGGGGCTGCTGTGAAGGTCTCTGACATTTCCTAAAGACATAGTCTTCATTGTCTTGGCAATTAGCATTTGGTTCCTTGTTACTTATGCAAATTTCTGCAGCTGGCTTGAATTTCTCCCCAGAAAATGGGTTTTTCTTTTCTACTGCATCATCAGGCTGCAAAATTTTCAAACTTGTATGCTCTGCTTCCCTTTTGTTTATTCCCTTTTGTTATAAACTTATGTTTATAAGTTCCAGTTTCAGATAACCTCTCTCAAGTTCAAAGTTCCACAGATCTCTAGGGAAGGAGCAAAATGCTGCCAGTCTCTTTGCATAGATAGAGTAACTTTTACTCCAGTTCCCAACAAGTTCCCCATATCCATCTGAGACCACTTCAACCTGGACCTAATATTGTCCATATTACTATTGCCATTTTGGACAAAGCTATTCAACAAGTCTCTAGGAAGTTCCAAACTTTACCACATCTTCCTATCTTCTGAGCTCTTCAAATATCTAGGAAATTCCAAACTTTCCCACATTTTTCTGTCTTCTTCTGAGCCCTCCAAATGGTTCCAATCTCTGTCTCTTACCCAGTTCCAAAGTCACCGCCACACATTTGGGTATCTTTACAGCAGTACCCCTCTCCTGGTACCAATTTACTGTATTAATCTGTTCTCACACTGCAAATGAAGATATACCCAAGACTGGGTAATTTACAAAGGAAAGAGGTTTAATTGACTCACAGTTCCACAGGGCTGGGGAGGCCTCAGGAAACTTACAATCGTGGCAGAAGGGGAAGCAAACACATCCTTCTTCACATGGCAGAAGAAAGGGGAAGAATGAGTGCCCAATGAAGGGGGTAGCCCCTTACAAAACCATCAGATCTCATGAGAACTCACTATCACCAGAACAGCAACGAGGTAACAGCCCCCATAATTAAATTACTATCTCCCGCTGGGTCCTTCCCACTACAGGTGGGGATTATGTGAACTACAATTAAAGATGAGATTTCGTTGGAGACACAGCCAAACATATCAGCTCCTCAGCTACAAATCTGTACAGCATACTACTGTACTGAATACCATAGGCAATTTAACACAATGCTAATTATTTGTGTATCTGAACATAGGAAAGGTACAGTAAAAAAAATACACTATTAAAAACTTACAGGACACTGTCATATATGCAGTCTGTTGTCAACCAAAACATTATGTAGCACATTATTGTATATAATTTTTTTCATCTTTACATCACTTGGGAACATACAATATAATTCAATTATCCATTCACAATAAAATTAGTGACCTGGATAAAAATTATGTGGATAACTAATGAAAATCTTTTAAAAAAGAAACTATTTCTAAAAGTGCTATGTACATTTCCTGCCTTCTAAAACAGATTCCTGTGGACATAATTTAATCTTTTTTTGCTAAATTTAGGATAAAGGTTGCTTATTTCCCATTTTTACAGGACACTTATAACCAAATTTATTCATTCAGCAAACGCCTACTGATTGTTTAGTATGTTCAAGTGATAAAGTTAGGCTCTGAGCTACAAACATTATTAAAAAAAGGATTCTTTTCTGTCTCAACTGTCTCATAGTCTGGCAGGGAACAAAGTAATGTGTCCCCGGTTAGTTGTAATAATTAATACAATAGTTTTGGTAGGCCAATATGGTCCATTGGAAGCAGCTGCAGTCTGAAGCTCTCACAGAGAAGAAAAAAATGATGAGTAAATTCTACATCTTCAGCTGAGGTATCCAGGTTCTCACATTGGGACTGACTAGACAGTCAACACAGCCCATGAAGAGTGAGGAAAAGCAGAGTGGGGTGACAGCCCATCTATGAGCAGCACAGAACCAGGATAACCCCTACCCCAAGCTAAGGGAGGAGTAATTGTATGACCCGATCTGTGGAAACCACACTTCTCCCACAGATCCTTGCAACTCATGGATCAGGAGATCTTGCAAGCCCATGCCACCAGGGCCTTGGGTCTGAAGCACAGAGCTGTGCAACCAAATACCAGATACTGGCAAACCAAATCCAGCAGCACATCAAAAAGGTTATCCACCACAATCAAGTAGTCTTCATCCTCAGGATGCAAGGCTGGTTCAACATACACAAATCAGTAAACATAATTTATCACATAAACAGAACTAAAGACAAAAGCCACATGATTATCGCAATAGATACAGAAAAGGCCTTTGATAAAATTCAACATCCCTTCATGTTGAAAACTCTCAATAAACCAGATATTGAAGAAATATACCTCAAAATAATAAGAGCCATTTATGACAAACCCACAGCCAATATCATACTGAATGGGCAAAAGCTGGAAGCATTGCCTTTGAAAAATGGCACAAGACAAGGATGCCTTCACTCACCACTACTATTCAACATAGTATTGGAAGTCCTGGCTATCAGGCAAGAGAAAAAAATAAAGGGTATTCAAATAGGAAGAGAGGAAGCCAAATTGTCTTTGTTTTCAGATGACATGATCCTATATCTAGAAAACCACATCATCTCATCCCAAAAGCTTCTTAACCTAATAAGAAACTTCAGCAAAATGACAAGATGCAAAATCAATGTGCAAAAATCACAAGCATTCCTATACACCTACAACAGACAAGAAGAGAGCCAAATCATGAATGAACTTTCATTCACAATTGCTACAGAGAGAGTAAAATATCCAGGAATGCAGCTAATAAGGGAAGTGAAGGACCTCTTCAAGGAGAACTACAAACCACTGCTCAACGAAATCAAAGAGGACACGAACAAATGAAAAAACATTCCATGTTCATGGCAGAATCAATGTTGTGAAAATGACCCTACTGCCCAAAGCGATTTATAGATTCAATGCTATTCCCATTAAATTACCATTGACATTCTTCACAGAATTAGGAAAAAACTATTTTAAAATCCATATGGAATCAAAAGAGCACAGATAACCAAGACAATCCTAAGCAAAAAGAACAAAGCTTGAGCCTGTACAGCCAAGACAATCCTAAGCAAAAGAAGAAAGCCACTCCCCAACTTCAAACTATACTACAAGTCTACAGTAACCAAAACAGCATGGTACTGGTACAAAAACAGAACAAAGACCCATAGAATAGAATAGGGAACTCAGAAATAAGACCACACAGGTACAACCATCTGAGTTTCAACAAATCTGATAAAAACAAGCAATAGGGAAAAGATACCCTATTTCATAAATGGTGCTGGGAGAACTGGCCAGCCATATGCAGAAAATTGAAACTGGACCCCTTCCTTACACCTTATACAAAAATTAACACAAGATGGATTAGGAGTGAACAAACACCGTACGGAATGGGAGAACATTTTTTGCAATCTATCCATCTGACAAAGGTCTAATATCCAGAATTTACAAGGAACTTAAACAAATTTACAAGAATAAAATAAACAACCCCATTAAAAAGTGGGCAAAGGACATGAACAGACACCTCTCAAAAGAAGACATTCATGTGGCCAACAAACATATGAAAAAAAGCTCAACACCACTTATCATTAGAGCAATGCAAATTAAAGCCACAATGAGATACCATATCATGACAGTCAGAATGGCAATTATTAAAAAGTCAAGAAACAACAGATGCTGGCGAGGTTGCAGAGAAAAAGAAAAGAAACGCTTTTACACTGTTGGTGGTTATGTAAATTAGTTCAACCATTGTGGAAGACAGTGTGGCAATACCTCAAGAATCTAGAAGCAGAAATACCATTTGATCCAGCAACCCTATTATTGGGTATATACCCAAAGGAATATAAATCATTCTATTATAAAGATACATGAACACATATGTTTATTGCAGCACTATACACAATAGTAAAGACACAGAATAAACCCAAATCTTCATCAACAGTAGACTGGATAAAGAAAATGTGGTACATACACACCATGGAAGACTATGCAGCCACAAAAGGGAACAAGGTCATGTCCTGTGCAGGGACATGGATGGAGTTGCAAGCTGTTTTCCTCAGCAAACTAATGTGCAGGAACAGAAAACTAAATACTATATGTTCTCATTTACAAGTTAAGCTGAACTATGGGAACATGGACACATAGGGGAGAGCAAGACACACTGGGGCCTGTCCACAAGGGTGGGGGAAGGGAGAGCATCAGGAAGAACAGCTAATGGGTCCTGGGCTTAACACCTGGGTGATGGGTTGATCTGTGCAGCAAACCACCATGACATGTGTTTACCTATGTAACCAACCTGCACATCCTGCACATGTACCATGGAACTTAAAATCAAAGTTGATAAAAATAATAACAACAATAATTAATGCAATCAATCATACATTAAAGACAAATTTTTAAGGAGGTGATATTCTACCATGAAGCCTGGTCATCCAAAAAAACAAAAATATTCTAGCAGATATAAAAGAGGATTAAGATACTCTAGGCAAGGAAAAGAACACACAGCTGAAGCATAAATTTGAAGAGATGATGAGGAGATGTGCTAAGAGGGAGAAATAGTAAAGAGGCAATATGAATAATGGTTAGTATCATGAATTTGGAATCAGATCAACCTGATTTCAAATCCCAATTCCACTACCTAACTTCATACTTAAGAAGATTTGACCTTTTTGAGCTTGTTCATCTGTAGTTGTTGTGAGAATTAGATAATGAATGTTAAACATGTAGCTTAGGTTCTAACACCCAGCGGAGAGTACTTGAAGTTATTGATATTACCATTCATGTTGCGATTATTAGAAATGAGCCACATTAATGTCTTCAAGGATAGGTCTCTAAAGGCCGTGTCCCTAAGGCATGCTTCCTCATGTAGCACCCTTGAACCAACAGCAACGCTCTTCCCCCTCGTTCATCTACCACTATCACAATGGGCCCCACTAGCAATGCTCATTATGCCTGAACATCTCTGATTTCATATCTTGGTAAAATATTTCCCTAACTCCTACTTTTTCAGAGCTCTACTTTCTAAGAAAGAGGGATAAAAATTAGAAGAAAAAAAAAAAAAGACAACCTTATCTGTGCTAAAATAAAAATAAATTTCAAATGAGTGTTCCTACCCTTGCAGGATGTTTCTATGCACTTTAAATATGCTGTTACTAAAACGACGTCTTAGGCAAAGAATTCACTGTAATGGTGAGAATCTCAAATGCAATGGCAGGCCTGAGGGAGAAATTTCCACACAAACACTTCGGAACCCTCTAATGAATTATGAGTAGGTGGCTTCCTCTACCAACATGAAGAGCCATCCCTGCAGAAAACTTTGCAGCTGGGTTCCAGTTTTGCATTCCATACATTTCCATTAATGTGGGTGGAAGATTTCATGGTACTATCTAGTTTATTCTTAGCATGTGTGGGTCATGCATTATTCAGCATTATGAGACATCTATTTGAATAATAAGGTTAAAACTGTTTTTAAGGCCATGGCTAACAAAGCTGTAAATATTATTCAAAGACGGAGCACATGAAGCCATGAATACTCACAATACACAAGTAATAAAGTGAAGAAATTTTTATAAGAGAGCTAAGACAAATCCAACTGGTTCCCCCAATCTGTGAAACTCCAGACCTCACTGTGCCTGAAGACCTTGGAGAGACCCAGTTGATGCCAACTCATTTTTCTGCAGAACCAGTGGGTGTACTCTCTGCCCACACCAGATTCTTCAGTAGCAACATTTCCAAACAAACCACTAGTTTTCTAGGATCAGATAAAGTTACAAGCATCCATAAATAAGAACTTCTTAATATAATTATGAGTCTTGCTTTGGAGGGAGGAAGGGATGCAATGGAGTGATCCTCAGCTGGGTCATTAAAATAATTCAGTTCCAAGTTGCTTAACTGAGGACTCCCTACTCCACAACTTCTGCAAAGTAAATCTGGGCTAGAAGGTAATTGATTAATAATGTAATCGGTGTGGCTGGCTGTCTCTAGGTGCTTTGATAAAAATATAGTTGTACTAAAGGCACTATTTATTACTATTTATTATAAGTCACACAAGGGTGTGGTGTTTCAATGTTTTCATGTTTAGCAATTATAAACTGAAACTATTAAGTGCTTTTTAACCAACCCAGAAAGAAGACAAACTTAAAATAAGCCTAGATTACACGCTCTTTATAGATACTTTTTTTTTTCTGGTCTTGATTTTACAGCTGAAATGTCTTCAATCCCTCTTGCCAGCGACACCTTATAATCTTTATATGGAAATCCTAAGCAAAAATAAATACTAAACTTGATAACCTCTGCTTCAAATAGAAAATAGTGGTACTGAGGTAAAAGAAGCAAACTGTTAACACAAGTAAAATCAAATCTGTCCAGGAACCTTTATTTTAGAAAGATTGGTATTCAAATCTTGATTCCTTGTGTTGAAACAGATGGGCTTAACAGGAATAATTCCTACAGTATATCACTTAAAAATTCACCATTTATGCGAAGGATTTATGTTTCCAGAGTACCAGTAAAATGCCTTTGCTCTTCTTTTCCCACATGTCCTTGAACATTTCAACCACTTTTGTGGTCTCAATTATCACCCCAAGGTGAATTAGTTCTATATTCACATTTCCTCTTGCGCTTGCTTTAGTTTAACAGCGTTTCTGCCTACTGGTTCTGCCAGCTGTGTCTCTCCCATTAACCTCAAGCTCAAGCTGGTTGAAATGATTCATCCCCTTATCCAGTAATTCAGAGAAACTTCTGGGCTCCTAATTGTTCTCAACAAAATCTCCATGTCCAGAGTCACAGAGATGTACAATTGCAAAGTCACCCTTCCTTTTCCTTTTTCCTTTCTCTACAGCAGAGGTTTTCAACTTCGGCTTTATTGATATTTTGAGGCTGAAAATTCTTTGTCTGGGGGAAGGAAGGCTAGAGTCGCTCTGTGCATTTTACTCTGTTCGGCAGTATCCCTGGCTTCTACCTACTTGTTGCCAGTGGCTGTATCCACTCCCCAGGTTGTAACAACCAAATATCTCCAGACATTGTCAAATACTCCTAGGGGGTAAAATCACTCCCCACCTCCAGCCAATTAGTTGCCTAATTGTCAAGTGAACTCTCCCTATTCTTCTCTTGTAGCTTCTTCACATCAGTCCTTGCTATCTCATTACCGTGCCAGCCCCCGGGGAGAACAATCAGTGTGTGCTGTCTTTTCGCAGTACATTTTAGTGATGTAATAGGCAGTGTGTACCAAGACATGCCAGACTCAGAATCCAATAACCAATATGGGAGAAAGAAATTCAGAAATGAAATCCTGGAAACATTTCTGGTGACTCTGAAGTCCTGAATAGATTTTTTTTTTTTTAACTGGAGTCTGAGGATTTTAACATTGACTTCATCTCTAGCAATTTAAAATCATGATTTGGGACGGAAAGGACCAGATGAGAAGCCACTATTTAGCCATTGTCTATGTAAGTTAATTATTTAGACAATCTTGAAATGTGAAGCTCTTTATAGTAAAGAATGTAAGTATGCACAGTAGAAAGAACATGGTTTTAGGATATTATTAGGATAGTGAATCCCACCTTTGGCAATGTGCTATTGAAAGATAAGACTATTTAACTCTACCAGACTTGTTCTAAGGACTAGAATAGTGAATGGCTATTTCTATATTCCATCTTTTACCAGAACAAACTTGAGATAATTGAAAATGTTACATACTTGGCACATAGCAGGTGTTCAATAAATGTAAACTAAAAATAACTGAGTATTTCATACTGAGGCTGTTACAATGACTTTAAAATGAACTTAGATGTGATCCTGTGACTGTTCCACAAGAAATCACATTAGACAAAAACAATAGTGCTAGGAAGCAGTCAGAATTTCCTGGGGGGTGTGGGGAGAAACAAGAATAGGCTTGGAGTCAAACAATAGGTCCTACTAGGTCCATAGACTACTATAAATTAATGATGATAATAAACTGACTTTGAAATTCAGCATCAAAAGTTTACTCGCACCCCAAAGATCTTAACTGATAATCATATTAACCCTCTATTATGAAAAACAGATTACAATAATTATACTAGATCTTTGAGAATCCACCTGAGTGACCCTTCTATTACATATGCAACAGAGACCAAGAAGAAAGGTCCAGAGAGGCAGAAAATACGTTTGCAAGTGTGGTGTCACACAATCCAAGAAAGGAAATACCTCAAATAGAACAAATAGTCATTAGGAGCAAGTGATGCCGAATGATTAAATAAGCAAAAAATTCAAAATGCCCTGCTGGGCTGAGAGTCATGGAAATCATTTATAAGAGCAAGTGGAATTGCTGGTTAACACAAGCAATTTCAGTGGGATGGTAACTGTGGACACCAGATTTCAGTGTTCTGAGAAAAGAATGAGAGGGAATGAAGGAGAGATGGTAAGTGTGCACGACACTCAAATGAGTTTGGCAGTGAAAGATAAAAGTGAGTTGGAAGGTGCTGTAGAATGAAGGGAGGTTTTCCTGGAAGTTCAGAAAAACTCGTTCACATTTAAATACTTAAGAAGCATGTTGAAGTTACATAAATAAGAAGAGTGCAATAGAATACAATTCCAGAAGAGGGAAAAAGATAGGTGATCTAGAAGAATGGTGGTGAGATTAGGCTTTGCTGATACAATGAAAAGGATGGATTTATCATTCACAGCAGCAAGTGGGAAGGAGAAGAGCGTGGAGACCTGGCCTCTGAATCAATCACAGGACATTGAAGGAGTTCCAATCTGATGGCTTCTATTTTATTCCTGAAGAAGTTACTCTCTCACTCATTCCTCTGACTTGTAAATTAAACAGGATTTTTTTCTTTTATCCATTTTCCATTTGGAGAAACAGAGGGACAAAAATGGTCAATGGTTAAATAACTTTGGTTGTATGTATCCCTTTTGATAATCCATGATTCTTCTTTTAATCTATGAACCCACTCATAATCCACAGGTACATACACACTGAGAAATATGCACACAAAACAGTTTCCAGGCTGTGATCTGAATCTGATTCATTAATAGTTTCTCAAGTTGGTAACATTTATATTTGAGTTAAAAATGGGTAAAGTATCTACTCAAATAACATGTGATTTTAGTGTGGCAGTATTGAAGTCAACGTCTCATGTAAAGATTTAGGGCTTTTTCATCAAGACACTGTATTGGAAAATCACCTGTTAAGACTGTGGTCATTACTGTACGTTTTCTGTGCAAAGCAAAGGTGGTTGATACTGTACCTTGGCGAAGCTGCCTTAACCACCTTTGTCACTGCCCAGGTGTTTCCCATGCCTGTGGCAGACTTAGAAGATGGAGGAGTGGAGCCTGCCAGACCAGTTGCAAAGTGCAGAACATGCCTCAGGGCCTCCATTCACAATCCAATTTGCCTTAGTGCCTGTGCCCAGCCTTAGCACTGCAAGGCTGACCTTTCGACACAGGTAAGTTCAGCAACAATCACTTGGCCACAGCCACAGATTCTACCTGGTGCCAGGAATTCTATGGTCTCTTGGGTGACGGCCACTTGGCAGCAATTTTCAGAGTTCTGCTCTGGCACAGAATAAGGCTGTGTGTGTGTGTCTGTGTGTGTGTGTGTGTGTGTGTGTGTGTGTGTATTCAACACTTGCTGGAAGGGAGAGTGAAAAAAGATATAGAGTTGGAATAAAAACACCAGTGTACTTCTCTTCTCTCTTTCTAACCTATTGTCATAACACTCTGGCTCTGCTCTGACTTCAATGACAGTGAAAAGCAAAATGGAGGAAAGGGAAAGGGAAGATGGGAGAAAGATAAAAAGAAGAAAGAAGACAGAGAATTCTGAAACTTGGAGGCAAGAGAGGGCAGAAGATGAAACACTGAGTTAAAATATTATCCTGGAATAAGACCACATGTCTTTGGGCAGAATGTCAGTTCACCTTTTCTGTCCCTACTTTCTTCCAATTCAAACCTTGGGTACACTGAAGTAGACACACAAAAAACTCTTTTGTTAACACTTTTACACCTTCCATATTTGTGGTCTTTGAATTCCTCTAATAAATTTCCCTTTATCAGTGGAATAGCAAAATTTTTCATGACGCTTCTTAAAGTATTTTTAACTCAGTTCTACACAACACAGAGATAATTGTTTGGTTAATATTACCAGTTGGACAGATAAGTAGATGACTCAAGCCAAAAGTATTCTTTGCCAGATGACCAAAAATCCACTTCACACTGGGCTGAAGGGGGAAAAAGGAGGCAAATATTA
>NW_012102465.1:2111-4435 GCF_000951045.1 Mandrillus leucophaeus | reverse complement strand
TATCATCAGGGCTTAAAGTCTATCAGGTGACCAAATAATTATCCTTCAGAACACATTTATTCTTGATATCCCAAGATGGCCGAATAGGAACAGCTCCAGACTATAGCTCCCAGCATGAGCAATGCAGAAGATTGGTGATTTCTGCATTTCCAACTGAGGTACTGGGTTCATCTCATTGGGACTGGTTGGACAGTGGGTGCAGCCCACAGAGTGTGAGCCAAAGCAGGGCAGGGCATCGCCTTGCCCGGCAAGTGCAAGGGGTTGGGGAATTCCCTTTCCTAGCCAAAGGAAGCTGTAACAGACGATACCTGGAAAATCAGGACACCTTCACCCTAATACTGTGCTTTTCCAATGGTCTTAGCAAATGGCACACCAGGAGATTAAATCCTGCACCTGGCTTGGCGGGTGCCACATCCACGGAGCCTTACTTGCTGCTAGCACAGCAGTCTAAGATCAAACTGTGAGGCAGCAGCGAGGCTGGGGGAGGGGTGTCCCCCAATGCTGACACTTGAGTAGGTAAACAAAGCAGCTCAAAGTGGGTGGAGCCCACTGCAGCTCAACAAGGCCTGGCTGCCTCTGTAGACTCCACTGCTGGGGCAGGGCATAGCTGAACAAAAGACAGCAGAAACATCTGCAGACTTAAACGTCCTTGTCTGACAGCTTTGAAGAGAGCAGTGGTTCTCCCAGCACGGAGTTTGAGATCTGAGAACGGACAGACTGCCTCATCAAGTGTGTCCCTGACCCACGAGCAGCCTAGCTGGGAGACACCACCCAGTAGGGGCCAACTGATACCTCAAACAGCCAGGTGCCCCTCTGAGACTAAGTTTCCAGAGGAAGAATCAGGCAGACACATTTGCTGTTCTGCAATATTTGCTTTTCTGCAACCTCAGCTGGTGATACCCAGGCAAACCAGGTCTGGAGTGGACCTCCAGAAAACTCCAGCAGACCTGCAGCTGAGGGTCCTGACTGCCAGAAGGAAAACTAACAAATAGGAAGGAATAGCATCAACATCAACAAAAAGGAGATCCACACCAAAACCCCATCTGTAAGTCACCATCACCAAAGATCAAAGGTAGATAAAACTACAAAGATGGAGAGAAACCAGATCAGAAAAGCTGAAAATTCTAATAACTAGAGCGCCTCTTCTCCTCCAGAGGATTACAGCTCCTCACCAGTAACAGAACAAAGCTGGACAAAGAATGACATTGAAAAGTTGACAAAAGTAGGCTTCAGAAGACAGGTAATAACAAACTTCTCTGAGCTAAAGGAGGATGTTCAAACCCATCACAAGGTAGTTAAGAACCTTGAAAAAAGATTAGATAAATGGCTAACTAGAATAAACAGCATAGAGAAGACCTTAAATGACCTGATGGTGCTACAAACCATGGCACGAGAACTACATGATGCATGCACAAGCTTCAGTAGCTGATTTGATCAAGTGGAAGAAGGAGTATCAGTGACTGAAGATCCAATGAATGAAATGAAGCAAGAAGACAACACTAGAGAAAAAAGAGTAAGCAGAAATGAACAAAGCCTCCAAGAAATATGGAACTATGTGAAAAGACCAAATCTATGTTTGATAGGTGTACCGGAAAGGATGGGGAGAATGGAACCAAGCTGGGAAACACTCTTCAAGATATTATCCAGGAGAACTTCCCCAACCTAGCAAAGCAGGCCAACATTCAAATTCAGCAAATACAGAGAACACCACAAAGATACTCCTGGAGAAGAGCAACCCCAAGACACATAATTGTTAGATTCACCAAGGTTGAAATGAAGGAAAAAATGTTAAGGGTAGCCAGAGAGAAAGGTCAGGTTACCCACAAAGGGAAGCCCATCAGACTAAGAGTGGATCTCTCAGCAGAAACTCTACAAGCCAGAAGACAGTGGGGGCCAATATTCAACATTCTTTAAAAGAAGAATTTTCAGCCCAGAATTTCATATCCAGTTAAACTAAGCTACGTAAGTGATGGAGAAATAAACTCCTTTACAGATAAGCAAATGCAGAGAGATTTTGTCACCACCAGGCCTACCTTACAAGAGCTCCTGAAGGAAGTACTAAACATGGAAAGGAACAATCAGTACCAGCCACTGCAAAAGCATGCCAAATTGTAAAGACCATCGATGCTAGGAAGAAACTGCATCAACTAACAGGCAAAATAACCAGCGAATATCATAATGACAGGATCAAATTCACACATAACAATATTAACCTTAAATGTAAATGGGCTAAATGCCCCAATTAAAAGGCACAGACTGGCAAACTGGATAAAAGATCAAGACGCATCAGCATGCTGTATTCAGGAGACCCATCTCACATGCAG
>NW_012102465.1:427-2061 GCF_000951045.1 Mandrillus leucophaeus | reverse complement strand
AATAGGAACAGCTCCAGACTATAGCTCCCAGCATGAGCAATGCAGAAGATTGGTGATTTCTGCATTTCCAACTGAGGTACTGGGTTCATCTCATTGGGACTGGTTGGACAGTGGGTACAGCCCACAGAGTGTGAGCCAAAGCAGGGCAGGGCATCGCCTTGCCCGGGAAGTGCAAGGGGTTGGGGAATTCCCTTTCCTAGCCAAAGGAAGCTGTAACAGATGATACCTGGAAAATCGGGACACCTTCACCCTAATACTGTGCTTTTCCAATGGTCTTAGCAAATGGCACACCAGGAGATTAAATCCCGCACCTGGCTTGGCGGGTGCCACATCCACGGAACCTTACTTGCTGCTAGCACAGCAGTCTGAGATCAAACTGTGAGGCAGCAGCGAGGCTGGGGGAGGGGTGTCCCCCAATGCTGACACTTGAGTAGGTAAACAAAGCAGCTCAAAGTGGGTGGAGCCCACTGCAGCTCAACAAGGCCTGGCTGCCTCTGTAGACTCCACTGCTGGGGCAGGGCATAGCTGAACAAAAGACAGCAGAAACATCTGCAGACTTAAACATCCTTGTCTGACAACTTTGAAGAGAGCAGTGGTTCTCCCAGCACGGAGTTTGAGATCTGAGAACGGACAGACTGCCTCCTCAAGTGTGTCCCTGACCCACGAGCAGCCTAGCTGGGAGACACCTCCCAGTAGGGGCCAACTGACACCTCAAACAGCCAGGTGCCCCTCTGAGACTAAGTTTCCAGAGGAAGAATCAGGCAGCCACATTTGCTGTTCTGCAATATTTGCTTTTCTGCAATCTCAGCTGGTGATACCCAGGCAAACCAGGTCTGGAGTGGACCTCCAGAAAACTCCAGCAGACCTGCAGCTGAGGGTCCTGACTGCCAGAAGGAAAACTAACAAATAGGAAGGAATAGCATCAACATCAACAAAAAGGAGATCCACACCAAAACCCCATCTGTAGGTCACCATCACCAAAGATCAAAGGTAGATAAAACTACAAAGATGGAGAGAAACCAGATCAGAAAAGCTGAAAATTCTAATAACTAGAGTGCCTCTTCTCCTCCAGAGGATTGCAGCTCCTCACCAGTAACAGAACAAAGCTGGACAAAGAATGACATTGAAAAGTTGACAGAAGTAGGCTTCAGAAGACAGGTAATAACAAACTTCTCTGAGCTAAAGGAGGATGTTCAAACCCATCACAAGGAAGTTAAGAACCTTGAAAAAAGATTAGATAAATGGCTAACTAGAATAAACAGCATAGAGAAGACCTTAAATGGCCTGATGGTGCTACAAACCATGGCACGAGAACTACATGATGCATGCACAAGCTTCAGTAGCTGATTTGATCAAGTGGAAGAAGGAGTATCAGTGACTGAAGATCCAATGAATGAAATGAAGCAAGAAGACAACACTAGAGAAAAAAGAGTAAGCAGAAATGAACAAAGCCTCCAAGAAATATGGAACTATGTGAAAAGACCAAATCTATGTTTGATAGGTGTACCGGAAAGGATGGGGAGAATGGAACCAAGCTGGGAAACACTCTTCAAGATATTATCCAGGAGAACTTCCCCAACCTAGCAAAGCAGGCCAACATTCAAATTCAGCAAATACAGAGAACACCACAAAGA
>NW_012102465.1:0-377 GCF_000951045.1 Mandrillus leucophaeus | reverse complement strand
AACCTGATAAGAAATGGGGAAAGGATTTCTTATTTAATAAATGGTGCTGGGAAAACTGGTTAGCCATATGTGGAAAACTGAAACTGGACCCCTTCTTCACACCTTATACAAAAATTAATTCAAGATGGATTAAAGACTTAAACGTTAGATCTAAAACCATAAAAAACCCTAGATAAAAAACTTAGGCACTACCATTCAGGACATAGGCATGGGCAAAGACTTCATGACTAAAACACCGAAAGCAATGGCAACAGAAGCCAAAATTGATAAATGGGACCTAATTAAAGAGCTTCTGCACAGCAAAAGGAACTACCATCAGAGTGAACAGGCAACCTACAGAATGGGAGAAAATTTTTGCAATCTACCCATCTGACAAA
>NW_012102464.1:5030-14519 GCF_000951045.1 Mandrillus leucophaeus | reverse complement strand
TGCAGCCAGCTGGGGCAACTGGACCTCCTTGGTTACTTTGAATTCCTGGGGCCAGAGAAGACAGGGTGGTGACAGGGCCTGAGCAGGGATGCTGGAGGGGCCATAGGGGGGTGTTGGATGGGGTAGGGGACAGTGTCTGGGTTTGTGTTCATAGGGGACCCCTTCTTCTCTCCACTCTTATCTAGGACCCGTATGTTCTTAGAGATGCTCCAAAGTCCCTCCTTCAGGAAGGCGTCCTTGATTACATGTCATTATACATTCTTCCAAACTGGTAGAAAATATAACACCAACCATGAACCCTAATATGTACTATGGACTGTGGGTAACAATGTGTCAATCCAGGGTCATCAATTGTAACAGTGTCCCTCTCTGGTGGGGGATGTTGATAGCTGGGAGGTTGGGTGGGTGGGGACTGGGGGTATGAGGGAACTCTCTCTACTCTCCACTCAATTCTCCTCGATTTCCCTGTGAACCTAAAACAACTCTTTAAAAAGTATATTTTAATAATTCTATGACTATCACATGGCCGGTCTTGTTCAAGAGCCCTATGCAGCTGGCCCCTTCAGAGTTAAACTCCTGTTTGTCAGCAGAGACTCCTCACCCTGGGTTTACGGTCTGTGGTGCATCATAGCTCAAGTTTGGTCTTACTATTTCATCTCTACACTTAAAAAAAAAACCACTGGGTGTTGTAATCCATTTCTAAGGCATTAATGATTAGATCTGTGCATAAACCCAGGATTTCATCTCCATTCAGAATTATATATTGAATTGCCTTGGTGATTTGCTGACTTGGTTGTTTCATAAACATTACATATTTAAAACACTCCAACCCCCAAATTTTGGTCTTCCTCTCCCTCCACTTGCTTGTGACCCAGATTTACTGTCTCTTAATAAATTGCAACATTAGTTTTGTTGTTGTTATTGTTTTGAGATAGGGTCATATTCTGTTGAGGAGGCTGGAATGCAGGGGTGCAGTCATGGCTCACTGTAGCTGCCAACTTGTGGACTCAAACAATCCTCCTGCCTTGGCCTCCCAAAGTGCTGGGATTACACATATAAGTCACCAGTGACAACCCTACTGTACCCTGGGAGCCCCGGGAGTAGTAACAACAATAGGAAACCGTGTCCCCAAAAGGGCTTAACATGGGAGAGGTGTTTTGGGTGGGTAGACACCTGGAGACAAGAGGCACCTGAGGGGCAGGAAGGCAGAGGGGGACTTCAGCACCCAGGGGCAGTCTCTCCCGCACCTGGGCTTCACTCCTCATCACCCTTGGGGACCAGGTATCCTGCCGGGACCCTGCAGATGAGACAGGAAGGGGGAGAACATGAGGCCCTGGGCAGCCAGGCTCCACTCTTCCCCCTTCTGTACTACACACACACATACACACACTGCACACATGTGCACACACTGTGGACACACTGCACACACACACACACGTGCACACACTGCACACACACGGCATACACACACACAGCTGCAGAGGTCCCGTTGTGAAAATGCAAAGGAGTCTGTGCATTTGGGGAAGAGCCACTGACCCACACCCCACCTGGGGGCCCAGGTTAGCCTGTGGCCCAGCAGAAAAGCCAGCAAGTCCCACCTCCAGTGTCCATTCTGATTGGTCAGTAAACGTGACCACCCCAGTGAGAACATGTACACCAAACCCCAGGAACAACATACCCGTGACACCACACGCTCATACACCCATGTGCTCATGCACACCCCCCATGCGCAGCCCAGGGACAGCACAGACACCGAGCTCTCCCTGCCCGCCCCACCTGCCATTGCCCGTTTTCTACCACAGGGCCCAGGACTGCCTGCCAGCGTTCCAGGGCCCACTTCACTCACCTGCTTGCCAAGTGATCCAGGATGTCCGTTCTCCCCAGAGGGACCCAGGGGATGCTTAGAAAGAGAGGATTTGGGTTGGGAGCATGTTTAGCCTCCAGCCAAGGGACTCCTCAGGAGTGGGGCACAGAAGAGATGTAAAGGGCTGAAGGCTGGGGCTCAGTGGGAGTGAGGGGGGTCACTGGTCACTCACAGGGTGTCCTGGTTCGCCATCCTTGCCATGGTCACCCTTAGTACTGTCTTGGCCCTTCAGGGGTGAAGCAAGGCCACGGGTGGCCCAAACCTGGCTGGCATCACCCTAAAACTGCCAACCCTCCCATTCCCCTGCCTGTGCTGCCACATCCCCAGCTTCCCAGCACCCAAGCCCATCAGCCATGTGGAGGCCTCCCATAGAAGCTCCACCCTCTTTAACCCTCTCTTCTTTAAGAGTCACCAGAGTCACCTTCTCCAGGGGGGCTGGGGTCTCCAGGAAAACTGATGGGACCTTGATCCAGAGTGAGAGCAAGGGCCCTTCAGCCAAGTAGCACAGACTCCTGCAGGCACAGGCTACCTTCTCCTTCTCTAGGAGCAGTACCCACTGCCTCCCTAGGAAGAGGGTGTCTGTGCCCTCTCCCCACCTCCTGCACTCATTGCATGCTGTGCAATGCTTTAGGGGGTTAGCCACAGGGCCTCTCACTTTCTCTCTGGATCCTTGACCCCATGCATCCTCCTAGGAGACCCCATTCCCAGAGCCTCCCTCCCAGGCATCCCCCGAGCCTCCCTCCCAGGCATCCCCCCAGCCTAGGGCTCCCCACACTCTAAGATCCTCACTCACGGAAATCCATATTCCCAGGGCTGTCATTCCTAGGGCCTGAGAGGACTCAGCCTCCACGCCCCACAAATCACACGGTTCCCTCTGGGGCCATCATCTGGCCGGAGGGGTCATTTAGGCCCTGATGATCCTGGCTGCCCCAACTCTGCTTTCTCCCCAATCTCCCCAAGTGAATGCTGCAGAATAAGTGGAAGGCACAGATTGTCTGGGAGTCTTGAAGATCAAGGATGCAGCCACTGCTTCCAGAACACCTTCAATCACCCTCTACTGCCCTCAGGGACAATGGAACACACATAGAAAGTCTAGCCTGTAAGGGAACTCACCTGGTCCCCTTCCCTTCAAGGAAAGGGTGGAAGGGCTCACTCAGAGAGGATGGCCAGAAGCAGAGACTCCTGGCTGTGGAGGCCCTCCTGCTGAAAGAGGTCACAGGAAAAGTGGGGCGGGAGGCAGCTGAAGGGGGTGCAGAGGATTGGGAAGTAGAGTTAGCTGTCACCCACATTGACATCTGGCTCACCCTGGATCCCTGGAGATCCTGACTCTCCTGACTCCTCCTGCAATGGGATTAAGGTAAAAAACCTCTCCCCCACCTCAAAAAATCCTGGTATTCCCCACATCTCATTCTCTTTCCTCTCCCCAACCACAACTGGCAGAAATCCAACTTTCATCCCTCACCGGAAATACTTGTCCATTCACCCCCTTCCTGGTGACAATCTCTCCAGGGGGACACAGGTTTCAATGCCTCCCGGGGCACCTTGTGGGCCCTGGAGGAGGAGCAGAAATAGGGGTCACTGCTTGGGGAGGTGGGTCCGTCTCTGGGGCAGAAGCCCTGGTGTGTGCTCCCAGGTCACCACAGTGAGACAGTGGAGGCCTTCTAGGGGAAGGGGCTTCTCTTGGCTCCTGAGACTAGACTAGAGTTTATGGCCTGAGGAAAGGGAGGCACAGGACCAGACACGTTAATCGGGAAGATCCTAGGGACAAAGGTGGGCTGAGTTAGTAGAATGGGGGCAGGGACTGGGCTGCCTGCCGTGGTGAGAAGGGAGCTGGCTCACCCAGGCTCCCTGTGTGCATGGAGAGACAGGATGCTCATGCTACATGCACCCTCTCTCTCGGGGTGCCATGGAGGGCCTCACCTCCAATGTTCCCTATGGGGAAAACAGAGAATGGGAGGAGTTACTCCCCAGCTGTCCCCAAGGTCAGGGTTGAGGGAGAGCTGGGGCTCAGTGGGCAGGGGCAGAAGGAAACCTGCAGAGACCACTCACCTTAGCTCCAGACTTCCCAGTGGCACCTCGGGGACCCTGGGGATGCCATGAACCCTAGAGAGGGGAGTGGAGTTGTCAGAAAATCCCAAACCCCTTTGGACCTTGAGTCCCCCGTTATCTCTCCCTTACACTTACCGTGAGGTCCCGTTCTCCCAGAGACCCTGACTTCCTCCACAGGCCCTGGTGGGAATGGAGTGGACATTCCCCAGGGCATGACTCCCCACAGAGCCCCCCCACACCCCTCCAGCCTTTGCCTCCACATCCTCTCCCTGCCCCCAGCTTCCCCAGGTTCTCTTCTCTTCATTGACTCCAGGAAAGCCAGGAAATCCCAGGAGACCCTGGTGAGGATGGAGAAGCAGGGAAATTGAGAAGTTATGAGAGGCTGGCTTGAGAAGAGTCAGAGGGGGCCAGCAGAGGCCACGGAGGCAGCGGCTTGGGGACCTGGATCCTGCCAAGAAGAATGAGGTGGCCTGGGACAAACCCCTGCTGCTCTCGGTCTCTCTTCCTCATCTGTAGTTAGGGGGCCGGCTAAACACTCTTAAGGGTCCCCCCACTGTTCTACTAGTCTGTGCTTCCTGGAATCAGAAGTCAGGGAAGTGAAAAGGAGGAGGAGCTCACACCCAGTGTCACCCGGAGTTCCTGGCTTCCGGGGTAGGCAGGCAGACCAGGAACACCCAGCTAGCCCTGTGGAGGGACAGGGAGCAGTTAGGAGAGACAGGAGGCCCAGGTGCCACTCCACTCTGGAGACCCCCGACCCTCACATGTGAGGGCCATGCCCCATCTCCCAATGCACCCCCCACACACCAGCTCCTAGCCCCTTGTCTCCTGCCCCACAGCCACCTTTTGCAGTCTCTCCTTCCAGAGAGTGAATTTTCCCCAACTCTACTGCTGGGATCCTGCTTCCCTGTGCCTGCAGCTCCCTCAAGACCTTCAGGGTCACTGTGATCCAGCTGCAGCCCTCCTGCCGACCTCAGCACCATCTGTCCCAGCACCCACTCTTGCCCCACCAAGACCAGTCCCCCTGCAGGCCCCCTGCCCTTTGCCCACATGGCACATCACCCCAACTCCCCCAGGTGTCTCCTTTCTCCTGATGCTCCAGGGCTCCTCCTGCCCAGGCAGCTGTGGAGCTGGGGTTGGGAGCAGTGATTCTGCAGCTAGACTGCCCTGGCTCAGCTCCTGGCCTGCCTGTCACCGCTTGTGTGGTGACCAAGCCTCCCTGTGCCACTGCAGAGTCTCACCTGCAAAACAGGATTGTCCACACATGCCTCACAGGATGGACAGGACATGTCAGCACAGTGCAAGTCTCACTGCTGTTCGACACTCCCTTCTCAAATTGCCACTGCTCTGTCTAGGCGTGTTCATTTTGCCTGCAACCTGCAGTCACTCTGTGCCTTATCTCCAATCAAGTCTTCACTACAGCAGTTTTTCCTTGACTTCTTCTATACCCCACTTAACCCATCAGCAGCCAGAAGGTGCCATATACAGAGAGGGGAGCATAATTAATGCATGGCCATCTTCAATGGACCGGCTAATGTCAGCTGTGGGCATCCCCATTCTCGCCTTGACTCTCCTGCCCACATTCCTTGATGGTCCAGGCACAGATCTCTCCTCCCATCATCCTCTTGCTTGTGATCCCTGGGGGATCCAGGGTCTCCAGTGGATTCATCATGTTTCTTTTGCCACTTGGGACCATCCTCTCCTGTGGAACCAGGGCTCCAGCCTCACCCTGAGTGAGAGGGTGGGAGAGGTGAGTGTGGAGGACTGGGGATGAGGTCTGGGCCCAGAGGAGAAAGAGGCACCAGTGAGGCTGAGTGGGGCTGGTGGATCCCAGGAGCTGTTGCAGGAGAGGGAGCCTGTGGTGTATAGAGGGTGTAGTGATCCAGGGCCAGCCTGATGCAGACCATGGGGTTGCCATCCTGCAGGGACCAGGAGCCCAAGGATGCACAACAGTGGAATTGAGGAGCCTGGGGCCTCCAGGGAATGGACTGGTGCCTGGGGGCTCCAGAGTGGAGCATTATTGGGACATGGAGTTGGGGCCAGTGTGGGGTCTCCATGTAACCTGACACTTTTCACGTCTGTGTCACCTTTGAACCTCAGAAAGCTGTCCTCCTCTGAGAAAGGTGGAGGTGAGAGGACCCCACAGATGATAGAGTGCTGAGGGCTCTAATGGGGGATTCTGAGAACATGGGTGGAAGGGTGGACTCAGGAGCTGAAGGGCAGCCAGGGGCAGGCTGAGGAGCCATGATGGCAGGAGTGAGGTGCTGGGAAGTGGTGCTCACCTTTGCACTCCTACGGCCCTTCAGACCCTGAATTCCATCTGCACCCTGGAATTAGAGGAGGACAGAGTAGCCAGTGAATCCAGGTGGGTTGGAAGGAGCAAGCTCCTGAGACCCCATCTCACTCCCTTCAACACAGTCCTTTATCCCCAGCCTGCAGTCAGTTACCTTGACACCTTGAGGTCCTGGGTATTCTAGAGGGCCCTGAGGTCCAGGTGGACCCTGGAGGAAAGAGAGGTTTATAAAGGGGCCTCAGGATGTCACAGCGGGGGCCTTGGAATGAGAGAAATGGATGTCACAATGCTGGAGTCTGGGTAGGGCTCCAGGGCACAGGAGTTTTGAATACTGTCACAGCCACGTAAAGGATGGAACAAGGAAATCCCAAGGACTCTGATGCTCCAGAATTTGGGAGACTCCTTCAGGGGGCAAAGGACATGTCAGATCTCACATGGCTTTCTTTGGCTCCAGGAGGACCTTCCTTCCTGGGGTGACTCTACAGCTAAGGAATAGAGAATGTCACCACTGGCCCCTGACACCTCTGCACCCCTCCCTATGAGGCAGGATAGGGAGTTGTTCAGGAAGCAACCATGTTTTGGGGATGCAGTGACCGTGGTGACAGCCCACACAATAAGCCTCAGCATTTGCTGTGATTGAGCTCACTCAAGTAAAGCTATCTTCAGTAGGGACTTTCCCTTTTAGAGAGCATGCGCATTTGATTTACCTCAAACAGGTAAATCATTGCTCATTATAATAGTAAAAACACACCCCCAGGTGGAGATTGAAGATGCTAATGAGACATGTGACATATGAACAAGCATGTCCAGCTACTAGTAGCGCATGTGTACCCAGAAGACCACCCGGAACATGCCTGCTAGTAACACCTCTCCCACCTCATTGTGAATAATCATGTAAGACCCCCATAAAGGGAGTCTCCCTAGTGCCCATCATTGTTGTCTCATCCTTACAAGCAGCCCGCCCTGAATCCCATCTCTCTGAGAGGGTACTGTCTATTCTGCACCTAGCTTTCATAATATTATTTTTTGATTACAATACATTAGTGCTCCATCCCCTTTGTTGTGTGTCTCTTGTTCAAATTCTTTTAAACTAAGACTAGAACCAAGGTATCACATCAGCCATCAATACCTACACTTCTTCCAATCCGAATTCCCTGTTACACAATGAAGTCAACTGACAATGGAGAGGCACCACCAGTGACTTTTCAGGGCAAGGTCGCTAAAAAAGCTTTGGACTGGGGTGGAGGGCCAAGGGGAGCTGGCTTCAGAAGTGAGGACCCAGTCACCTGGGGTCCGTCTGAGCCAGGCATGCCAGGGAGCCCTGGTTTACCTCAAGGACCCAGCGGGAAGACGAGGAGGCTCAGGGTCATGAAAAGGGATACATCTAGTCACGGCTAAAGTCCCAACAGACAATTAAGGTTC
The DNA here is from genome assembly GCF_000951045.1 of Mandrillus leucophaeus. NCBI lineage: Eukaryota > Metazoa > Chordata > Mammalia > Primates > Cercopithecidae > Mandrillus > Mandrillus leucophaeus. The sequence goes on along the minus strand of NW_012102464.1, from coordinate 6,894 downwards.
TCCGACACCTTCCCTCCAAAATCATTGTCCTCTAAGTCACTTATTCATTACCTTCTCTCCAGGAGGGCTGATGTCACCCTGAGCCAGGGGAGACCCCACACACAGGGAAGGAGAAGTCATGGGGCCTCCCAGGGGTATACAACTCTCTTCCAGCCAGCCTCATTCAGAGCATGAGAAACAAGGGCCTGAGGCCCTTAATTTTCTATCACCATCCAGAGTCTGACCCATCTGTGGAAGCCCAGAAGAAGTCACTAAAGCTGGGGAGGGGGTGGGCAGGACTACTCACCTGTGACACAGAAGTGCCCCGTGGTCCAGGAGACCCTGGCTCTCCCTGGGGTCCCTAGAAATGGGCACCAAGCCAGAGTCAGAAGGAATGAACTTAGGTCAGAGAACTAAGTCCCAGTGGGGACAGCCAAGAGGGCAAGAGTGGGAAGAAGGCAGGGGTCAAAATGGTGGCAAACAGGACCCTGACTGAGACCTTCGGGATAAGAACCAGGGCGAGGTGTCCTGTCCATCACTCACCAAGCTTCCTTCAGGACCATGCAGACCAGTCATGCCTCAGACGCCTTGAAAAGATGGAAGTGAACAGCCCGAAGGCAGGTCTGGAGGGACCTGTGGTTCTCAGAAGCCCAGCCATTCTGAAGGGTGGGATGGTCAGACCTCCAATTTATCCCCAAACCAACCAAGCACAGCTGGCCCTGCCCCACAGGGCATGGGGCTGTGGATGTGGGCCTGTGGGATGTTTTGGTTTTCTTGAGAATTTTTCTTGGTTGTGCCCAAAGCCCTTGGTGCACTGCACCACTAGCCCTCCCAGGGCATCTGCACTCACCTGCTCTCTATCCTCACCAGGAGACCCAGGAAGGCCCTGGACACCAGTATCACCCTGAAAAATGGGGGAACAAGGTAAGAGAGGCCCAAGAGCCCCCAACACAGGTATATACAAATCCTCTTCAATAAGCCAACCGATTACATTCACTGAGCTCCTGCTGAGCCCCCAGCCTCCCTTTCCCATCGACCCTCACTCCCACAGTTGACCCACCCCCAGCACAACACCCACCTCAGTATGCTCACTCCATGTCCCTCCTCCCCAGGCAGCCCAGGGAGTCCATCAAAACCCAGGTCTCCCTAGGAGGAAGAGGGGCAGCCAGAGTGAGGCCCTGGCTACCTTCCACCCCACCCTTCTTTACTGTCCTGAGCAGGGTGGGGCGGTACCCTCGGGGAGCCTGGGGAACCAGGTCATCTCTAGGTGGTGGATGAGCCCAGGTGGGGCTGGGAGCTACAGACCTCAGGGCAGGGCCCCAGCCTCACTCCAGGTTCTCCAGGTGCCCCTCAGGCTCCAGAAGCATCTGCCCGGCCCCAAGAGTACAAGGGAAGTGTCAAAAGTAAGTAGGGGTGCAGCCCTCCCTGCCCCTGGTCCTATCTCCCCTCAATGCTCAGCCCACCTGTGGGGTACCCATCCTTCATTCAGCCTTGCCAGCAGGGCCTGTGAGGCCCTGAGTTCCTCTGGGGCCCTGGTGAGGGGAAAGATGGGGCTGGAAAATCTCCTTCCTTCCACCCTCTGCCCCACCGTGACCTGCAGTGTTCTGTAACCACAGTACAGGGCTGCAGACTGGGCATCTGTGCAAAATGTGCTTCCAACCTGCTGAATCAAAACAAAGGATTAACTCTGTGAGATAAATATACACATTCTAAAGTCTTTTGACAGATAGCTTGTATGAAGTTTTTTATCGGGATAACCTGTTTTTCTCAATGGGTTTTAAAGGGCTCTGAAATGCCACTTCTCAGGTTCTACAGAAAAAGTGTTAAAAACTGCTGAATCAAAACAAAGATTTAGCTTCATGAGATGAATCCAGAAATCAAAAAT
>NW_012102464.1:0-3760 GCF_000951045.1 Mandrillus leucophaeus | reverse complement strand
TGGACCACGAATCCACAGTGAATTGGAAGGCCAGTTGAGACACGCTGGGGTCCAAATCTCCTACCCCTGCAAAGAAAGCCACTTTTCTAGAAGGAAGAGGAGCACAAGACACCCGAGAGCAGACATCTCCCAGTGTTTCATTGTCCCGCAGCCATCCCAGGAAGAGACACTAGCAGTTCTGACGCAGGGGCCCTTGAATTTACCTCGAATTCAGTTCCCAGCTGAGCAGGTGCTTTACAGTGTGAGGGAGCATGCCTTCATCGTCTTTGCATTTCATTCTGGGACAGAAATAAGGTCAGATAGGGATGAGCATACAATCTTGTGAGGGGGGCATGGGGTATGGCACTTTCACCTGCTGAGGTTGTTTGCACTTTGCAGGAAGTTTTTGGATCCTCTGACAGGAATCTTTGAATGTTGCTTGGACTCCAGCACAAGTGAGCTCATTCTCTGGGGCGGGCCTTTATTTGTCATTGCTTTCATTGGGAATTCACATTTCCCCTCAACAGCACTACTGGGCAGCATTTCAGGCTTGCAATCTCCACAGACAGCCTCTGAGACTCTGTCTCAACCTCATCTGCACACGAGAGATGCCAGTTCGAGGTGTATGAACATTGCTCCTCCTTGCAATTGCCTTTATCATGGTTTCTGCCTTTCCCAGAGAGCCCATGTGACGCCCAGGACGAAGGGAGACAGTGAGGTAAAGGGCCCAGCTATCTTTTGCTGACACCCGCCTCTGGGAAATCAGGTATGTTCTGCCACCCAAAGACCACTCAACAACTCACCAGAGTATATTCCAGTCCCCATGGGTCCTGATTCTTGCACACAGCCCCTTTCGGAAATGGGATCAGAAGAGCAGTTTCCAGCAACGACCCCACAGTCTGGAGACGCCTCCTCCTCCAGAGGGCCCCGACCATGGAGACGGCCCGAAGGGATTCTAAGATCGAGACTTTTAGGGTCCCGCAGTGGGTTATCGCAGGCAGCTTTTTTCCCCGATACCAGGCACGCTCTCCCTGTACCATTTTTTTCCTGCTTAGGCAGGCTGACAGCTAAGACAGGTGCCTGAGCCTGCCTCATTAACATGCATGCGCTTGTCACAGGGCACCAAGCCCGAGCTGTGAGCTCTGGCCAGCATCACAATGCATGTCACGGTTGCCTAACAAGTCCCTGTGACTTGGCTGGAGGTGCGTCAGTGGTGGACTCTTGCCTGTCTTCTCTGTGTTCCCCTGGAGTTGCTCTCTCCCAGGTGGGGCTTCCTGCAGAGCCAGACAGCCTCAGAACACAGGTGGGCTATACCTAGAAATCACAGTGGGGCAAGTTTCAAAAAAGTTTTGAAAAAGACTCACCCCTACAACGTCTAGGTAGGCCTGAGGCATCCTGTAGATCTTTTTGGATCCTTAGGGATTTTGTGGTTTATTCCTTGGGCTCTGCTTGATGTTTCTTCAGGCTGGCTCAGGTCTGCCCTCTCCTAGGGTAATGGAACTATCCTGTGGATCCCACAGAGAAGACAGGTGAGAGTCCACCACTGACGCACCTCCAGGGAGTTCTCCACACTAAACATTTCCCATTTCACGGAGGACAACACTCATAGGAATCCATTCCATGAGTGTTTCCTTCTAAACACTGTCACATTTTAACAAGTGGGCAACTGTGATACTTTTAAAACCATAAATTGCTGTTACAGCCGCTAACAAGAAAACTCTTCTTCTCCCAGTTTTATCAGAGGGCTGCATGATTCCTATAGGATGAGAAGCAGAGAACCGTGTTTGGCTTTTGCCTGGTAATCTAGGCTCTGTTTCTTTGTATCCGCACATCCTTTCTCATTGTGGAGTGGGTCATTCATTGGCCTGTTGCTGGACGGGACTGCCTCTCATCACAGGTCTTTTGGCTAGCAGGGATTTCAAGGAGCAAGAGGGACTTCTGGTGGGCTGGTTGCACTCCATGTTGTGGTTCCTGGTCTCATTGTGGGCACTGAGGTTGTTTGCACTTTACAGGAGGTTTTTGGGTCCTGTGACAGGAATCTTTCAACATTGCTTGGATTCCAGCGCAAGTGAGCTCATTCTCTCAAGCAAGCCTTGATGTTTCTTCGCTTTCATGGGGAATCCACATTTTCCCTCAACAGCACTACTGGGCAGCATTTGCAGGCCTGCAGTCGCCACAGGTGGCCTCTGAGACACTGTCTCAACCTCATCTGCACACGTGAGAGGTCAGTTTGAGGTGTGAGAACACTGCTTCTCCTTAGATTTAACTTTGTCATGGTTCCTGCCTTTCCCAGAGCGCCCATGCGAGGCCCAGGATGAAGGGAGGCAGTAAGGTAAAGGGCTGGGCCATCTTTCCCTCTCACCCACCTCTGGGGAATCAGGTATGATTCCATCTCCCAAGGACTCCTCAACAACTACCAGACTATATTGCATTCCCCATGGGACCCAATTGTTGCACACAGCCTCTTTCGGAAATGGAGTCAGAAGAGCAGTTTCCAGCCAGCACCTCTCACTCTCAAAACCCCTCCTCCTCCAGAGTGACCCGATGACGGACACAGCCAGAAGGGATTCTAAGGTCAAGACTTTTAGGTCCCGCGGTGGGTTATCGCAGGCAGTTTTTTCCCCCGATACCAGGCACACTCTGCCTGTACCATTTTTTTCTGGGTAGGCAGGCTGACAGCTCTTGATAGCTGGGCACCCGAGCCTGCCTCGCGAATGTGCATGTGCTTGTCACAGGGCATCAGGCCTGAGCTGTGAGCTCTGGCTAGCATCACAATGGATGTCACGGTTGCCTAGTCACAAGTCCCTGCAGCTTGGTGGAGGAGACCCCCGTGGAGGTGCATCGGGGGTGGACTTTTGCCTGTCTTCTCTGTGGGATCCATGGGATAGTTCCATTATCCTAGGAGAGGGTAGACCTGAGCCAGCCTGAAGGAACACCAAGCAGATCTGGCCCAAGGAATAAACTGCGAAATCCCTGGGATCCAAAAAGATTTACAGGACGCCTCAGGCCTGCCTATACTTTGTAGAGGTGTGTTTTGAATCTTGCCCCACTGTGAAGTCTAGGTAGAGCCCACCTGTGTTCCCTGGGGTTGCTCTCTCCCTGGTGGGGCTTCCTGCAGACTCATGCAGCTTCAGAAGCTCCTGGGCTGAACGTTTCTGTGGGAGTGTTGCAAGGGTTGGATGTCTACAGTGTGTGTGTGTGCGCGTGCATACCTGTAATTAAAGTCTGCTTTAAGGAATGTGGCTAATGAACTTCAGCGCTTTTTTGTTTTTGAGTCTCCCGACTTTTTGGTGGCCTGTCTGTGTGGCTGTGCTTGGGCTATGGGGCTTCGTTTTCTTGATTTTTCTGTGGCTCGTGAATCCGCAGTGAATTAGGAGGCTGGCCGAGACCCACCAGCGTCCAAATCACCTTCTCCTGCAAAAAAAGCCACTGTCCTAGAAAGGAGAGGAGTACATCCCACCAAAAACCAGACATGTCCCAGTTTTCCATTGTCCTGCACTATCCCAGGGAGACACTAGCAGTCCTGTTGGCAGAGCCCCTTGAATTTGCCTCAAGTTCGGTTCCCAACCGAGCAGGTGCTTCAGGTCGTGAGGGGCCACTCCTCCATCGTCTTTGGATTTCATCGTGGGACATAGAGTGTGAGCAGCAATAAGGTCATATAGAGGTGAGGATGTAATCTAGTGAGGGGTGGATGGGGTCCCACAACTGCACCTGCAAAAGAAATGAAGACAGATGTCACAGAAGGTGTTTCCAACACCATCCCAGCATTTTCTTAATTGCA
>NW_012102463.1:8095-9988 GCF_000951045.1 Mandrillus leucophaeus | reverse complement strand
CCATTAATGACCGTATGAGAAGCTCAGGGCATAGACGAACTCAGTGCTGAATTTTTTCCATTTATCACCCTTTTGTTTTGTCCAGAAGACAGCTGAGAAAGGCGGGGGCAGATCATCTCCTCGAGTGTAATGACTCTAGCCACTTCTCTTCACCCCAGGTCACCACTCAGTCAACACGCTTTTGAGAAACCAAAGCAATTCTGTTCCCTTCACTCTGGGTTCCGAGCCCTAAATTCCTCCGTTTTATGAATTAGATTATCAAGCAGCCGTTTGTAATCTGGACTGCAATCTGATACGAAATTTAAAGCTAATTTAAGTTGCGTAATACCTCCTATTTACATTATAGATAAGGCATGAAAGAAAACTTTAATCTGTTCATAGGACCAACTTTGTCAACAAACCAATTATTCGAGCAATGATTGTTTTCAGTTAGATGCAAATTACTTTGCTCATAAAAGATTTTCCAGTAGGAATTTTTAAATCCATGGTCTGTCTTTTCTGAGCCTGTCTCTGCATCTTCCCCTGAGTGCACAGCAGGACTTCTCAGGGCATCCCATCAGCAGGCCCACTGAAGAGAATAAGCCCGCAGCACTCAGCCCAGGAATCAAGTGTGAGCCCCAGCAGCCCCTCATCCACCTGGGGCTTCCTCACCAGCACAGCACCCAGAGGTCTTCCAGGTTTAACGCCACGTGTGCGCGGAAAGTAGAGTGCTGGAAGGAACACAATAGACATTCAACAATGCAAATTCCCCCCTGGAACAGCTCAGCAACCCTCTGTACCTTCCCCAAAGTACCCATGCCAGGCAGGCGTAGTGTCCAATGGGGGTGCCTAGGAATCAGCATTTAACACTATTCTGATGAATAAGAGTTTGAGAGGTCGGTCAGCGAGAGGCTGCCGTGGCCTCCACTCATTTGCAGGCTCTGAAGAGACACAGGTTCTGGTAACAGGCCAGACAGGACGGGACAAGGATGGGGAGGTGGAGGGCAAATTCCATGGACCACCAACCACCCCACCATCCCCACTGAGACTCCGTGATTTAAGGAGAGGCAAAGCCAGGGAGAAAAGATGCCCGCACCACACGAGCGACTGAGATTTCACCTAAAGCACGCAGCATGGGGCTGAGGGCCAAGGTTGGGCAAGCCAGGAGCACAGAATGGGGTTCACAGGCCCAGAGGTGTCTCCCACACCCAGACCCCCTGCAGACCTCCTAAGCACTGCCTGTGTCTCCTGCCTGGTTTATTTCCTCCCCCCCTTCTACTGTGTTGGTTTTTCAGCCACCACCCACCACCACACAACCCTCTACAAGCTTGGTGGACTGAAAAGAGTGGGGGCAGGTAAGATCTGGGCTCTGGGGCCAACGTCCTGCCTGAGACATTAGTTCCAACCCACCCAGCTGTGATGTGAGCCACCGAGATTTCTCAAATGTGAGATGGGAAGGTAACTGAACCCACTCACCAGGACGGCTGTGCAGACTGAGATTACATATAGCCACACCTTGGCGTCCTGCACACGTGGGACCCCAGTCGTGTTGCCCCTGATGGGAATCCCTCTATCTATGCCCCTTCTGCTACCAGAGCCAACTCCCAGCAGTAGCTGTGGAGGGTGCATCCTCTATTCCCACTCCACTCACCTTCCATCGCTCCACGCAGTGACCTGCCACACAGTGGCCACCAGCAAATCCGGCCCCACTGGATAACCGACCACCAGCCCCCACTCACTTTGGGGCGTCTTCCACTTGCAGTTCCGAAACAGGCCGAGAAACCGCCCTCAAGGGCACTCACCTGTTCCTTAGTGCATGTAATGACCTGCCACGCAGGACCACCAGCAAACCCAGCTCCACCATCCAGGCTCCTGTGGATAACCGAACCCCCACCCCCCACATTGGAGCGTCTT
>NW_012102463.1:5325-8045 GCF_000951045.1 Mandrillus leucophaeus | reverse complement strand
CACACGTGGGACCCCAGTCGTGTTGCCCCTGATGGGAATCCCTCTATCTATGCCCCTTCTGCTACCAGAGCCAACTCCCAGCAGTAGCTGTGGAGGGTGCATCCTCTATTCCCACTCCACTCACCTCCCATCGCTCCACGCAGTGACCTGCCACACAGTGGCCACCAGCAAATCCGGCCCCACTGGATAACCGACCACCAGCCCCCACTCACTTTGGGGCGTCTTCCACTTGCAGTTCCGAAACAGGCCGAGAAACCGCCCTCAAGGGCACTCACCTGTTCCTTAGTGCATGTAATGACCTGCCACGCAGGACCACCAGCAAACCCAGCTCCACCATCCAGGCTCCTGTGGATAACCGAACCCCCACCCCCCACATTGGAGCGTCTTTCACTTGCAGTTCTGAAGGGGGCCGAGAAACCGCTCTCAAGGGCACTCACCTGTTTCTTATTGCACGTAATGGCCTGCCAAGCAGGGCCACCAGCAAACCCAGCTTTACCGTCCAGGTTCTGGTGGGTAACTGCCCCCGTCCCCCGCTTCCTCCTGGGGTGTCTGGGAGGCTCAGAAACTGCCCTCCAAGGGCACTCATCTGTTCCTTATTGAACTAATACCTCATTTACAGAAATCCACTTTGACTTTCCAGCACTGCAGTTGTGACAATTTAGCAATCCTGTTTGCAAGCTACAAGAGCTTGAGGTCAGGTCCACCTCACCAGTATCCCAGAGACCCAGCACTATCCCATTGTGTTTAAAATTCCAAAATACTCCTTCAAAATGCTACTGGCATTTGCTTTGCACATAAAATGCTAAAAACCTTCAAGTGAAACAAATATCTTCAACAGTTTGATACAATGACACATTTGCCAAGTTGTAAAGCCTCATGCATTTATAACATTTTATGTATGGTCAAATGGTTCATTAATATAAATTATGAGAATCTCTAAGAAACAGGTTTCTTCTGTCATTAGATGACCAAAGGAAAACTGGGTTCTGGCTGGTTTGAGGGACTGTAGAGGCAGACATATCTGCTGACACAACCAAGCTCCTTCCCACTGACGTGGCCTCATCTCAGGCCCCTCACCCGGATGCCTGCAGGCCCCTGGAGGAGCAAGCTGACCTGTCCACATTTCTCAAATGCACAGCTGTTGCTTACACTGCAGATAGAGTTCAAGGCACGAGCAGGCCACCACGCTAAAAATACCACGCAGCGTCCACGCCAGGTGATGGTGGTTTTCACTCCATCCCAAAGCCCCATGTATGAGTTTACAGCCATGATTACCACATGGATTTTTAGACCCTCAGGACATACTTTGTTTACTTTTATGCAACAAAGTTAAAAGACTATCACTCAGATATAGGCTCTGAAACTGTGGAATAATTATTCGGGAACAGAGCCTCTGCCAGATCAGGATTAGTACTTGGGACAACACCCCATGACCTCGGTCCACACAAACCCATCCAGACCAGAAGCCTCCCGCACTGTAATTTCTGTGGATTTCTGTAAACAAGGTATTACTGCAATAAGGAATAGATGAGTGCCCTTGGAGGGCAGTTTCTGAGCCTCCCAACCACACGGCCATGTTCAGGCTGAAGCCGCACCAACTGCAGAAACACCGTCCCTCGCCGAGGTGTGCCTGGCTTCTCCCTTTTCCCAAAACTTAACAAAACCTGAAAAGGACAGGTCTGTGTAGAAAAACACAAACTACTTGCGATTCCTCTTCCCAGTTCAGGCTGTAGGAAGCTTGTCTCGGCCCTCACCGTGTAGAATTCTAGTCTCTGTCTCCTGGGCAGTGTGGCAGGCATACATACCTTCAGTTATATGAGGAAAGGCGTGGCGAGCCCCCTTCCTTCAGTAAAACTGCACAGTTCCCAGAACCCTGATGCCATCCCCCTCACGCCACTGTGAACACCTGGACAGAGCACATTTCAATGCGTGCACCTTTGTGGGCTAGTTTTCTATTTCTCCACTAAATCACCCCAAATTTAGCGCCCTAAACACTGACTTATTTTCTCACATTTCTGGAAGCTGGAGTCCAAAACAGGTCCCACCATCTAACGTCGAAATGTCGGCAGGGCTGGCTCTGGGGAAGCGACCGTCTCCTTGCCTCCCGCAGCCTCTAGAGGCTTCCGCATCCCCTGGTCCATATGGCACCCACTGTCTTCAGGACCCACAGCGGCTCTGACGGACCCTCAACTGGAAGACGCAGAAATATCAGGAGACCGGGATCTACTGCTAGGGCCAAGCCTCCCCACCCTCCCAGCTCCTCACACACTCCCGTGTGAGCTAATATAGATTCCACTTTAACTACTGTCACCTGTGTAAGGGGTAAGTGCCCAGCTGTGAACTGCTTAACCTCGCCCACACAAACCCCGAGAAATAACTCACAGGCCATGGACCACTCCACAAGCAATAAGTGACCACCTGCTCAGGGACCTCCACGCCCCAGCAGAGCCCTCCGGTGACTCCTTGTGAGCTCAGACTGGCGGCAGGGGTCTGCAGCGCCAGAGGGCCCTGGATAAAAAAGACAGCTCCCATGTCGGGAGGCACCTGCCCGCGATTGGGTTCCCAGTACTTTAATAGCCCAGGTGGACAAGCCGCGCCGCATACAACCCCATCACCAGAATAACGGCTACACATGGCGAGTGCACAGGTGGCCACCACTCAGCCCAGCTGGCCGCGCTAAGCACATCACCACCGTGACGCCCAATCAGACTCAACTGCTG
>NW_012102463.1:3827-4074 GCF_000951045.1 Mandrillus leucophaeus | reverse complement strand
AGATGGAGACCCCAACCCGAGGGCCACTGACGGACTCAGCATGGGCGCAGGGCCGCCCGACGTAACGGGCCAGGTATTTGCCAGTTACAAAACAACATAAGCACACACCCCCATGTGTGCACACACGCTCTGTACACATCTGTCCCTGTCAACACCAGCACACACCCCCAGGTGTGCACACACGCTCTGTACACGCTCACGTCTGTCCGTGCCAACACCAACCCACAACCCCGAGGTGTGCACACAC
>NW_012102463.1:0-196 GCF_000951045.1 Mandrillus leucophaeus | reverse complement strand
TCTGTCACCAAAGTCGAGAAGGCCTGAGTGGGACCAACGCCGCACCTGGTGGCTCCTCGGTGGCTGCCGATGTGGTCCTCAGGCTGCGGGTGAGACCCTCTAGGGAAGCCCAGACAGTGGCGAGAATCACAGCCACGAGTGCTACAGTTGCCCCACAACTCAAGCATAGCCTGAGGAAGGCAGCGCCCGCTCAGAT
>NW_012102462.1:40542-45728 GCF_000951045.1 Mandrillus leucophaeus | reverse complement strand
CCCACTTTTTGATGGGGCTGTTTGTTTTTTTCTTGTAAATTTGTTTGAGTTCTTTGTAGGTTCTGGATATTAGCCCTTTGTCAGATGAGTAGATGTGAGATGAATAGACATATCTATCACAAAGCAGTTTCAGAGAAAGCTTCTTCACAGTTTTTGTCTGAGGATACTGCCTTTTTCACCATAGAAGTCCATATACTCCCAAAAGTCCCCTGGTAATGTTTTCTTAAAAACGGGATTCCTCAATACTCCATGAGAAGAAAGGTATAACTCTGTGAGTTGAATGCGTACCTCGCAAAGTAGCTCCACAGAAGTCTTCTCTCCAGTATCTATCTGAAGATAATTCCGTTTTCACCGTAAGCCTCAAAGCGATAACGAGTATCCCTTAGCTGACTAACATAAAACAGTGTCAGATTACTGCTCAATGAAAACGGAAGCTTAACTGTCCGAGTGAAAGTCACGAGACCTAGAGCAGTTTCACAGAGAATTTCCTTCTGGTTTCTCTCAGAGGGTAATACTTTTTCTTTATATTCCTAAGAGCATTCCCCAATGTGTATTCTCAGGTTCCACAGAAACAGTGATTTCAAACTGCTCAATCCAAAGAATGATTTAACTCTATGAGATGAATACACACATCACAAAGCAGTTGCTCCAAAAGCGTCTCTCCAGATTTCATCGGAAGACGTTTTCTTTCTCACCAAAGCCTCAAGACACCACTTAATATCCCTTCCCAGATTCCTCAAAGACAGAGTTTCCAAACTTTGCAATGTAGTGCAAGCTTTAACACTCTGAAATGAACGGACATATCAGAGAGCAGTTTCTTGGATCACTTCTTTCTGGGTTTTATTTCTGGATATTTCACTTTTCACCACAGTCTTCAATGCACTGCAAAATATCACTTTTTCAGTTTTACAGGAACAGTGTTCAAACACTGCCTTATGAGAAAAGAGGTATAACTCCCCGAGTGGAATGCACACATCACAAAGCAGTTTCTCAGGAAGTTTCTCTCCAGTTTTTAATCTCAAGATATCTTCTATTTCCTCACAGTCCCAAATGTGCTCCCGAATGTTCCTTCCTGAATCCGTCCATGATGCAGTTTCACAAGTGCAAAATAGAAAGAAAGTTTTATCTATGTGAGATTAGCTGACATATCTATCACAAAGCAGTATCAGAGAAAGATTTTTTCAGTTTTTGTCTCAGGATATTTCCTTTTTCACCATAGCCGTCCATATAGTCCTGAATGTCCCCTGGTAGCTTTTTCCCCAAATGGGATTCTGCAATCCCCTCTGAGAAAGAAAGTATAACTGTGTGAGTGGAATGCACATGGCAGAAAGCAGCTCCTTGGAAATCTTTTCTCCAGTATTGATCTGAAGATATTTCCATTTTCACCGGAAGCCTCAAAGCACTCCAGAGTATCCCTTAGCTGACTAACCTAAAACATTGTTAGAATACAGTTCAATGAAAACAGAAACTTAACTGTGTGAGTGAACTTCATGTAACCAGAGCAGTTTCTCAGAAAGTTTCTTAGTCATTATTATCGGAGGGTATTGCTTTTTCAGTATATTCTCTAGAGCGTTCAAAAATGTCCTTTCTCGGGTTCCACAAAAATAGTGATTTCAAACTGCTCAATCCAAAGAATAATTTAACACTAGGAGATGAATACACACATTGCAAAGCAGTTGCTCCAAAAGCTTCTGTCCAGTTCTCATCGGAATACATTTCCTTTCTCACCACAAGTCTCCAGGCGCCACGTAATATCCCTTCAAAGATTCCTCAAGGACAGAGTTTCCAAACTGGGCAACGTAGTGCAAGCTTTATCTCTCTGAAATGAATGCACAAGTCAGAGAGCAGTTTCTTGGAACGCTTCTTTCTGTGTTTTATTTCCGGATATTCACTTTTCACCATAGTCTTCAATGTTCTGCAAAATAACACTTTTTCAGTTTTACAGGAACAGTGTTCATACACTGCCTTATGAGAAAAGAGTTATAACTCCTTTAGTGGAATGCACACATCACTAAGCAGTTTCTCAGAAAACTTCTCTCCAGTTTTTATCTGAAGATATGTCCTATTTCCCCACAGGCCTGAATGTGCTCCCGAATGTCCCTTTGTGTATCTGTCCATGACGCAGTTTCAAAACTGCATAATAGAAAGAAGGTTTTATCTATTTGAAAGGAATAGACATATCTATCACAAAGCAGTTTTACAGAAAGCTTCTTTCCAGTTTTTGTCAGAGAGTATTTCTTTTTTCTCCGTAGCCATCCATTTACTACCGAATGTCCCCTCATACCTTTTTCTCCACACAGGATTTCCCAATTCTTTATGAGAAGAAAAGTATAACTCTGTGAGTGGAATGCACACATGACAAAGCAGTCCTCAGAAATCTCTCTTGTATCTATCTGAAGATATTTCCATTTTAACCGTAAGCCTCAAAGTGCTCTGGAGTATCCCTTAGCTGACTAACCTAAAACATTGTTAGAATACAGCTCAATGAAAGCAGAAACTTAACTGTGTGAGTGGACTTCACGTGACCTACAGCAGTTTCACAGAAAGCTTCCTTCTGGTTTTTATCAGAGGGTATTTCCTTTTCAGCATATTATTGAGAACGATCTCAAATGTCCTTTCTCAGGTTCCACAGAAACAGTGATTTCAAACTGCTCATTTAAATAATGATTTATCTCTATAAGATGAGTACACACATCACAAGGCAGTTGCTCTGAAGTATTCTCTCCACTTTTCAAAGGAAGACGTTTCCTTTCTCACCACAAGCCTCCAGGTGCCAGCTAATACACTTTCAGATTCCTCAAAGACAAAGTTTCCAAACTGGGCAAGGTAGATTAATCTTTAACTCTCTCAAATGAATGCACACGTCAGAGAGCAGTTTCTTGTAACACATCTTTCAGGGTTTTATTTCAGGATATTTCAATTTTCACCATAGTCTTCAATGCACTGCAAAATATCACTTTTTCAGTTTTACAGGAACAGTGTTCCAACACTGCCTTATGAGAAAGAGGTATAAGTCCCTGAGTGGAATGTTCACATCACAAAGCAGTTTCTCAGAAAACGTCTCTCCACTTTTTAGCTGGAGATATTTCCTATTTCCCCACAGACCTGAATGTGCTCCCGACTGTCCCTTTGTGAATCCGTCCATGTAGTAGTCTCAATACTGCATAACAGAAAGAAAGTTTTATCTATGTGAGATGACTAGGTGTATCTATGAAAAAGCATTTTCACAAAACTTCTTTCCAGTTTTTGTCTTAGGATATTTCCTTTTTCAACGTTCCTGTCCATATACTCTCGAATGTCCCCTGGTAGCTTTTTCTACAAATTGGATTCCCGAATCCTCTATGAGAAGAAAAATATAACTCTGTGAGAGGAATACACATGTCACAAAGCAGCTCCTTGGAAATCTTATCTCCGGTATCTATCTGAAGATATTTCCTTCGTCACTGTAAGCCTGAAAGCACTCCCGAGTATCCCTTAGCTGACTAACTTAAAACAGTCTTAGAATACTGCTCAATGAAAACAGAAACTGATCTGTGTGAGTGGAATTCACGTGACCTAGTGCAGTTTCACAAAAAGCTTCTTCCCAGTTATGTCTGAGGAGATTTTCTTTTTCACAGAAGCTGTCCATATACTCCCAAATGTCCCCTGGTAGCTTTATCTCCAAATGGGATTCAACAATCCTCTATGGGAAAAAAGTATAACTCTGTGAGTGGAATGCACATGTCACAAAGCAGCTCCTTGGAAATTCTTTCTACAGTATCTAGCTGAAGATATTTCCATTTTCACCGTAAGCCTCTAAGCGTTTCCGAGTATCCCTTAGCTGAATAACCTAAAACAGTGTTAGAATACTGTTCAATGAAAATGGAAGCTTAACAGTGCGAGTGGAAATCAAGTGACATAAGGCAGTTTCACAGAAAGTTTTTTTCTGGTTTTTATCGCAGAGTGTTACTTTTACAGCATATTCTTGAGAGCATTCCCAAACATTCCCAAATGTCATTTCTCAGATTCCACAGAAACTGATTTCAAACTATTCAATCCAAAGAATGGTTTAACTCTATAGGATGAATACACACATCACAAAGCAGTTGCTCTGAAAACTTCTCTCCAGTTTTCATCAGAAGACGTTTCCTTTCTCACCACAAGCCTCCGGGCGCCACCTTATATCCCTTCACAGATTCCTCAAAGATGGAGATTCCAAACTGAGCAACATATTGTAAGCCCTAACACGCTGAAATAAATGCACACGTCAGAGAGTAGTTTCTTGGAACATTCTTGCTAGGTTTTATTTCAGGATATTTCACTTTTTGCCGTAGTCGTCAATACGCTGCAAAATATCACTTTTTTAGTTTTACAAGAACAGTGTTCAAACAATGCCTTTTGAGAAAACAGAAAAACATACTGACTGGAATGCAACCACCACAAAGCTGTTTCTCAGAAAGCTTCTCTCCTGTTTTTATCTGAAGATATCTACTATTTCTCCTCTGGCCTGAATGTGCTCCCAAATGTCCCTTCGGGAAACCGTCCATGATGCAGTTTCAAAACTGCGTAATAGAAAGAAAGTTTTATCTATGTGAAATGAATAGACATATCTATCATAAAGAAGTTTCAAGGAAAGCTTCTTTCCAGTTTTCATCTGAGGAGATTTCCTTTTTCACTGTAGCCGTCCATATACACCCGAATATCTCCTGGTAGCTTTTTCTCCAAGCGGGATTCCCCAATCTTCTCTGAGAAGAAAAGTACAACTCTGTGAGTGGAATGCGTATGTCACAAAGCAGGTCCTCAGAAATCTTCTCTCCAGTGTTTATCTGAAGATATTTCTGGTTTCACCATAAGCCTCAAAGTGCTAACAAGTATCCCTAAGCTGACTAACATAAAACAGTGTTAGAATACTTCTCAACGAAAACAGAAGCTTAACTGTGCGAGTGAAATTCACGTGACCTAGAGAAGTTTAATAGAAATTTTCTTTCTGGTTTCTATAGGAGCGTATTACATTTTCTTTATGTTCCTAAGAGCGTTCCCAAATGTCCTTTCTCAGGTTCCACAGAAACAGTGATTTCAAA
Source organism: Mandrillus leucophaeus (assembly GCF_000951045.1). NCBI lineage: Eukaryota > Metazoa > Chordata > Mammalia > Primates > Cercopithecidae > Mandrillus > Mandrillus leucophaeus. The sequence continues at coordinate 40,668 of NW_012102462.1, read as the reverse complement.
CTGCTCAATCCTAAGAATGATTTAACTCTATGAGATGAATACACACAACACAAAGCAGTTACTCCAAAAGCTTCCCTCCAGGTTTCATCGGAAGACATTTGCTTTCTCACAACAAGCCTCTGGGCA
>NW_012102462.1:28103-39037 GCF_000951045.1 Mandrillus leucophaeus | reverse complement strand
TGGATTAAGAAAATGTGGCACATATACACCATGGAATACTATGCAGCCATCAAAAAGGATGAGTTTGCGTCCTTTGTAGGGACATGGATGCAGCTGGAAACCATCATTCTTAGCAAACTATCACAAGAACAGAAAACCAAACACCACATGTTCTCACTCATAGGTGGGAACTGAACAATGAGATCACTTGGACTCGGGAAGGGGGACATCACACAACGGGGCCTATTATGGGGAGGGGGGAGGGGGGAGGAATTGCATAGGATTTATACCTGATGTAAATGACGAGTTGATGGGTGCAGCACAGCAACATGGCACAAGTATACATATATAACAAACGTGCACATTATGCACATGTACCCTAGAACTTAAAATATAATAATAAAAAAAGATTAAAAAAAGATTAAAAAAACACTGATTTCAAACTGCTCAATGCAAGAATGATTTAATTCTATGGGATGAATACATGCATCATGAAGCAGTTGCTGTGAAACTTCTCTCCAGTTTTCATCGGAAGACGTTTCCTTTCTCACCACAAGCCTCTGGGCGCCACTTAATATCAGTTCACAGCTTCCTCAAAGACAGAGTTTCCAAACTGGGCAACGTAGTGAAAGTTTTAAATCTCTGAAAAGAATGCGCACGTAAGAGGGCAGTTTCTTGGAATTCCTCTTTCTGGGTTTATTTCCAAATATATCACTTTTCGCCATAGTATTCAATGCATGGCAAAATATCACTTTTTCAGTTATACAGGAACAGTGTTCAAACACTGCCTTATGAGAAAAGAGGTATAAGCCTTTGAGTGGATTGCACACATCACAAAGTAGTTTCTCGAAAGCTTCTCTCCAGTTTTTATCTGAAGATATCTCCTATTTCCCCACAGGCCTGAATCCGCTCCCGAAAGTCCCTTCCTGAATACTTCCATGACGAAGTTTCAAATCTGTGTAATAGAAAGAAAGCTTTATCTCTGTGAGATGAATAGACTTATCTATCACAAAGCAGTTTCACAGAAAGTTTCTTCCCATTTTTTTGTCTGAGGAGATTTTCTTTTCCACTGAAGCTGTCCATATACTCCCGAATGTCCCCTGGTAGCTTTTTCTGCAAACGAGATTCAACAATCTTCTATGAGAGAAAAGTATAACTCTGTGAGTGGAATGCACATGTCACAAACCAGCTCCTCGGAAATTCTCTCTCCAGTATCTAGCTGAAGATATTTCCGTTTTCACCATAAGCCTCAAAGTGCTTCCGAGTACACCTTAGCTGAATAAACTAAAACAGTGTTAGAATACTGCTCAATGAAAATGGAAGCTTAACTGTGCGAGTGGAAATCAAGTGACCTAAGGCAGTTTCACAGAAAGTTTTTTTTCTGGTTTTTATCACAGAGTGTTACTTTTACAGCATATTCTTGAGAGTGTTCCCAAATGTCCTTTCTCAGGTTCCACAGAAACAGTGATTTCAAACTACTCAGTCCAAAGAATGATTTAACTCTATGAGATGAATACACACATCACAAAGCAGTTGCTCTGAAAACTTCTCTCCAGTTTTCATCAGAAGACGTTTCCTTTCTCACCACAAGCCTCCAGGCATTACCTAATATCCCCTCACAGATTCCTCAAAGTCAGAGATTCCAAATTGAGGAACGTATTGTAAGCCCTAACACTCTGAAATAAATGCACACGACAGAGAGCAGATTCTTGGAACTCTTCTTTCTGGGTTTTATTTCAGGATTTTTCACTTTTTGCCACAGTCTTCAATATGCTGCAAAATATCACTTTTTTAGTTTTACAGGAACAGTGTTCAAACAATGCCTTTTGAAAAAAAAATAAAACTCACTGAGTGGAATGCACCCACCACAAAGCAGTTTCTCAGAAAGCTTCTCTCCTGTTTTTATCCGAAGATACCTACTATTTCCCCAGAGGCCTGATTGTGCTCCCGAATGTCCCTTCGTGAATCCATCCATGACGCAGTTTCAAAACTGCATAATAGGAAAAAAGTTTTATCTATGTGAATTGAGTAGACATATCTGTCATAAAGCAGTTTCAAAGAAAGTTTTTTTATAGTTTTTGTCTCAGAAGATTTCCTTTTTCACCATAGCCATCCATATACTCCCGAATGTCCCCTGGTAGTTTTCTCTCCAAGTGGAATTCCCCAATCTTCTATGAGAAGAAAAGTATAACTCTGTGAGTGGAATGCATACGTCACAAAGAAGCTCCTCAGAAATCTCCTCTCCAATATCTATCTGAAGATATTTCTGTTTTCACCGTAAGCCTCAAAGTGCTCCCAAATATCCCTTAGCTGAATAAGCTAAAAGAGTGTTAGAATACTGATCAATGAAAACGTAAGCTTAACTGTGTGAGTGGACTTCACGTGACCTAGAGCAGTTTCACAGAAAATTTCCTGCTGGTTTTTAGCGGGGGGTATTTCTTTTTCAGCATATTCTTAAGAGTGTTCCCAAATGTCCTTTCTCAGGTTCCACAGATACAGTGATTTCAAACTGCTCAATCCAAAGAATGATTTAACTCTATGAGATGAATACTCAAATCACAAAGCAGTTGCTCCGAAAGCCTCTAAAGTTTTCATCGGAAAACGTTTCCATTCTCACTGCAGGCCTCCGGGCGCACTTAATATCCCTTCAGAGATTCCTCAAAGACAGAGTTTCCAAACTCGGCAATGTAGTATAAGCTTTAACTCTCTGAAATGAATGCACATTTCAGAGAGCAGTTTCTTTCAGGATTTTATATCGGGATATTTCACTTTTTGACATAAACTTCAAAGAGTGGCAAAATATCACGTTTTCAGTTTTACAGGAGCAGTGTTCAAACTGAAGAACATGCTGAAAAAGAAACACCCTCTGACAAAACCAGAAGGAAACTTTCTGTGAAACTGCTCTAGGTCACGTATATTCCACTCACACAGTTAAGTTTCTATTTTCATGGGCAGTATTCTAACACTGTTTTTGCTTAGTCAGCTAAGGAACACTAGGAAGCGCTTTGAGGCTTATGGTGAAAACGGTAATATCTTCAGATAGATGCTGGAGAGGAGATCTCCAAGGAGCTGCTTTGAGACATGTGCATTCCACTCACAGAGTTATACAATCCTTCTCAGAAAGGATTCGGGAATGCCGTTTGGAGAAAAAGCTATCATCAGTTTTACAGGAACAGTGTTCAAACACTGCCTTATGAGAAAAGAGTTATAACTCCTTTAGTGGAATGCACACATCAAAAAGCAGTTTCTCAGAAAGCTTCTCTCCAGTATTTGTCTGAAAATATTTCCTATTTCCCCACAGGCCTGAATTTGTTCCCCAATGACCCTTTGCGAATCTGTCCATGATGCATTTTCAAAACTGAGTAATAGAATGAAAGTTTTATCTATGTGAGATTAACAGACATATCTATCACAAAGCAGTTTCACAGAAAACTTTTTCCAGTTTTTGTCTCAGGATATTTTCTTTTTCACCATAGCCATCCATATACTCCCGAATGTCCCCTGGTAGCGTTTTCTCCAAACGGGATTCCCCAATCCTCTATGAGATGAAAAGCATACTCTGTGAGTGGAATGCACACCTTAGAAAGCAGCTCCTCGGATATCTTCTCTCCTTATATATCTAAAGATATTTACATTTTCACGGAAGCCTCAAAGTGTTCCCGAGTATCCCTTAGCTGACTAACCTAAAACCTTTTTAGAATAGTGCTCAATGAATACAGAAGCTTAACTGTGCGAGTGGCATTCACGTGACCTAAAGCAGTTTCCCAGAAAGTTTCCTTTGATTGTTATCAGAGGATATTTCTTTTTCAGCATATTCTTTAGAGCGTTCCCAAATATCCTTTCTCAGGTTCCACAGAAAGAGTGATTTCTAACTACTCAATCCAAAGAATGATTTAAATCTATGAGATGAATACACACATCACATACCAGTTACTCTGAAAGCGTCTCTCCAGTTTTCTTCAGAAGACATTTCCTTTCTCACCACAAGCCGTTTTCACCATAGCCATCCAGATACTCCTGGATGTCCCTGCGTAGCTTTTCTCCAAGCGGGATTCCACAAATCGCTCTGAGAAGAAAAGTATAACTCTGTGAGTGAAAAGTACATGTCACAATGTAGCTCCTCAAAATTTTCTTTCCAGTATCTATCTGAAGATATTTACGTTTTCACGGGAAGCCTCAAAGCGCTGCCCAGTATCCCTTAGCTGACTAACCTAAAACAGTTTTAGAACACTGCTCAAGGAAAACAGGTGCTGAACTGTGTGAGTCGATTGCACGTGACCTAGGGCAGTTTCACAGAATGTTTCCTTCTGGTTTTTATCAAAGGATATTTCTTGTCAGCATATTCTTAAAAGCGTTCCCAAATATTCTTTCTCAGGTTCCACAGAAACAGTGATTTCAAACTGTTCAATCCAAACAATGATTTGACTCTATGAGATGAATACACACATCAAAAAGCAGTTGCTCCGAAAGCTTCTCTCCAGTTTTCTTTGGAAGACGTTTCGTTTCTCACCACAAGACTCTGGGCGCCAAATAATATCCCTTAACAGATAACTCAATGACAGAGTTACCAAACTAGGCAACGTAGTATAAGTTTTAACTCTCTGACATGAATGCACACGTCAGAGAGCAGTTTCTTGGAATGCTTTTTCTGGGTTTTATTTCAGGATATTTCACTTTTCTCCATAGTCTTCAATGTGCTGCAAAATATCACTTTTTCAGTTTTACACAAACAGTGCTCAAACACTGCTTTATGAGAAAAGAGGTAAAACTCCCCGAGTGGAATGCACACATCACAAAGCAGTTTCTCAGAAAGCTTCTCTCCAGTATTTGTCTGAAAATATTTCCTATTTACCCACAGGCCTTATCTATGTGAGATGAATAGACCTATCTATCACAAAGCAGTTTTACAGAAAGTTTCTTCCTTGTTTTTTTTCTGAGGATATTTACCTTTTCACCAAAGACGTCCATATAATACCGAATATACCCTGGTAGCTTTTCCTCCAAACTGGATTCCCCAATCCTCTATGAGAAGAAAAGTATAACTCTGTGAGTGGAATACACATGTCACAAAGCAGCTTCTCGGAAATCTCCCTCCAGGATCTCTCTGAAGATATTTCCGTTTTCACCGTAAGCCTCAAAGCGCTCCTGAATATCTCTTAGCTGATTAACGTAAAACAGTGTTAGAATACTGCTCAATGAAAACAGAGGGTTAACTGTGCCAGTGGACTTCAAGTTACCTAGAACAATTTCACAAAATGTTTCCTTCAGGTTTTTATCGGAGGGTATTTCTTTTTCAGCATATTCTAAAGAGCATTCCTAAATGACCTTTCTCAGGTTCCACCAAAACAGTGATTTCAAACTGCTCAATTAAATAATGATTTATCTCTATGAGATGAATACACACATCACAAAGCAGTTGCTCCAAAAGCTTCTCTCCAGCTTTCACCGGAAGACGTTTCCTTTTTCACCACAAGCCTCTGGGCGTCACTTAATATACCTTCACAGAATCCTCAAAGAGAGGGTTTCAAAATTGGGCAAGGTAGTGTAAGCTTTAACTCTCTGAAATGAATACACACGTCAGAGAGCAGTTTCCTGGATGCTTCTTTCTGGATTTTACTTCAGGATATTTCACTGTTCGCTACAGTCTTCAATGCGCTGCAAAATATCACTTTTTGAGTTTTTCAGGAACAGTGTTCAAACACTGACTTACGAGAAAAGAGGTAAAACACCCTGTGTGGAATGCATTTCTTTTTCAGCATATTCTTAAGAACATTACCAATTATCCTTTCTCAGGTTCCACAGAAACAGTGATTTCAAACTGCTCAATCCAAGGAATGATTCAACTTATGAGATGAATACACACATCACTTGCAGTTCCTCCGAAAGCTCCTCTCCAGTTTTCACTGGAAGACGTTTACTTTCTCACCACATGCCTCTGTTTGCAACTTAGTATCCCTTCACAGTTTCCTCAAAGACATGGTTTCTAAATTGGGCAACGCAATGTAAGCTTCAACTCTTTGAAATGAATGCACACGTCAGAGAGAAGTTTCATGGAATGCTTCTTTCTGGGTTTTACTTCAGGATATTTCACTTTTCACCATAGTCTTCAATGCACTGCAATATACCACTTTTTCAGTTTTACAAGAAACGTGTTCAAACACTGCCTTTTGAGAAAAGAGGTATAACTCCCTGAGTGTAATGCACACATCAGAAAGCAGTTTCTCAGAAAGCTTCTCTCCAGTTTTTGTCTGAATATATGTGCTATTTCCCCACAGGCCTGAATGTGCTCCTGAAAGTCCCTTCGTGAATCCATCCATGACGCAGTTTGAAAACTGCATAATAGAAAGAAAGTTTTATCAATGTGAGATGAATAGACATATCTATCATGAAGCAGTTTCACAGAAATCTTCTTTCCAATTTTTGTCTGTGGATACTTTCTTTTTCATCATAGCCATCCATATAGACCCAAATGCCCCCTTGTAGCTTTTTCTTTAAATGAGATTCCCCAATCCTCTCTGAGAAGGAAAGTATAACTCTGTGAGTGGAATGCACACGTCAAAAAGCATCTCCTCGGAGATCTTTTCTCTAGTATCTATCTGAAGATATTTCCGTTTTCACCATAAGTCTCAGAGCAATCCCGAGTATTCCTTAGATGACTAACCAAAAGCAGTGTTAGAATACTGCCCAATGACAATGGAAGCTTAACTGTGTGAGTGGAAGTCACGTGACCTAGAGCAGTTTCACAGAAAGTTTCCTTTTGGTTTTCATCGGAGGGTATTTCTTTTTCGGCATATTCTTAAGAACGTTAACAAATGTCCTTTCTCAGCTTGTAGAGGACTACGTGCTTGCAAACGAGACATTGCCGATAAGTCCTGCTCTTGCAAACAAAGGTGGGCATTCCCAGTATTTCCTGCTCTTGCAAACGAAGCAGGACGTTGGGGGCTTGTTTATGTGTAAACATCTTCAAAATTCAGAAAGTCAGGGAAAATCAGAAAAACAACAATGTGTCCTGTGACTTGGTAACATTTCACAAATGACTGTATAAAATAAAGCAGAGCTCACCATTCGAGGCAGCCGCCATGTTTGTCTGGCCTTGTGTTGTCTTGCGTGTTCTTTCCTTTGTTTAGGAAACATGCAGACTCCAACACAGGCTCTAAAGAAAAGGTGATTTTGAACTGCTCAAACCAAAGAATGATTTAACTCTATGAGATGAATACACACATCACAAAACAGTTGCTCTGAAAGCATCTCTCCAGTTTTCATCGGAAGACGTTTCCGTTCTCACCAGAAGCCTCCGGGTGCCACTTAATATCCCTTCACAGATTCTTCAAAGACAGATTTTCCAAACTGGGCAATGTAGTATAAGCTTTAACTCTCTGAAATGAGTGCACACCTCAGAGAGCAGTTTCTTAGAACATTTCTTTCTGGGTTTATTCCAGGATATTTCACTTTTTGACATAGTCTTCAAAGTGCTTCAAAATATCATATTTTCAGTTTTACAGGAACAGTGTTTAAACACTGCCTTATGAGAAACGAAGTATAAGTCCTGACTGGAATGCACACATCACAAAGCAGTTTCTCAGAAAGTTTCTCTCCAGTATTTAGCTGAAGATATTTCCAGTTTCCCCACAGGCCTGAATGTGCTCCCGAAATTCCCTTCACGAAACCATCCATGACAGTTTCAAAACTGCGTAATAGAAAGAAAATTTTATCTATGTGAGATGAATAGACATGTATTTTTGAAAGCAGTTTCACAGAAGCTTCTTTCCAGTTTGCCTGAGGATATTTCCTTTTTCCCCATAGTAGTCCATATACTCCCGAATGTCCCCTGGTAGCGTTTTCTGCAAATGGGATACCCCAATACTGTACGAGAAGAAAAGTATAACTCTGTGGGTGGAATGCACACGTTACAAAGCAGCTCCTCGGAAATCTTCTCTCCAGTATTTATCTGAAGATATTTCCGTTTTCACCATAAGCCTCAAAGTGCTCCCAAGTATCCCTTAGCTGACTAACCATAAACAGTGTTAGAATACTGCCCAATGAACACAGAAGCTTAACTGTGGGAGTGGACTTCACGTGACCTAGAGCAGTTACACAGAAAGAGTCCTTCTGGTTGTTACCAGAGGGTATTTCTTTTTCAGCATATTCTTAAGTGCTTTCCCAAATGTCCTTTCTCATCGTCCACAGAAACAGTGATTTCAAACTGCTCAATGCAAACAATGATTTAATTCTATGAGATGAATACATACATCACAAAGCAGTTGCTCGGAAAGTTTCTCTACAGTTTTCATTGAAAGACGTTTCCTTTCTCACTGCAAACCTCTGGGCGCCACTAAATATCTCATCACAGATTCCTCAAAGACAGAGTTTCCAAATTGAGCAATGAAGTGTAATCTTTAACTCCCTGAAATGAATGAACACATCGAGACCAGTTTCTTTGAATGCTTCTTTCTGGGTTTTATTTCAGGGCATTTCACTTTTCACCATAGTCTTCAAAGCGCTGCAATATATCACTTTTTCAAGTTTACAGGAACAGTGTTCAAACCTGCCTTATGAGAAAAGAGTTAAAACTCCCTGAGTGGAATGCACACATCACAAAGCAGTTTCTCTGAAAGCTTCTCACCAGTTTTTATCTGAAGATATCTCCTGTTTCCCCACAGTCCTGAATGTGCACCTGAATGTGTCTTCAAGAATCCGTCCATGACACAGTTTCAAAACTATGTAATAGAAAGAAAGTTTTATTTATGTGAGATGAATAGACAAATCTATCACAAAACAGTTTCACAGAAAGCTTCTTTCCAGTTTTTGTGAGGATACTTCCTTTTTCACCATAGCTGCCCATATACTCCCGAATGCTCCCTGGAAGCGTTTTCCCTAAACGGAATTCCCCAATCCTCTATTGGAAGAAAGGTATATCTCTGTGAGTAAAATGCACACGTCACAAAGCAGTTCCTCGGAAATCTTCCCCCAGTATCTATCTGAAGATATTTCCTTCTTCACCGTAAGTCTCAAAATGCTCCTGAGAGTCCCTTAGCTGACTAACCTAAAACATGTTATAATATTGCTCAATGAAAACAGAAGCTGAACTGTGTGAGTGGAATTCACGTGACCTATAGCAGTTTCACAGAAAGTTTCCTTCTGGTTTCTATCAGAGAGTATTACTTTCTCACTATATTCCTAAGGGCATTCTCAAATGTCATTTCTGAGTTTTCACAGAAACAGTGATTTGAAACTGTTCAATCCAAAGAATGACTTTTCCCTATGAAATGAATACACACATCACAAAGCAGTTGCTCCGAAAGCTTCTCTCCAGTTTTCATCGGAAGACGTTACCTTTCTCACCCCAAGCTTCCGAGCGCCACTTAATATCCCTTCACAGATTCCTCAAAGACAGGGTTTGCAACATGGGCAACGTAGTGTAAGCTTTAAGTATCTGATATGAATGCACACGTCAGAGAGCGGTTTCGTGCAATGCTTCTTTCTGGGTTTTATTTCCGAATTTTCACTTTTCACCACAGTCTTCAACATGCTGCAAATTATCACTTTTTCAGTTTTACAGGAACAGTGTTCAAACACTGCCTTATTTGAAAGAGGTATAAGTCCCTGCCTGGAATGCTCACAACACAAAGCAGTTTCTCAGAAATCTTTTCTCCAGTTTTTATCTCAAGACTTTTCCTATTTCCCTACAGGCCTGGATGTGCTCCCAAAGGTCCCTTCGCGAATCCGTCAATGATGTAGTTTAAAAACTGTGTAATAGAAAGAAAGCTTTATCTATGTGAGATGAATAGGCATATCTATCACAAAGCTGTTTCACAGAAAGCTTCTTTCCAGTTTGTCTGAGGATATTTCCTTTTTCACCATAGTCATCCATATACTCCCGAATGTCCCCTGGTAGCTTTTTCTCCAAACGTGATTCCCCAATCCTCTATGAGAAGAAAAGTGGAACTCTGAGGGTGGAATGCACATGTCACAAGGCAGCTGCTCAGAAGTCTTCTCTCCAGTATCTATCTGAAGATATATCCGTTTTCACCGTAAGCCTCAAAGCGTTCCATAGTATCCATTAGCTGACTAACCAAAAACAGTGTTAGAATACAGCTCAATGAACACAGAAGCTTAACTGTGCGACTTCACTTCACGTGACCTAAAGCAGTTTCACAGAAAGTTTCCTTCTGGTTTTTATCGCAGTGTATTTTTTTCTCAGCATATTTTTAAGAGCGTTCCCTAAGGTATTTCTCACCTTCCAAAGAAACAGTGATTTCAAACAGCTCAATCCAAAGAATGATTTACCTCTATTAGATGAATACACACACCACAAAGCAGTTGCTCTGAAAATTTCTCTCCAGTTTTCATCAAAAGACGTTTCCTTTCTCACCACAAAGCTCAGACGCCACTTAATAGCCCTCCACAGATTCCTCAAGGACAGAGTTTCCAAACTGAGCATCGTAGAGTAAGCTTCAACTCTCTGAAATGAATGCACACATCAGAGAACAGTTTCTTAGAAAGTTTCTTTCTAGGTTTAATTTCAGGATATTCAACTTTTTGCCATAGTCTTCAATGTGCTCAAAATATCACTTTTTCAGATTTACAGGAAGAGTGTTCAAACACTGCCTTATGAGAAAAGAGGTATAACTCCCAGAGTGGAATACACACATCACAAAGCAGTGTCATGGAAAGCTTCTCCAGTTTTTATCTGGAGATGTTTCCTATTTCCCCACAGGCCTGAATGTGCTGCTGAATGTCCCTTCGCGATTCCGTCCATGACGCAGTTTAAAAACTGCATAATAGAAAGGAATTTTTGTTTGTTTGTTTGTTTTATTATTATTATTATACTTTAAGTTCTAGGGTACATGTGCATAATGTGCAGGTTTGTTACATATGTATACTTGTGCCATGTTGCTGTGCTGCACCCATCAACTCGTCAGCACCCATCAACTCGTCATTTACATCAGGTATAA
>NW_012102462.1:21011-28053 GCF_000951045.1 Mandrillus leucophaeus | reverse complement strand
GAGATGAATACACACAACACAAAGCAGTTACTCCAAAAGCTTCCCTCCAGGTTTCATCGGAAGACATTTGCTTTCTCACAACAAGCCTCTGGGCAACACTTAATATCCCTTCACAGATTCCTCAAAGACAGAGTTTCCAAACTTTGCAACGTAGTGTAAGCTTTAGCTCTCTGAAATGAATGCACACGTCAGAAAGCAGTTTCTTGGAACGCTTCTTTCAGAGTTTTATTTCAAGATATGTCAATTTTCACCATAGTCTTCAATGCACTGCAAAATATCACGTTTTCAGTTTTATAGGAAAAGTGTTCAGACACTGCCTTATGAGAAAAGTGATATAGCCCCTGAGTGGAATGCACACATCACAAAGCAGTTTCTCAGAAAGCTTCTTTCCACTTTTCAGCTGAAGATATCTCCTATTTCCCCACAGGCCTGAATATGCTCCCAAAAATTCCTTCGCATATCACTCCATGACGCAGTTTCAGAACTGTGTAATAAAATAAAATTTTATCTATGTGAGATGAGTAGACATATCTTTTCCAAGCAGTTTCACAGAAAGCTTCTTTCCAGCTTGTCTGAGGATATTACCTTTTTCACCGTAGCGGTCCATATACTTCTGAATGTCCCCTTTTAGCATTTTCTCCAAATGAGATATCGCAATCCTCTATGAGAAGGAAAACATAATTCTGTGAATGGAATGCACATGTCACAAAGCAGCTCCTCGGAAATCTTCTCTGCACTATCTATCTGAAGATATTTCCATTTTCACTGTAAGCCTCAAAGGGCGCCCGAGTATCACTTAGCTGAATAACCAAAAACAGTGTTAGAATAGAGCTCAATGAACACAGAAGCTTAACTGTGTGAGTGCACTTCACGTGACCTAAAACAGTTTCACAGAAAATTTCTTTCTGATTTTTATCGCAGTGTATTTCTTTCTTAGCATATTCTTAAGAGCATTCCCAAATGTCCTTTCTCTGGTTCCAAAGAAACAGTGATTTCAAACTGCTCAATCCAAAGAACTCTATGAGATAAATACACACATCACATGCAGATCCTCCGAAACCTTCTCTCCTGTTTTCACCGGAAGACGATTACTTTCTCACCACAGGCCTCTGGGGGCAACTTAATATCCCTTCACAGAATCCTCAAAGACAGAGTTCTCAAATTGGGCAACGCAGTGTAAGCTTCAACTCTTTGAAATGAATGCACACATCAGAGATAATTTTCATGGAATGCTTCGTTCTGGGTTTTACTTCAGGATATTTCACTTTTGGCCACAGACTTCAATGCACTGCAATATATCACTTTTCCAGGTTTACAGGAACAGTGTTCAAACACTGCCTTATGAGAAAAGAGGTGTAACTCCCTGAGTGGAATGCACACATCACAAAGCAGTTTCTCAGAAAGCTTCTCTCCAGTTTTTATCTCAAGATATTCCCTTTTAACCCACAGGCCTGAATGTACTCCCGACTGCCCCCTCGCAAATTCGTCCATGACGCAGTTTCAAAACTGCATAATAGAAAGAAAGTATTATGTATTTGACATGAATAGACATATCTGTCATAAAACTGTTTCAAGGAAAGCTTCTTTCCCGTTTTCGTCTCAGGAGATTTCCTTTTTCACCATAGCCGTCCATATACTCCCGAATATCTCCTGGAAGATTTTTCTCCAGACAGAATTCCCCAATCCACTATGAGAAGAAAAGTATAACTCTGTGAGTGGAAGGCACACGTCACAAAGCAGCTCCTTGGAAATCTTCTCTCCAGTATCTGTCTGAAGATATTTCCGTTTCCACCATAAGCCTCAAAGCGCTCCCGAGTATCCCTTAGCTGACTAACCTAAAACAGTGTTAGAATACTGCTCAATGGAAACAGAGGCTTAACTGTGCGAGTGGACGTCCCATGATCTAGAGCAGTTTCACAGAAAGTTTCCTTCTGGTTTTTATCAGAGGGTATTTCTTTTTCAGCATATTCTTAAGAGCATTTGCAAATGTCCTTCCTCAGGTTCCACAGATACAGTGATTTCAAACTACTCAATCAGAAGAATGATTTAACTCTATGAGACGAATACAGAAATCATAAACTAGTTCCTCCAAAATCCTCTCCAGTATTCATCAGAAGACGTTTCCTTTCTCACCACAGGCCTCCGGGCACACTTAATATCCCTTCACAGGTTCGTCTAAGACAGCGTTTCCGAACTGGGCAACATAGTATAAGCTTTAACTCTCTCAAATGAATGCACATGTCAGAGAGTAGTTTCTTGGAATGCTTCTTTCATGGTTTTATATTGGGATATTTCACTTTTTGATATAGACTTCAAAGTGCTGCAAAATATTACGTTTTCAGTTTTACAGGAACAGTGTTCAAACACTGCCTTATGAGAAAAGAGGTATAAGTCCCTGAGTGGAATGCACACATCACAAAGCAGTTTCTCAGAAAGCTTCTCTCCAGTTTTTCGCTGAAGATATTTAAAATTTCCCCAGAGGCATGAATGTGCTCCCAAAATTCCCTTCGCGAATCCATCCACGACGCAGTTTCAAAGCTATGTAATAGAAAGAATATTTTATATATGTGAGATGAATAGACATGTCTTTTCCAAAGCAGTTTCACGGAAAGCTTCTTTCCAATTTGTCTGAGGATATTTCCTTTTGCACCATTGCAGACCATATAATACCCAATGTCCCCTGGTAGCATTTTCTCCAAACGGGATAACCCAGTACTCTATTAGAAGAAAAGTGTAACTCTGTGAGTGGAATGCGCACATCACAAAGCAGCTCCTCGGAAATCTTCTCTGCAGTATCTATCTGAAGATATTTCCCTTTTCACCGTAAGCCCCAAAGTGCTCCTGAGTATCCCTTAGCTGAACAACCATAAACAGTGTTAGAATACAGCTCAATGAACACAGAAGCTTAACTGTGTTAGTGCACTTCACGTGACCTAAAGCAGTTTCACAGAAAGTTTCCTTCTGCTTTTTATCGTAGTGCATTTCTTTTTCGCATATTCTTAAGAGCATTCCCAAGTGTCCTTTCTCAGGTTCCAAAGAAACAGTGATTTCAAGCTGTTCAATCCAAAGAATGATTTAACTCTATGAGATGAATACACGCATCACAAAGCAGTTGCTCCGAAAACTTCTCTCCAGTTTTTATCATAAGACCTTTCCTTTCTCACCACAAGCCTCCGGGCGCCACTTAATATCAGTTCACAGATTCCTCAATGACCGAAGTTCCAAACTGGGCAACGTAGTGTAAGCTTTAGCTCTCTGAAGTGAATGCACACGTCAGAGAGAAGTTTTTTTGAACACTTCTTTCTGGGTTTTATTTTCAGATATTTCACTTTTTGTCGTAGTCTTCAATGCACTGTAAAATATCACCTTTTCAGTATTACAGGAACAGTGTTCAAACACTGCCTTATGAGAAAACAGGTACAACTTCCTCAGGGGAATGCACACATCACAAAGCACTTTCTCAGAAAGCTTCTCCCCAGTTGTTATCTGAAGATATCATTTATTTCCCCACAGGACTGCATGTACACCAGAATGTCCCTTCACTACTCTGTCCATGACGCAGTCGCAAAACTGCATAATACAAAGAAGATTTTACCTATGTGAGATGAATACATATATATATATCACAATGCAGTTTCACAGAACACTTCTTTCCAGTTTTTGTCTGAGCATAATTCCTTTTTCACCGTAGCCATCCATATACTCCTGAATGTCCCCTGGTAGCTTTCTCTCTGAACTGGATTCCCCAAACCTCTATGAGAAGAAAAGTGTAACTCTGTGAGTGGAATGCACACGTCACAAAGTAGCTGCATGGAAATCTTCTCTCCAGTATCTATCTGAAGATTTTTCCGTTTTCACTGAAGCCTCAAAGTGCTCCTGAGAATCCCTTAGCTAACTAACCTAAAACAGTGTTAGAATACTACTCAATGAAAACAGAAACTTAACTGTGTGAGTGGGCTTCACGTGACCTAGAGTAGTTGAACAGAAAGTTTCCTTCTGGTTGTTATCAGAGGGTATTTCTTTTTCAGCATATTTTTAAGAGCATTCCCAAATGTCCTTTCTCAGGTTCCACTGAAACAGTGATTTCAAACTGCTTAAACCAAAGAATGATTTAACACTATGAGATGAATACACACATCACAAGTCAGTTACACCAAAAGCTTGTCTCCAGTTTTCATCAAAAGACGTTTCCTTTCTCACCACAAGCCTCCCAGCGCCATTAAATATCTCTTCACAGATTCCTCAATGACAGAGTTTCCAAACTGGACAACGTAGTGTAAGCTTTAACTCGCTGCAATGAATGAACACATTTGGAGAACAGTTTCTTGGAACACTTCTTTCTGGGTTTTATTTCAGGACACTTCAATTTCACCATAGTCTGCAATGCGTTGCAAAATATCACTTTTTCAGTTTTACAGGAAGAATGTTCAAACCTGCCTTATGAGAAAAAGTTATAACTCCCTGAGTGGAATACACAAATCACAAAGCAATTTCTCAGAAAGCTTCTTTCCAGTTTTTATATGAAGATAGCTCCTATTTCACCACAGTGCTGAATGTGCTCCCCAATGTCCCCTCATGAATCCATCCATGACACAGTTTCAAAATTGTGTAATAGAAAGAAAGCTTTATCTATGTGAGATGAATAGACATATCTATCATAAAGAAGTTTCACAGAAAGCTTTTTCCAGTTTTTGTCTCAGGATATTACCTTTTTCACCGTAGTCTTCCATACACTCCTGAGTGTTCCCGGGTAGCTTTTTCTCCAAACGAGATCCACAATCCTCTATGGGAAGAAAATTATAACTCTCTGAGTGGAGTGCAAACGTCAAAAAGCAGCACCTCAGAAATCTTCTCTCCAGTGTTTATCTGAAGATATTTCTGGTTTCACCATAAGCCTCAAAGTGCTAACAAGTATCCCTTAGCTGACTAACATAAAACAGTGTTAGAATACTTCTCAACGAAAACAGAAGCTTAACTCTGCAAATGAAATTCACGTGACCTAGAGAAGTTTAATAGAAATTTTCTTTCTGGTTTCTATCAGAGGGTATTACTTTTTCTTTATGTTCCTAAGAGCGTTCCCAAATGTCCTTTCTCAGGTTCCACAGAAACAGTGATTTCAAACTGCTCAATCCTAAGAATGATTTAACTCTATGAGATGAATACACACAACACAAAGCAGTTACTCCAAAAGCTTCCCTCCAGGTTTCATCGGAAGACATTTGCTTTCTCACAACAAGCCTCTGGGCACCACTTAATATCCCTTCGCAGATTCCTCAAAGACAGAGTTTCCAAACTTTGCAACGTAGTGTAAGCTTTAACTCTCTGAAATGAATGCACACGTCAGAAAACAGTTTCTTGGAATGCTTCTCTCAGAGTTTTATTTCAAGATATGTCAATTTTCACCATAGTCTTCAATGCACTGCAAAATATCACGTTTTCAGTTTTACAGGAAAAGTGTTCAAACACTGCCTTATGAGAAAAGTGATATAGCCCCTGAGTGGAATGCACACATCACAAAGCAGTTTCTCAGAAAGTTTCTCTCCACTTTTCAGCTGAAGATATCTCCTATTTCCCCACAGGCCTGAAGGTGCTCCCGAAATTCCCTTTGCATATCACTCCATGACACAGTTTTGGAACTGCGTAATAAAAGAACATTTTAACTATGTGAGATGAGTAGACATATCTTTTCCAAGCAGTTTCACAAAAACTTCTTTCCAGTTTGTCTGAGGATATTTCCTTTTTCACCGTAGCAGTCCATGTACTCCTGAATGTCCCCTTTTAGCATTTTCTCCAAACGAGATATCCCAATACTCTATGAGAAGGAAAACATAACTCTGTGAATGGAATGCACATGTCACAAAGCAGCTCCTCGGAAATCTTCTCTGCACTATCTATCTGAAGATATTTCCATTTTCACTGTAAGCCTCAAAGGGCGCCCGAGTATCACTTAGCTGAATAACCAAAAACAGTGTTAGAATAGAGCTCAATGAACACAGAAGCTTAACTGTGTGAGTGCACTTCACATGACCTAAAACAGTTTCACAGAAAATTTCCTTCTGATTTTTATCGCAGTGTATTTCTTTCTTAGCATATTCTTAAGAGCATTCCCAAATGTCCTTTCTCTGGTTCCAAAGAAACAGTGATTTCAAACTGCTCAATCCAAAGAACTCTATGAGATAAATACACACATCACATGCAGTTCGTCCGAAAGCTTCTCTCCCATTTTCACCGGAAGACGATTACTTTCTCACCACAGGCCTCTGGGGGCAACTTAATATCCCTTCACAGAATCTTCAAAGACAGAGTTCTCAAATTGGGCAACGCAGTGTAAGCTTCAACTCTTTGAAATGAATGTACACATCAGAGATAATTTTCATGGAATGCTTCGTTCTGGGTTTTACTTCAGGATATTTTACTTTTGGCCACAGACTTCAATGCGCTGCAATATATCACTTTTCCAGGTTTACAGGAACAGTGTTCAAACACTGCCTTATGAGAAAAGAGGTGTAACTCCCTGAGTGGAATGCACACATCACAAAGCAGTTTCTCAGAAAGCTTCTCTCCAGTTTTATCTCAAGATATTTCCTATTAACCCACAGGCCTGAATGTACTACTGACTGTCCCTTCACAAATTCTCCATGACGCAGTTTCAAAACTGCATAATAGAAAGAAAGTATTATCTATTTGACATGAATAGACATATCGATCACAAAGCAGTTTCACAGAAAGTTTTTTTCCAGTTTTTGTCTCAGGAGATTTTCTTTTTCACCGTAGCCGTCCATATACTCCTGAATGTCCGCTGGTAGCATTTTCTCCAGACCGAATTCTCCTATCCAGTATGAGAAGAAAAGTATAACTCTGTGAATGGAAGGCACACGTCACAAAGCAGCTACTCAGAAAGCTTCTCTCCAGTGTCTGTCTGAAGATATTTCCATTTCCACTGTAAGCCTCAAAGCGCTCCCGAGTATCCCTTAGCTGACTAACCTAAAACAGTGTTAGAATACTGCTCAATGGAAACAGAGGCTTAACTGTGCGAGTGGAC
>NW_012102462.1:0-20381 GCF_000951045.1 Mandrillus leucophaeus | reverse complement strand
ATTCCCAAATGTCCTTTCTCAGGTTCCACAGAAACAGTGATTTCAAACTGCTCAATCCAAAGAATGATTTAATTTATGAGATGCATACACATATCACAAAGCAGTTGCTCCAAAAACTTCTGTCCAGTTTTTATTGGAAGACGTTTCCTTTCTCACCACAAGCATTCGGGCGCCACTTAATATCCCTTTACAGATTCCTTAAAGACAGTGTTTCCAAACTGGGCAATGTAGTGTAAAATTTAACTCTCTGAAATGAGTGCAAACGTTAGAGAGCAGTTTCTTGGAAGGCTTCTTTCTGAGTTTCATTCCAGGATATTTCATTTTTTGCCACACTCTTCTATGTGCTACAAAATATCACTTTTTCTGTTTTACAGGAACAGTGTTCAAACACTGCCTTATAAGAAAAGACGTATATCTCCCAGAGTGTAATGAACACATCAAAAGCAGTTTCTCAGAAAGCTTCTTTCCAATTTTTATCTCAAGACATCTCGTATTTCCCCACAAGCCTGAATGTGCTCCCAAATGTCCCTTCGTGAATCCATCCATGACACAGTTTCAAACCTGCATAATACAAAGAAAGTTTTATCTGTGTGAGATGAATAGACATATCTATCACAAAGCAGTTTCACAGAAGATTCTTTACAGTTTTTCTCTGAGAACATTTCCTTTTTCACCGTAACCATCCATATACTCCTGAATGCCCCCTCAGTAGCTTTCTCTCCAAACGGGATTCCCGAATCCTCTGTGAGAGGAAATGTATAACTCTGTGAGTAGAATGCACACGTCACAAAGCAGCTTCTCAGAGATCTTCTCTCCTGTATCTATCTGAAGATATTTCTGTTTTCACTGTAAGCCTCAAAGGGCTTCCGAGTATTCTTTAGCTGACTAAACAGAAACAGGGTTAGAATACTGTCCAAAGAAAATAGAAGCTTAAATGTGTGAGTGAAATTAAAGTGATCTAGAGCAGTTTCACAGAATGTTTCCATCTGGTTTTTATCGGAGGGTATTGCTTTATCAGCATATTCTTAAGAGCGTTCCAAAATGTACTTTCTCACTTTCCACAGAAACAGTGATTTCATACTGCTCAATCCAAAGAATAACTTAACTTTATGAGATGAATTTACACATCACAAAGCAGTTGCTCTGAAAGTTTCTCTCCAGTTTTCATCAGAAGACGTTTTTCTTCTCACCAGCAACCTCCATGTGCTCCTTAATATCTCTTCACAGATTCCTGAAACACAGAGTTTCTAAACTGGGCTACATAGTGTTAGTTTTAACTCTCTGAAAAGAATGCACATGTTCGAGAGCAGTTTCTTGGAATGCTTCTTTCTGGATTTTATTTCAGGATATTTCACTTTTCACCATAGTCTTTAGTGTGCTGCAAAATATCACTCTTTCAGTTTTACAGGAACAGTGTTCAAACACTGCCTTACGAGAAAATGGTATAACTCCCTGAGTGGAATGCACACATCACAAAGCAGCTTCTCAGAAAGCTTCTCTCCTGTCTTTATCTAAAGGTATCTCCTATTTCCCAATAGGCTTGAACTTGTTCCCAAATATCTCTTCGTGAGTCTGCCCGTGATGCAGTTTCAAAACTGCATTACAAAAAGAAAGTTTTTTCTACGTGAGATGAATAGACATATCTATCACAAAACAGTTTCACAGAAAGCTTCTCTCCACTTTTTTTCTGAGGATATTTCCTTTTTCACCATAGCCATCCATATACTCCTGAATGTCCCCTGATAGCTTTTTCTCCTGACAGGATTCCCCAGTCGTCTATGAGAAGAAAAATATAACTCTGCGTGTGGAATGCACACGTCAGAAAGCAGCTCCTAGGAAATCTTCTCTTCAGTATCTATCTGAAGATATTTCCGTTTTCACCATGAGCTTCAATGTGCTCCCGAGTATCCCTTACCTGACTAACCTAAAACAGTGTTAGAATACTGCTGAATGAATACAGTAGTTTATCTGTGCGAGTAGATATCATGTGACCTAGACCAGTTTCACAGAAGGATTCCTTGTGGTTTTATTGGACGGTATTTCTTTCTCAGCATATTCTTAAGAGCGTTCCCAAATGTCCTATCTCAGGTTCCACAGAAACAGTCATTTCAAACTACTCAATCCAAAGAATGATTTAACTCTATGAGATGAATGCACGCATCAGAAGGCAGTTGCTCTGAAAGCTTTTCTCCAGTTTTAATCAGAAGACGTTTCATTCTCACCACAAGCCTCCGGGCACCACTTAATATCCCTACGCAAATTCTTCAAAGACAGAGTTTCCAAACTGGGAAACGTAGTGTAAGTTTTAATTCTCTGAAATGAATACACACATCACAGAGCAGTTTCTTGGAATGCTTCTCTCTGGGTGTTAATTCAGGATATTTTGCTTTTTGTCATAGTCTTCAATGAGCTGCAAAACTTCACTTTTTCAGTTTTACAGGAACAGTGTTCAAACACTGTCTTATGAGAAAAGAAGTATAACTCCCAGAGTCGAATGCACAGATCACAAAGCAGTTTATCAGAAAGTTTCTCTACAGTTTTTATCGGAAGGTATCTGCTATTTTCCCCCAGGCCTGAATGTGCTCCCAAATGTCACTTCGCAAATTCCTCCATTACATAGTTTCAAAACTGCATAATAGAAAGAAAGTTTTATCTACGAAAGATGCATAGACATATCTATCACAAAGCAGTTTCACAGAAAGCTTCTTTCCGGTTTTTGTCTGAGAATACTTCTTTTTGCACCATAGCTGTCCATATACGCCCTAATGTCACCTGATAGCTTTTTCTCCAAAGGGGATTCCCCAATCCTCTATGTTAAGAAAAGTATAACTCTGTGAGTGAAATGCACACCTCACAACGCGGCTCCTTGGAAATT
Source organism: Mandrillus leucophaeus (assembly GCF_000951045.1). Classification (NCBI taxonomy): domain Eukaryota; kingdom Metazoa; phylum Chordata; class Mammalia; order Primates; family Cercopithecidae; genus Mandrillus; species Mandrillus leucophaeus. The sequence continues at coordinate 17,506 of NW_012102462.1, read as the reverse complement.
TTCTCTCCAGTGTCTATCTAAAGGTATTTCCGTTTCCACCGTAAGCCTCAAAGCGCTCCCGAGTATCCCTTAGCTGACTAACCCAAAACAGTCTTAGATATTTCTCTATGGAAACAGAAACTTAATTGTGCGAGTGGACTTCACATGACTTAGAGCAGTTTCACAGAAAGTTTCCTTCTGATTTTAATCGGAGGGTATTTCTTTTTCAGCATATTCTTAAGAGCGTTCCCAAATGCCCTTTCTGAGGTGCCACAGAAACAGTGGTTTCTAACTGCTGAATCCAAAGAATGATTTAACTCTATGAGATGAATGCACACATCACAAAGCAATGCTCCGAAAGCTTCTCTCCAGTTTTCTTCGGAAGACGTTTCCTTTCTCACCACAGGCCTCCGGGTGCCACTTAATATCAGTTCACAGTTTCCTCAGAGACAGAGTTGACAAACTGGGCAATGTAGTGTAAGCTTTAACTCACTGAAATGAATAAACACATCAGAGAGCATTTTCTTGGAATGCTTCCTTCTGATTTTTATTTCAGGATATTTCACTTTTCACCTTAGTCTTCATCGCGCTGCAAAATATCACTTTTTCAGTTTTACTGAAACAGTGTTCAAACAGTGCCTTATGAGAAAAGAGGTAGAAGTCCCTGAGTGGAATGCACACATCTCAAAGCAGTTTTTCAGAATGCTTCTCTCCAGTTTTTATCTGAAGATATATCCTATCTCCCGACAGGCCTGAATGTGCTCCTGAATGCCCCTTCGTGAATCCATCCATGATGCAGTTTCAAAACTGTGTCATTGAAAGAAAGTTTTATCCACGTGAGATGAATGGACATATCCATCACAAAGCCATTTCACAGAAAGCTTCTTTCCACTTTTTGTCTGAGGGTATTTCCTTTTTCACCATAGCCGTCCGTATACTCCCGAATGTCTCCTGGTAGCTTTTTCTCCAAATGGGATTTGCCAATCCTCCATGAGAATAAAACTATAACTCTGTGAGTGGAATGCACACGTCACAAAGCAGCTCCTTGGAAATCTTCTCTTCAGTATCTATCTGAAGATATTTCCTTTTTCACTGTAAGAATCAAAGCACTCCCGAATATCCATTGGCTGACTAACTTAAAACAGTGTTAGAATACTGACCAATGAAAGCAGAGGTTTAACTGTGCAAATGGACTTCAATTGACCTAGAGCAGATTCACAGAAAGTTGCCTTCTGTTTTTTATCGGAGGGTATTTCTTTTTCAATGTATTCTTAAGAGCGTTCCCTAATGTCCTTTCTCACGTTCCTCAGAAACACTGATTTCAAAATGCTCACTCTAAAGAATGATTTAACTCTATGAGATGAATACACACATCACAAAGTAGTTGCTCCGAAAAATTCTCTCCAGTTTTCATCGGAAGACGTTTCCTTTCTCACCATAAGACTCCAGTCGCCACTCAATATCCCTTTACAGATTCATCAAAGACAGAGTTTCCAAACTGGGCAACGTATTGTAATCTTTATCACTCTGAAATGAATGCACACGTCAGAGAGCAGTTTCTTGGAACGCTTCTTTCTTTGTTTATTTCAGGCTATTTCACTTTTCACTGCAGTCTTCAATGCATGGCAAAATATCACTTTTTCAGTTTCACAGAAACAGTGTTCAAACTCTGCCTTAATAGAAAAGAGGTATAACTCCCTGAGTGAATTGTACACATCACTAAGCAGTTTCTCTGAAAATTTCTCTTCAGCTTTTAGCTGAAGTTACCTCCTTTTTCATCGTACACCTGAATCTTCTTCCGAATGTCCCTTCACGAATCCGTCCATGACACAGTTTCAAAACTGCATAATAGTAAGAAAGTTTTATGTGTGTGAGATGAAGAGACATATTTATCACAAACCAGATTCACAGAAAGCTTCTTTCCAGTTTTTCTCTGAGGATATATCCTTTTTCAGAGTAGCCGTCTGTATACCCCCGAATGTCCCCTGGTAGCTTTTTCTCCAGACAGGATTTCCCAATCCTCTATGAGAAGAAAAGTATAATTCTGTGAGTGTGATGGACACGTCACAAAGCAGTTCCTCGAAAATCTTCTCTCCAGTATGTATCTGAAGATATTTCCATTTTCACCACAAGCCTCACAGCGCTCCTGGGTATCCCTTAGCTGACTAACCTAAAGCAGTGTAAGAATACTGCTCAATGAAAAAAGAAACTTAACTGTGTGAGTGGACTTCACGTGACCTAGAGCAGATTCAGGGAAGTTTCCTTCTGGTTTTTATCGAAGGGTTTCCTTTTAAGCATATTCCTAAGAACGTTCCCAAATGTCCTTTCTCAGATTCTACAGAAACAGTGGTGTCAAACTGTTAAAAACCAAAGAATGATTTAACTCTATGAGATAAATACACACATCACAACACAGTTGCTCCGAAATCTTCTCTCCAGTTTTCATCGGAAGACGTTTCCTTTCTCACCACAATCCTCCGTGGGCCACTTAATATCAGTTCAGAGATTCCTCAGAGACAGAGTTTCCAAACTGGGCAATGTATTGAAAGCTTTTACTCTCCAAAGTGAATGCACACTAGGGAGAAGTTAAGTGGAACGTTTCTTTCTGGGTTTTATTGACGAATATTTCACTTTTTGCCATAGTTTTCAAAGTGCTGCAAAATATCATTTTTATATTTTTACAGGAACACTGTTCAAACACTGCCTTAAGAGATAAGAGGTATCACCCCCTGAGTGGAATGCACACATCACAAAGTAGTTGCTCCGAAAGCTTCTCTCCAGGTTTCATCGGAAGACGTTTCCTTTCTCACCACAAGCCTCCGGACACCACTTAATATCCCTTCCGAGATTCCTCAAAGATAGAGTTTCCAAACTGGGCAAAGTAGTGTAAGCTTTAACTCTCTGAAATGCATGCACACATCGGAGAGAAGTTTCCTGGAACACTTCTTTCTGGGTTTTATTTCAGGATATTTCACTTTTTGCCGTAGTCTTCAAAGCGCTGCAAAATACCACTTTTTCAGTTTTACAGGAACAGTGATAAAACACTTCCTTATGAGAAAAAAAGTAAAATTCCCTGAGTGGAATGCACACATCACAAAGCAGTTTCTCAGAAAGTTTCTCTCCAGTTTTTATCTGAAGATAGCCCCTATTTCCCCACAGGCCTGAATATTCTCCTGAATGTCACTTCGCGAATCCGTCCATGATGCAGTTTCAAAACTGCGTAATGGAAAGAAAGTTTTATCTTTGTTTAGTGAATAGACATATTTACCACCAACCAGTTTCAGAGAAAGTTTGTTTCCCCTTTTTGTCTAAGGATATTTCCTTTTTCACCATAGCCGTCCATATACTTGTGAATTTCCCCACGTAGCTTTTTCTCCAGATGGGATTCTCCAAACCTCTATGAGAAGAAAGTATAACTCTGTTAGTGGAATGCACACTTCATAAAGCAGCTCCTCGGAAACATTTTCTCCAGTATCTATCTGAAGATATTTCCGTTTTCACAGGAAGCCTCAAAGCGCTGCCGAGTATCCCTTGGCTGAGTATCCTAAAACAGTGTTAGAATACTGCTCATTTCAAACAGAAGCTTAACTGTGCGTGTGGACTTCACATGACCTAGAGCAGTTTCACAGAGTGTTTCCTTCTGTTTTTTATCGAAGGGTATTTCTTTTTCAGCATATTCTTAAGAGCGTTCCCAAATGTCTTTCTCAAGTTCCACAGAAACATTGATTTCAAACTACTCAATCCAAAGAATGATTTAACTCTATGAGATGAATACACACATCACAAATCAGTTGCTCTGAGAGCGTCTGTGGAGTTTTCATCAGAAGACGTTTCCTTTCTCACCACAAGCCTCCGGTCACCACTTAATATGCCTTCACAGATTCCTCAAAGACAGAGTTTCCAAACTGGGCAACGTAGAGTAAACTTTAACTCTCTGAAATGAAAACACACGTCAGAGATCAGTTTCTTGGAACGCTTCCTTCTGGGTTTCATTTCAGGTTATTGCACTTTCCACATAGTCTTCAATGCGCTGCAAATCAACACTTTTTCAGTTTTACAGGAAGAGTGTTCAAACACTGCCTTATGAGAATAGAGGTATAAGTCCCAGAGTGGAATGCACACATCACAAAGCAGTTTCTCGGAAAGCTTCTATCCCGTTTGTGTCTGAAGATATGTCCTATTTCCCCACAGGCCTGAATGTGCTCCCAAATGTCCCTTCACGAATCCGTGCATGACAGAGTTTCAACACTGCATAGTAAACAGAGTTTTATCTATGAGAGATGAATAGACATATCTATCACAAAGCAGTTTCACAGAAAGCTTCTTTCCAGTTTTTGTCTGAGGGTATTTCCTTTTCCACCATAGCCGTCCATATACTCCCGAATGTCCCCTGGTAGCTTTTTCTCCAACCAGGATTCCCCCATCCTCTATGAGAAGAAAAGTTTAACTCTGTGAGTGGAAAGAAAAAGGTCACAAAACAACACCTTGGAAATCTTCTGTCCAGTATCTACCTGAAGATATTTATTTTTTAACTGAAAGCCTCAAAGCCCTTCCAAGTATCCTTTAGCTGACTAACCTAAAAGAGTGCTAGAATACATCTCAATGAAAACAGAAGCTTAACTGTGAGAGTGGAATTCTGGTGACCTAGAGCAGTTTCACAGAAAATTTCCTTGCGTTTTTTATCGGAAGGTCTTTTTTTTCAGCATATTCTTAAGAGCGATCCCAAATGTCCTTACTCAGGTTCCACAGAAACAGTGATTTCAAACTGCTCAATCCAAAGAATGATTTAACTCTATGAGATGAATACACACATCACAGAGCAGTTGCTCCGAAAGCTTCTCTCCAGTTTTCAACAGAAGACATTTCCTTTCTAACAGAAGCCTCCGGTCGCCACTCAATATCCCTTTACAGATTCCTCAAAGACAGAGGTTCCAAACTAGGCAATGTAGTGTAAGCTTTAACTCTCTGAAATGAATGGACACGTCATGGAGCAGTTTCTTGGAACGCTTCTTTCTGGGTTTTAGTTCAGGATATGTCACTTTTCACCATAGTATTCAATGCGGTGCAAAATATCACTTTTTCAGATTTACAGGAACAGTGTTCAAACACTGCCTTATGAGAAAAGAGGTATAACTCCCTGAGATGAATGCACACATCACAAAGCAGTTATTCAGAAAGCTTCTCTTCAGTTTTAATCTGACGGAATCTCCTTTATCATCATAGGCCTGAAAGTTCTCGTGAATGTGCCTTCATGAATCCGTGCATGACGCAGTTTGAAAGCTGTGTAATAGAAAGAAAGTTTTATCTGTTGGAGATGAATTGACATATCTATCACAAACCAGATTCACAGAAAGCTTCTTTCCAGTTTTTGCCTGAGGATATTTCCTTTTTCACCACAGCCGTCCATATACTCCCGAATGTCCGCTGGTAGCTTTTTCTCCACACAGAATTTCCCAATCCTCTATAAGAAGAAAAGTATAACTCTGTGAGTGGAATGCACACGTTACAAAGCAGCTCTTCAGAAATCTTCTCTCCAGTACTTATCTGAAGATATTTCCGTTTTCACCATAAGCCTCAAAGCGCTCCTGAGAATCCCTTAGCTGACTAAACTAAAATAGTTATAGAATACTGCTCAATGAAAACAGAAACTTAACTGTGTGAGTGGACTTCACATGACCTAGAGCAGTTTCACAGAAAGTTTCCTTCTGGTTGTTTTTGGAGGGTATTACTTTTTCAGCATATTCTGAAGAACGTTCCCAAATATGCTTTCTCAAACTACTCAAACCAAAGAATGATTTAACTCTATGAGATGAATACACACATCACAAAACAGTTGTTCTGAAAACTTCTCTCCAATTTTCATCAGAAGACGTTTCTTTTCTCACCACAAGCCTCTGGGCACCACTTAATATCCCTTCACAGATTCTTAAAAGACAGATTTTGCAAACTGGGCAACGTAGTATAAGCTTTAACTCTCTGAATTGAATGCACACGTCAGAGAGCAGTTTCTTGGAACACTTCTTTCAGGGTTTTATTTCAGGATATTTCACTTTTTGACATAGTCTTCAAAGTGCTGCAAAATATCATCTTTTCAGTTTTACAGGAACAGGGTTCAAACACTGCCTTATGAGAAACGAGGTATAAGTCCCTGAGTGGAATGCACACATCACAAAGCAGTTTCTCCGAAAGTTTCTCTCCAGTTTTTGGCCAAGGATATTTCCAATTTCCCCACAGTCCTGAATGTGCTCCCATAATTTCCTTAGCAACTCCATCCATGCAGTTTCAAAACTGCGTAATAGAAAGAAAATTTTATCTATGTGAGATGAATAGACATGTCTTTTCCAAAGCAGAAAGCTTCTTTGCAGTTCGTCAGAGGATATTTCTTTTTTCCCCAATAGTGGTCCATATACTCCCGAATGTCCCCTGGTAGCGTTTTCTGCAAACGGGATACCCCAATACTCTATGAGAAGAAAAGTATAACTCTGTGAGTGGAATGCACACGTCAAAAGTAGCTCCTTGGAAATCTTCTCTCCAGGATTTAACTGAAGATATTTCCGTTTTCACCGTAAGCCTCAAAGCACTCCCAAGTATGCCTTAGCTGACTAAACATAAACAGTGTTAGAATACTCCTCAATGAACACAGAAGCTTCACTGTGTGAGTGCACTTCACGTGACTTAAAGCAGTTTCACAGAAAGCTTCCTTCTGATTTATATTGCAGTGAATTTCTTTTACAGCGTATTCTTAGGAGCGTTCCCAAATGTCCTTTCTCAGGTTCCAAAGAAACAGTGATTTCAAACTGCTAAATCCAAAGAATGATTTAACTCTATGAGATGAATACATGCATCACAAAGCAGTTGCTTTGAAAACTTCTCTCCAGTTTTCATCAAAAGACGTTTCCTTTCTCACCACAAGCCTCTGGGCCGCATTTAATATCAGTTCACAGATTCCTCAGAGACGGAGATTCCAAACTGGGCAACGTAGTGTAAGATTTAGCTCTCTGAAATGAATGCAAATGTAGAAAGCTGTATCTTTGAACGCTTCTTTCTGGATTTTATTTCCAGATAATTCACTTTTCACCATAGTCTTCAATGTGCTGCAGAATATCACTTTTTCAGTTTTACAGGAACAGTGTTCAAGTACTATCTTATGAGAAAAGAGGTATCACTTCCTGAGTGGAATGCACACGTCACAAAGCACTTTCTCAGAAAGCTTCTCTCCAGTTTTTATCTGAACATATCTCCTATTTCCCTACAGGACTGCTTCTACTCCCGAATGTCCCTTCGCTAATCCATCCATGATGCAGTTTCAAAACTGTGTAATACAAAGAATGTTTTATCTATGTGAGATGAATAGACATATATATAACAATGCAGTTTCACAGAAAGCTTCTTTCCAGTAATTATCTGAGTATAATTCCCTTTTCACCATAGCCATCCATATCCTCCTGAAGGTCCCCTGGAAGCGTTTTCTCCAAACTGGATTCCCCAATCATCTATGAGAAGAAAAGTGTAACTCTGTGAGTGGAATGCACATGTCACAATGTAGCTCCACGGAAATCTTCTTTCCAGTGTTTATCTGAAGATATTTCCGTTTTCTCAGAAGCCTCTAAGCGCTCCAGAGAATCCCTTAGTTGACTAACCTAAAACAGTGTTAGAATTTGACTTAATGAAAACAGAAACTTAACTGTGTGAGTGGACTTCACGTGACCTAGAGCAGTTTCACAGAAAGTTTCCTTCTGGTTGTTATCAGAGGGTATTTCATTTTCAGCATATTCTTAAGTGTGTTCCTAAATGTACTTTCTCAGATTCCGCAGAAACAGTGATTTCAAACTGCTCAATCCTAAGAATGATTTAACTCTATGAGATGAACACACACATCACAAAGCAGTTGATCCAAATGCTTCTCTCAAGTTTTCATCAGAAGACGTTTCCTTTCTCACCACAAGTTTCCAGGCCCCTTCACAGATTCCTCAAAGACGGAGTTTCCAATTTGGTATGTAGTATAAGCTTTAACTCTCTGAAATGAATGCACACGTCAAAGAGCAGTCTTGGAATGCTTCTTTCTGGTTTTTATTTCAGGATATTTCACTTTTCGCCTTAGTCTTCAATGCGCTGCAACATATCACTTTTTCAGTTTTACTGGAAGAGTGTTCAAACAGTGCCTTATGAGAAAACAGGTATAAGTCCCTGAGTGGAATGCACACATCACAAAGCAGTCTCTCAGAAAGCTTCTTTCCAGTTTTTATTGAAGATATATCCTATTTCCCCACAGGCCTGAATGAGGTCCCACATGTCCCTTCGTGAATCCGTCCATAATGCAGTTTCAAAAATGTGTAATAGAAATAGAGTCTTAGCTATGTGAGATGGATAGACATATCTATCACAAAGCCATTTCACAGAAAGATTCTTTCTGGTTTTTGTCTGAGGATATTTTCTTTATCACCATAGCCGTCCATATACTCCCAAATGCCCCTGGTAGCTTTTTCTCCAACCGGATTCCCTAATACTCTCTGAGAAAGAAAGCATAATTCTGTGAGTGTAATGCACACGTCACAATGGAGCTCCGTGGAGATCTTCTCTCCAGGATTTATCTGAAGATATTTCCATTTTCACTATAAGCCTCAAAGCGCTCCCGAATATCTCTTAGCTGACTAATCTAAAACAGTGTTAGAATACTGCTCAATGAAAACAGAAGCTTAACTGTGCGAGTGGAATTCACATGACCTAGAGCAGTTTCAAAGAAAGTTTTCTTCTCGTTGCTATCCGAGGGTATTTCTTTTTCAGCATATTCTTTAGAGCATTCCCAAATGTACTTTTTCAGGTTCCACAGAAACAGTGATTTCAAACTACTCAATCCAAATAATAATTTGACTCTATGAGATGAATACACACATCACAAAGTAGTTGCTCCGAAAGCTTCTTTCCAATTTTCATTGGAAGACGTTTCCTTTCACACCACAAACCTCCGTGCAAAAATTAATATACCTTCACAGATTACAGAAGACAGAGTTTCCAACCTTGGCAACATAGCGTAAGCTTTAACTCTGAAATGAATGAACATGTCAGAGAGCAGTTACTTGGAACACTTCTTTCTGGGTTTTATTTCAGGATATTTCACTTTCACCATAGAGTTCAATATGCTCCAAAATATCACTTTTCCAGTTTTACAGGAATAGTGTTCAATCACTGCCTTATGAGAAAAGAGGTATAACTCCTTGAGTGGAATTCACACATCACAAAGCAGTTTTTAAGAATGATTCTCTCCAGTTTTTATCTGAAGATATATCCTATTTCCCTACAGGCCTGAATTTGCTCCCGAATATCCCTTCATGAATCCATCCGTGATGCAGTTTCAAAACTGCGTAATAGAAAGAAAGTTTTATCTACTTGAGATGAATACACATATCTATCACAAAGCAGTTTCAAAGAAAACTTCTTTCCAGTTTTTGTCTGAGGATATTTCCTTTTTCACCATAGCCATACATATACTCTCGAAAGTCCACTGGTAGCTTTTCTCCAGATGTGACTCTCCAGTCATCTATGAGAAGAAAAGTATAAACCTGTGTGTGGAATGCACAAATCACAGAGCAGTTCCTTTCAAATTTTCTCTCCAGTATCTATTTGAACATATTTCCGTTTTCACTGTAAGCCTCAAAGCATTCCTGAGTATCCCTCAGATGACTAACCCAAAACAGTGTGAGAATACAGCTCAATGAACACAGAAGCTTAACTGTGCGAGTGGACTTCACGTGACCTAATGCAGTTCCACAGAAAGTCTCCTTCTGGTTTTTATCAGAGGATACTTCTTTTTCAGCATATTCTTAAGAGTGTTCCCAAACGCCCTTTCTCAGGTTCCACAGAAACAGAGATTTCAAACTGCTCAATTGAAAACAATGATTTAACTCTATGAGTTTAATTCAAACCTCACAAAGCAGCTGTCCCAAAAGCTTCTCTCTAGTTTTCATCGGAAGACATTTCCTTTCTCACCAGAAGCCTCTGGGCACCACTTAATATCCCTTTGCAGATTCCTCAAAGACAGAGTTTCCAAACTTTGAAACGTAGTATAAGCTTTAACTCTCTGAAATGAATGCACACGTCAGAGAGCTGTTTCTTGGAACGATTCTTTCTGGGTTTTATTTCAGAATATGTCACTTTTCACCATAGTATTCAATGTGGTGCAAAATATCACTTTTTCAGATTTACAGGAACAGTGTTCAAACACTGCCTTATTTGAAAAGAGGAATAACTCCCTGAGTGGAATGCACACGTCACAAAGCAGTTATTCAGAAAGCTTCTCTCCAGTTTTTATCTGAAGATATTTCCTATTTCCCCACAGTCCTTAATGTGCTCCCGATTGTCCTTCGCAAGTCCGTCCATGATGCAGTTTCAAAACTGCGTAATAGAAAGAAAGTTTTATCTATGTGAGAAGAATAGACATATTTATCACAAAGTGGTTTCAGAGAAAGTTTCCTTCCAGTTTTTGTCTGAGGATACTTCATTTTTCACCATAGAAGTCCATATTTTCCCGAATGTCCCCTGGTAACGTCTTCTTAAAAACGGGATTCGTCAATCCTCTATGAGAAGAAAGGTCTGTGAGTGAAACACACACGTCACAAAACAGCTCCTCAGAAATCTTCTCTATGGTATCTATCTGAAGATATTTCCATTTTCATCGCAAGCCTCAAAGTTCTAACAAGTATCCATTAGCTAACTACCTAAAACAGTGTTTGAGTACTGCTCAACGAAAACAGAAGCTTAACTGTGCGACTGAAATTCACGTGACCTAGAGCAGTTTACCAGAAATGTTCCTTCTAGTTTCTATCGGAGAGTATTACTTTTTCTTTATATTCCTAAGAGTGTTCCCAAATTTCCTTTCTCAGGTTCCACAGAAACAGGGATTTCAAACTGCTGTATCCACAGAATGATTTAACTCTATGCGATGAATACACACATCACAAAGCAGTTGCTTAGAAAGCTTCTCTCCAGTTTTCATCAGAAGATGTTTCCTTTCTCACAAGAAGCCTCTGGGCGCCACTTAATATACCTTCAGAGATTCCTCAAAGACGGAGTTTCCAAACTTTGCCAGGTAGGGTAAGCTTTAACTCTCTGAAATGAATGCACACGTCAGAGAGCAGTTTCTTGGAATGCTTCTTTCTGAATTTTATTTCAAGATATTTTACTTTTCGTCATAGTCTTCAATGCACTGCGACATATCACTTTTTCAGTTTTACAGGAACAGTGTTCAAACACTGCCTTATGAGAAAAGCAGTATAGCTCCCTGAGTGGAATGCACACATCACAAAGCAGTTTCTCAGAAAGCTTCTCTCCAGTTTTTAACTGAAGATATTTCCTATTTCCCCAAAGGCCCGATTGTGCTCATGAGTGTCCTTTCATGAATCCGTCCATGATGCAGTATCAAAAGTGTGAAATAGAAAGAAAGCTTTATCTATGTCAGATTAACAGGCATATCTTTTGCAAAGCAGTTTCACAGAAAGCTTTTTCCAGTTTTTGTCTGAGGATACTTCCTTTTTCACCGTAGAAATCCATATACTCCCGAATGTCCCCTGGTAGCATTTTCCTAAAAACAGGATTTCTCAATCCTCTATGAGAAGAAAGTTATAACTCTGAGTGAAATGCACACGTCACAAAGCAGCTCCTCGGAAATTTTTTCTCCAGTATCTATCTGAATATATTTCCATTTTCACGGTAAGCCTAAAAGCTCTAATGAGTATCCCGCAGCTGACTAACCTTAAACAGTGTTAGAATACTGATCAAAAAAAAAAAAAAAAAAAAAACAGAAGCTTAACTGTGCGAGTGAAATTCACGTGACCTAGAGCAGTTTCGCAGAAATTCTCCTTCTGCTTTCTATCTGAGGGTATTACTTTTTCTCTATATTCCTTAGAGTGTGGCCAAATGTCCTTTCTCAGGTTCCACAGAAACAGGGATTTCAAACTGCTCAATACAAAGAATGATTTAACTCTATGAGATGAATACACACAAAACAAAGCAGTTGCTCTAAATGTTTCTCTCCAGTTTTCATTGGAAGACGTTTCCTTTCTCACAACAAGCATCCGGGTGCCACTTAATAGCCCTTCACAGATTCCTCAAAGACAGTTTCCAAACTGGGCAACGTAGTGTAAGCTTTAACTCTCTGAAATAAATGCACACATCAGAGAGCAGTTTCTTGGTATGCTTCTATCAGGGTTTTATTTCAGGATATTTCACTTTTCGCCATAATTTTCAAAGCACTGCAAAATATCACTTTTTCAGTTTTACCGGAACAGTGCTCAAACACTGTCTTACGAGAAATGAGGTGTAAGTCCCTGTGTGGAATGCACACATCGCAAAGCAATTTCTCAGAATGCTTCACTCCAGTTTTTAGGTGAAGATATTTCCAATTTCCCCACAGGCCTGAATGTGCTCCCGAAATTCCATTCGCGAATCCGTCCATGATGCAGTTTCAAAACTGTGCAATAGAAAGAAAATTTTTTCTATGTGAGATGAATAGACATATCTTTTCAAAAGCAGTTTCACAGAAACTTCTTTCCAGTATGTCTAAGGATATTTCCTTTTTCACCATGGCAGTCCATATATTCCCAACTGTCCCCTCGTAGCGTTTCTTCAAAATGGGAGAGCCCAATACTCTATGAGAAGAAAAGTATAACTCTGTGAGTGGAATACACACGTCACAATGCAGCTCCTCAGAAATCCTCTCTCCAGTATCTATCTGAAGATATTTCCGTTTTAAACGTAAGCCTCAAAGCACTCCCGAGGATCCCTTAACTGACTAACCAAAAACAGTGTTAGAATACAGCTCAATGAACACAAAAGCTTATCTGTGTGAGTGCACCCCACATTACCTAAAGCTTATTCAGAGAAAATTTCCTTCTGGTTTTTATCACAGTGTATTCCTTTTGCAGTATATTCTTAAGAGGGTTCCCAATGTCCTTTCTCAGGTTCCAAAGAAACAGTGATTTCAAACTGCTGAAATCAAAGAATGATTTTACTCTATGAGATGAAGACACACAACACAAAGCCGTTGCTCAGAAAACTTCTCTCCAGTTTTTCTTCAAAAGACGTTTCCGTTCCCACCAGAAGCCTCTGGGCGCCACTTACTAACAGTTCACAGATTCCTCAAAGACACAGATTCCAAACTGGGAAACGTAGTGTAAGCTTTAGCTCTCTGAAATCAATGCACACGTCAGAGAGCAGTTTCTTTTAATGTTTCTTTCTGCGTTTTATTTCCGGATATTTCACTTTTCGCCGCAGTCTTGAATGCACTGCAAAATATCAGTTTTTCAGTTTTGAACAGGGTTCAAACACTGCCTAATGAGAAAAGACGTATAACTTCCTCAGTGGAATGCACACATCACAAAGTAGTTTGTCAGAAAGCTTTTCTCCAGTTTTTATCTGAAGGTATCTCCTTTTTCACCATAGGCTTGAATGTGCTGCCGAATGTCCCTTTGCTAATCTGTCCATGACGCAGTTTCAAAATTGCATAATACAAAGAAGGTTTTATCTATGTGAGATGAATAGACATATATATCACAATGTAGTTTCACAGAAAGCTTCCTTCCAGTTTTTGTCTGAGGATAATTCCTTTTTCACCATAGCCATCCATATACTCCCGAATGTCACCTTCTTGCTTTTTCACCAAGAGGGATTCCCCAATACTCTATGAGAAGAAAAGTATAACACTGTGAGTGCAATGCACAGGTCACAAAGTAGGTCCTCGGAAATCTTCTTCAGAGTATCTATCTGAAGATATTTCCGTTTTCACCATAAGTTAAAGCACTCCCAAGTATCCCTTAGCTGACTAACCAAAAAGAGTGTTACAATACTGCTCAATGAAAACAGAAGCTTAACTGCGTGAGTGGACTTCACGTGACATAGTGCAGTTTCACAGAAAGTTTCTTTCTGGTTTTTATTGAGGGTATTTCTTTTTCAACATTTTCTTAAGGGCGTTCCCAAATGTCCTCTCTCAGGTTGCGCAGAAACACTGATTTCAAACTGTTCAAACCAAAGAATGATTAAACTCTATGAGATGAATACACACATCACAAAGCAGTTTCTCCAAAAGCTACGCTCCAGTTTTCGTCGGAAGTCATTTCCTTCCTCACCAAAAGCCTCCGGACGCCACTTAATAGCCCTTCACAGTTTCCTCAAAGACAATTTCCAAACTGGGCAACGTAGTGTAACCTTTAACTCTCTGAAATGAATGCACACGTCACAGAGCAGTTTCTTGGAACGCTTCTTTCTGAGTTTTTGTTTCAGGATATTTCAGTTTTCACCATAGTCTTCAATGCGCTGCAAAATATCACTTTTTCGGCTTTACAGGAACAGGATTCAAACCTGCCTCTTCAGAAAATAGGTATAACTCCGTGAGAGGAATGCACACATCACAAAACAGTTTCTCAGAAGGCTTCTTTCCATTTTTTATCTGAAGAAATCTCGTTGTACCCCACATTACTGAATGTGCTCCCGAATATGTGTTTGAGAATCCGTTCTTGACAGTTTCAAAACTGAGTAATGGAAAGAAAATTATATCTATGTGAGATGAATAGACATAACTATCACAAAGCAGTTTCACAGAAAGCTTCTTTCCAGTTTTTGTCTGCGTATATTTCCTATTTCTCCATAGCTGTGCGTATACTCTCGAGTATCTCCGGGTAGCGTCTACTCCAAATGGGATTCCCCAATACTCTATGGGAAGAAAAGTATAAGTCTGAGAGTGGAATGCACACGTCACAAGGTACCTCCTCGGAAATATTCTCTCCAGTATCTATCTGAAGATATTTCTGTTTTCACCATAAATCTTAAAGCGCTCCCGGGTATCCCTTAGCTGACTTACCTGAAAGAGTGTTAGAATACTGCTCAATGAAAACAGAAGCTTAACTGTGCCAGTGGACTTCACATGACCTAGAGCAGTTTCACAGAAAATTTCCTTCTAGTTTTTATCAGAGGGTATTTCCTTTTCAGCATCTTCTTAAAAGCATTCCCAAATGTCATTTCTCAGGTTCCACAGAAACATTGACTTCAGACTGCTCAATCCAAAGAATGATTTACCTCTATGAGATGAATAAACACATCACAAAGCAGTTTCTCCGAAAGCTTTTCTCCAGTTTTCATTGGAAGACGTATCCTTTCTCATAAAAGCCTCCAGGTGCCACCTAATATCCTTTCACAGATTCCTCAAAGACAGTTTCCAAACTGGACAACATAGTGTAAGCTTTACCTCTCCGAAATGAATGCACACGTGGGAAAGAAGTTTCCTGGAACACTTCTTTCTAGGTTTTATTTCAGGATATTTCACTTTTGGCCATAGTCTTCAATGCATTGCAAAATATCGCTTTTTCAGTTTTACAGGAACAGTGTTCAAACACTGCATTATGAGAAAAGAAGTATAACTCCCTGAGTGGAATGCAAACATCACAAAGCAGTCTCTCCAGTTTTTATCTGAAGATATCTCCTATTTCCCCACCGGCCTGAATGCGCTCCCGAATGTCCCTTCCTGAATCCTTCCATGACAAAGTTTCAAATCTGTGTAACAGAAAGAAAGTTTTATCTAAGTGAGATGAATAGACATATCTATCACAAAGAAGTTTCAAAGAAAGCTTTTTCTCAGTTTTTGTCTGAGGAGATTTTCGTTTTCACTGGAGCTGTCCATATACTCCCAAATGTCCCCTGGTAGCTTTTTCACCAAATGGGATTCAACAATCCTCTATGAGAAAAAACTATAAGAAGAAATCTCCCATTACCCCACAATCTGAATGTGCTCCCGAATGTCTCTTCGCAAATTCGTCCATGAGGCAGTTTCAAAACTGCGTAATAGAAAGAATGTTTTATTTATGTGAGATGAATAGCCATATCTATCCCCAAACAGTTACACAGAAAGCTTCTTTCCCGTTTTTGTCAGAGCATATTGCCTTTTTCTCCATAGCCCTGTTTATACTCCCGAATGTCTCCTGGTAGCATTGACACCAAACGGGGTTCCCCAATCCTCTGTAAGAAAAAAAGTATAAATCTGTGACTGGAATGCAGATGTCACAAAGCAACCCTTCGGAAATCTTCTCTCCAGTATCTATCTGAAGATTTTTCCGTTTTCACCGTAAGCCTTAAAATGGTCCCGAGTATCCCTTAACTGACTAACTTAAAGAGTGTTAGAATACTGTTCAATGAAAACAGAAGCTTAACTGTGCGAGTGGACTTCATGTGACCTAGAGAAGGTTCACAGAATGTTTCCTTCTGGTTTTAATCGGAGGATATTTCCTTTTCTGAATATTCTTCAGAGTGTTCCCAAATGTCCTCTCTCAGGTTCCCCAGAAAAAGTGGTTTCAAACTGCTCCATCCAAAGAATGATTAAACTCTATGAGATGAATACACACATCACAAAGCAGTTGCACCAAAAGCTTCTGTCCAGTTTTCATCTGAAGACGTTACCTTTCTCACCACAAGCCTCCAGGAGCCACTAAATATCTCTTCACAGATTCCTCAAAGACAGAGTTTCCAAACTGGACAACGTAGTGTAAGCTTTATCTCCCTGAAATGAAAGAACATATCAGAGAGCAGTTTCTTGGAACACTTCTTTCTGGGTTTTATTTCAAGATATTTCACTTTTCACCATAGTCTTCATTGCACTGCAAAATATCACTTTTTAAGCTTTACTGAAACAGTGTTCGAACACTGCCTCATGAGAAAATAGTTATAACTCCCTGAGTGGAATGTGCACATCACAAAGCAGTTTCTCAGAAAGCTTCTCTCCAGTTTTTATCTGAAGATATTTCCAATTTCCCCAAAAGACTGAATGTGCTTCCGAATGTCCCCTCATGTATCTGTCCATGATTCAGTTTCAAAACTGTGTAATAGAATGAAAGTTTTGTCTATATGAGATGAATAGACATGTTTATCATAAAGTAGTTTCAAAGAAAGCTTCTTTCCAGTTTTTTCCGAGAATATTTCCTTTTTCACCATAGCTGTCCATATACTCCCGAATGTCCCTTGGTAGCTTTTTCTCCAAACGGGATGCCCCAATCCTCTGTGAGAAGAAAAGTTTAACTCTGTGAGTGGAATGCACATGTCACAAATCAGCTCCTTGAACATCTTCTCTCCAGGATCTAGCTGAAGATATTTCCGATTTCACCATAAGCCTCTAAGTATTCCTTAGCTGACTAACCTAAAACAGTGTTAGAATATTGCTCAATGCGGGGGGCGGAGCAAGATGGCCGAATAGGAACAGCTCCAGTTTCCAACTCCCAGTGCGAGCGACACAGAAGATCAGTGATTTCTGCATTTTCAACTGAGGTACTGGGTTCATCTCACTGGGGAGTGCTGGACGATCGGTGCTGGTCAGCTGCTGCAGCCCAACCAGTGAGAGCTGAAGCAGGGTGAGGCATTGCCTCACCTGGGAATCACAAGGGGGAAGGGAATCCCTTTTCCTAGCCAGGGGAACTGAGACACACAACACCTGGAAAATCGGGTAACTCCCACCCCAATACTGCGCTTTAAGCAAACAGGCACACGAGGAGAT
>NW_012102461.1:11017-13569 GCF_000951045.1 Mandrillus leucophaeus | reverse complement strand
GGAGGGGGAGGGATAGCATTAGGAGATATACCTAATGTAAATGATGAGTTAATGGGTGCAGCACACCAAAATGGCACATGTATACATATGTAACAAACCTGCATGTTGTACACATGTATCCTAGAACATAAAGTATTAAAAAAAAAAAGTGATATAATGAACTTTGAGGACTCAGGGGAAGGGTGAGAAGAGGGTGAAGGATAAAAGAGTACACTTTGGGTACAGTGTACACTGCTCAGGTGATGGGTGCACTCACCTGAAGAGAAAACAAAAGAAAAACTATACTCATACTCTTTAATAAATGCCATCTTCTAAGAAGAATGCCATACCCTCTAGGAAAAGAATATCAGGTGTATGTGTGTAAAGAACATATTTTAGCAATTGTTTCAATGCAGCTTCTTGGGCTAGATCCACGCTCTTGGCAGTCTTCCTCTGTGTCAAGCCTTGAGCAGGACACAGGGGCCTGGCTGAGCTTGGGGCCACTGAGCGTGGGCTGAGACCTCAGTCCTGGTGACAAGTGAAACCAGACAGAGCCTGGCTTGAGGATTTCCTGAAAACTCATTCCAGGTGGGCATGGTGGCTCACGCCTGTAATCCTACCCCTTTGGGAGGCCAAGGTGGGTGGATCACTTGAGGTCAGGAGTTCAAGACCAACCTGGCCAATATGAACCCCATCTCTACTAAAAATACAAAAATTTGTTGGGCATGGTGGCATGCTCCTGTAATCCTAGCTACTTGGGAGGCCGAGGCAGGAGAATCATTTGAACCCAGGAGGCGGAGGTTGCTCTAGCCTGGGCAACAGAGCGAGACTGTCTAAAAAAAAACAACAAAAAAACCTAATTCCACTTCAGGTCTGCTTTATGCTTCTCCTGGGACGTTGACAGGAAATTGCCAAGTCTAAGTAAACAATGAACAAAATATATTTGTATAGAAATGTAAGGAAGAGGTGAACCACAGGGCTGGGCCTGCCTTGGTAGTCCAACATAAGGAATTCATGGCTCATGAGTATATTGTAAGAAAGAAATAGATCAGCCACGGTCCAGAACTGCAGCATGGGAAGACAAGCCATTCAGACTTATGAATAATCACTCTTCACTGGCTTATCATCACATCCACTCGAGAACACGGGACTCCTCAGGGATGTAGTTTAAGTTCCCTACAATTGGGGTCAAAGGTCACACCTTGACAATGGGGAGACTTCTATTCCCCATTCATCGAACCTGAGTGGGTTTTACTTGTTTGTAGTTTTAGAAAAATAAGCAACACTGTATATGCCTCCATAAATTTAATCTTAAATTTCTTTATGCCCAGCTTGTTGGCAGATGCTTTTTCATGAGACCGTTTTAGATATCTGCATATATCACACACATATATACACATATCTCACATTCCATTCACAGTGTGACGTTTTCCATCAGTACCTTTCCTAGGCACTGATGAATTCAGAATTGCACTTAAGAGAGTAGATAAAATTCTGAATCCTGGACTGGCCTGAATTCACATTAAGGCAGCCATGATAAGTCTGTGAGCTCAATGAATATCTTCTGCATTTTAGAATTCCAGAGACCTGGATTCTTATAATAGACTTCCTCCCAGACTACCACTTTCCAGCAAGCAGACTCAAAGTCCTCAGCTAGAAAGAGGGCTGATCATACCTGCGCAGCCGTCCTCACAGATCTGGGGAGGTCATGAATATGGAAGTGCTTTGTGAGCCGCACAGACAGACCTGGGTTTGAAGTTTGTATCCACTTTTGTTTTTTTTCTTTTGAGACGGAGTTTTCCTCTTGTCACCTAGGCTGGAGTGCAGTGGCACAATCTTGGCTCATTGCAACCTCCACCTCCTGCGTTCAAGCAATTCTCCTGCCTCAGCCTCCTGAGTAGCTAGGATTACAAGTGCCCGCCCCAATGCCCAGCTAATTTTTGTATTTTTAGTAGAGATGGGGTTTCGCCATGTTGGCCAGGCTGGTCTCGAACTCCTGACCTCAGGTGATCCACCTGCTTCGGCCTCCCAGAGTGCTGGGATTACAGGCATGAGCCACTGCGCCTGGCTATTTCCACCACTTATTGACGGGGGGACCTTGAAAAATTTACTTCACTTCTTTGATCCTTAGATCTTTTATCTGTAAAGATGGACACTAGTATCTGTCCACAGATGAGCTATACAGATTAAATGGGATCAATGTATTTAAACAGCATGAGGTAAGTGCTCAATAAATGGTAACTACTGTTATTGCGATTACACTGGCATTTACAGCAGTTCCATCAATACTCTCACCAGTTTTATCAGCCTCATCCATATGCTTGGAACAACAAAAACGATATTTTTGGAGTAGAGGATGGGAAAGTTTGGAAAATGTGGAGAAGGATACATCATGGGTATGGGGAAAGTTAGGAGGAAATGGCCTTTTTGAAGTGAAGGACTGTGGAGAGTAGGAAACTGGGGCCAAGAAGTCAGGAGGTGCCAGACAGCGAATGCTTCTGAAAGCTGGATTAAGACCTTTGATCTTAGTCCTGAAAGCATCAGCCTCTGTGACTGTTTTCAGTGCTGGCCAG
>NW_012102461.1:6260-8167 GCF_000951045.1 Mandrillus leucophaeus | reverse complement strand
TAGACATGAGCCACTGCGCCTGGCCAGGACTTCCTCTTCTGAGTGCCCTGCTGACCTGTCCTGATGACTGTTCCTGCAGAGGTCTGCGGGACCCCCAGTTACCTGGCCCCTGAGATTATTCAGTGCTCCATGAATGAGGACCATCCGGGTCACGGGAAGGCGGTGGACATGTGAGTGTGCAGGCGATCACCCGCCTGGGCTGGGCGAGGGAGGGAGCAGGCAGGGCTGGGTCGGTGCCCCTGGCGCTGGGTAAGTGACCCTGGGCCCACGCACGTCCAGACAGAGCACTGACGTCATCATGCACACGCTGCTGGCCGGCTTCCCGCCCTTCTGGCACCGGAAGCAGATGCTGATGCGAGGATGATCATGAGCGGCAACTCCCAGTTTGGCTCGCCCGGGTGGGATGATTACTCGGACACCGTGAAGGACCTGGTTACAAGCCAGGCCGACTGGCTCCTGAGTTCAGGGCCTGAGTTCAGATGCCAGGCTCCCCTGCCCGGGGAGGCCCCGCCTCTCCTGACATGCTGGAGGGGACCTACCTTGACGTTCTCGGTTTCCCTCTCCTCCCCTCCCAGGTCTCCCGATTCCTGGTGGTGCAACCCCAGAGCTGCTGCACAGCGGAAGAGGCCTTGGCACACCCCTTATTCCAGCAGTAGGTGGTGGAGGAAGTGCGGCACATCAGCCCCCGCGGGAAGTTAAGGGACAAAGCGTCCCGACCCAGGCCCTGCGGCAGTTGCCTCCAGCTCCCCAAGTGCAAACCTCTAAGCCCTCTCCTCTCCCAGGGGTCCTTACAACCCGTGGGTTTCCAGAGTACCTGCCCCTTCCCTCCCAGCCGCCCTGTGATGGCTTCAGAGATGGCAGGTGTCAGCCCACTGGCTCCTCCCTGCGGATGCTGGCCAAGTGGGAAGTGGAGGACACTAGGAGAGGCCCGCAGAAGGCACCCAAGGTTTCGTGGCAGACGAGTGCAGAGCGTCCCTGTGCTGGAGGGGCAGGGGGTTGCTGCAGTCCAGCTTCTCCACCTGGCCCTGCAGGTGACCACTCTGACCGTGCTGGCTTCAGTGCGGATCTACTACCAGTACCGCCGGGTGAAGCCGGTGTCCCGGGAGATAGTCATCCGAGACCCCTAGGCCTTCCAGCCTCTGTGCCTGCTCATCAATGCCTATGCTTTCCGAATCTATGGTCTACGATTTCCGAATCTAAGGCCTACGCTTTCCGAATCTAAGACCACTAGGTGAAGAAGGGGCAGCAGCAGAACTGGGCTGCCCTTTTCGAGAACACACCCAAGGCCATGCTCCTCTCCCTGGTCGAGGAGGGCTACTGAGAGGATGGCCAGTCAGGAAGGGCTAGGGGACAGGCGGGGAGGGGAAGCCACGCAAATACAAGTCAAAGGTCTCCCCTGCAGACCTCTGCAGAAGGAGTGCTTGGCCCTGGCCAGGAACCCCTGGAGCTGAGGCCATGATCTCCTCTCAAAGGCTGTGCACAGGGGAAGCGGGTGTTCCCACCGCACAGCAATACCTGCAGGCTGGGGCAGGCCCTGGGTGGGCAGAGATCACAGGTGGCCTGAGAACCAGGAGCCGCCTGCTCCTCCACTTCCTGGATGAGCCACCATCTCCGTTTCTCTTTAGGAGAGGCCCATAGTTACTGACACTTGGGCCCTCTTAGGGTCCCAAGGTGAGAATCAAAGACACAGAAATGTCTGAGATACACAATCACAGGAGATTTTATTGACCCCATGACATCCAGTGACAGTGTGGGAGCAGGCTACTCTCTAGGGACATATTTTTGGAGGCATATGGAGAAGGGGGCCCAGGTGAGGTGGCTCACACTTGTAATCCCAGCACTTTGGGAGGTCCACGTGGGAGGTTCACTTGAGCCAGGGGTTTGAGACCAGTCTGGGCAACATAGTG
>NW_012102461.1:3921-4847 GCF_000951045.1 Mandrillus leucophaeus | reverse complement strand
ACTTGGGAGGTAGAGGCATGAGAATTGTTTGAACCCAGGAGGCAGAGGTTGTAGTGAGCCGAGATGTCACTACTGTACTCCAGCCTGGGTGACAGAGTGAGACTCTGTCTCCAAAAAAAAATTTGGAGATATTAACAGAACACAGTATTTTGGGGCACTGGAACCTCTCCCAGATAAACATAGTACTAAGGCTGGGCTAGGTGGCTCACTCCTGTAAGTCCAGCACTTTGGGAGGCAGAGGCAGGTGGATCACTTGAAACCAGGAGTTCAAGACTAGCCTGGGCAACATGGCGAAACCCCATCTCTTTTTATAAATTTATTTTTAAAGTAGATAGATAGATAGATAGATAGATAGATAGATAGATAGATAGATAGATAGATAGATCTAAGTATTAAACAAGTTTGCTACTAGCGTCAGGATAGGCTAGCTCCATGGTAATTGCATCATAATATAACCTTACATTTATTAAGTTAAAGAGAATAAGAAACTTGCACTCCTAGTGATAATGAAATTGATAATTTGGGAGAAATCTCCTGCTGAAGACAATTAGAAAAGCTGGACAAAATACAAAGCCATCTGCTTGAAAGAATGGGAGAGTGAACCATTATCATGATAGTGAAGAATTACCAGACCATGATTCAGAGGGAAATAAGGTCCTGGAAGGCTAAAAACTTTTTTTTTTTTTTTTTTTGGAGACACGGTATTTTGCCCAGGATGGTGTGTAGTGGTGCAATCATAGCTCACTGCAGCCTCCATCTCCCCAGCTCAAGCAATCCTCTTGCCTCGGCGTCCCTAGTAGCTGGGACTACAGGCACTCACCACCATGCCCGGCTAATTTTTGTATTTTTTGTGGAGATGCAGATCTCAGTTTGTTGCCCAGGCTTTTCTCAAACACCAGGGCTCAAGAGATCCTCCTGTCTCAACC
>NW_012102461.1:2031-2526 GCF_000951045.1 Mandrillus leucophaeus | reverse complement strand
TGCAGTGGCACAATCTTGGCTCTCTGCAACCTCTTTCTCCTGGGTTCAAGCAATTCTCCTGCTTCAGCCTCCCAAGCTAGGACTACAGGCATGCGCCACCACACCCAGCTAATTTTTGTAATTTTAGTAGAGACGGTGTTTCACTATGTTGGCCAGGATGGTGTCGATCTCTTGACCTCGTGATCCACCCGCCTTGGCCTCCCAAAGTGCTGGGATTACAGGCATGAGCCACCGCGCCCAGCCCCATAGCATCTCACTTCCAATCACTGCTCTTTCTGCAGGAGAACATCAGGGCCTTCTTTCAAAACAGTTACTTGGTATTAACGGTATATAATTAAATCAGTAAAAAGCAAAACTTCTCATTTGTTGCACTCATAGCAGACATGAAAAGCTGATGATAATTAGCCAGCACCTTCTGGATATGTCTTGAGCACTGAGTCTCATTGTCAAGGTAATGCCCTGAATTGTTTAGATTAGTCTGATTCATTTGCTAGT
>NW_012102461.1:0-1981 GCF_000951045.1 Mandrillus leucophaeus | reverse complement strand
AAGTTTGTTGTAAGAGTATACTGGACAATGAGCATGTGAGTTCTTAATACTATACTCTCACGTAATAAATACTGAATAAGGCTGGGCGTGGTGATGCAGGCCTGTAATCCCTGCACTTTGAGAGTCTGAAGCAGGCTGATTGCTTCAGTCCAGGGTAACACAATAAAACCTCATCTCTATTTCTACATATAAAAAATAAAGAAAAGCTGGGCACGGTGGCTGATGCCTGTAATCTCAGCACTTTGGGAGGCCCAGACAGGTGGATCACTTGAGGACAGGAGTTCAAGACCAGCCTAACATGGTGAAACCCCATCCCTACTAAAAATACAAAAATGAGCCAGGTGTAATGGTGCACACCTGTAATCCCAGCTATTCAGAAAGCTGAGGCACGAGAATCTCTTGTACCTGGGAGGCAGAGATTGCACTGAGCGGAGATTACGCCACTGCACTCCAGCCTGGGCAATAGAGTAAGACTGTCTCAAGAACCAAAACAAAACCCAATAAAATATGTTTCTATTTCCCATTCTGCATAGCAAGAATCTGAATACTCACACCTCATGGGTTATCGTTAGCACTGAATACAATAATGGAAAGTGTTTCATCACCACGTCTGGCCCTCAAAAAATGTTAGTTCCCTTCCACCTTCCTTTCCTTTGCCAGCTTCCTGTATGTGTTTGAAGCAAAGAAGTTTAATTTTTTTAAAATTGCATTTAACCAATTAGTAATGAAGTAATAACCTACAGTTTCTGATTTGGGGAGAAGAAAATGGAACTGACTTTCCAAAAAATATCTGGATCATAAACTTCAGGTTCCCAAAAGTGGTAAAGATTGAGATATAATTAAGCATTAACTCATCAATAAAATACTAAGTATTTTGTTTGTTAATACTTTCAACTTGATCCCAGTGCAAGAAAACAATCTGAAATGGGAACAAAGATTTCCTTTTTTTAGAACAAAAGTTCACTACTATATAGAACTTTTTTTTTTTTTTTGAGACGGAGTCTCACTTTGTCGCCCAGTGGAGTGCAGTGGCATGATCTTGGCTCACTGCAACCTCCTCCTCCTGGGTTCAAATGATTCTCATGACTCAGCCTCCTGAGTAGCTGGGACTACAGGCACGCACCACCATGCCCAAGTAATTTTTTGTATTTTTCGTAGAGACAGGGTTTCACCATATTGGCCAGGATGGTCTCGATCTCTTGACCTTGTGATCAACCTCCCTGGGCCTCCCAAAGTGCTTGTATTACAGGTGTGAGTCACCAAGTCCGGCCAAGCATCTCACTTCTTCTTCTTTCTTCTTCTTCTTTCTTTTCTTCTTTCTTTTTCTTCTCCTTTTCCTTCTTCTTCTTATTTTGTGTGTGTGTGTGTGATGGAGTCTCCTTCTTCTTTCCTCCTCCTCCTCCTCCTCTTCCTCCTCCTCCTTCTTCTTCTCCTCCTCCTCTTCCCTCTTTCTCTTCCTCCTCTTCTTCTTTCCTCTTCCTCTTCCTCTCCTCCTCCTCCTCCTCCTCCTTCTTCTTCCTCCTCTTCTTCTTCTTCTTCTTCTTCTTCTTCTTCTTCTTCTTCCTCTTCCTCTTCCTCTTCTTCTTCTTCTTCTTCATGTGTGTGTGTGATGGAGTCTCCCTCTGTTACACAGGCTACAGTGCAGTGGCACAATCTTGGCTCACTGCAACCTCTTTCTCCTGGGTTCAAGCAATTCTCCTGCTTCAGCCTCCCAAGCCAGGACTACAGGCATGTGCCACCACGCCCAGCTAATTTTTGTAATTTTAGTAGAGACGGTGTTTCACTATGTTGGCCAGGCTGGTGTCGATCTCTTGACCTCGTGATCCACCCGCCTTGGCCTCCCAAAGTGCTGGGATTACAGGCATGAGCTACTGCGCCCAGCCCCATAGCATCTCACTTCCAATCACTGCTCTTTCTGCAGGAGAACATCAGGTCCTTCTTTCAAAACAGTTACTTGGTATTAACGGTACATAATTAAATC
>NW_012102460.1:11167-11670 GCF_000951045.1 Mandrillus leucophaeus | reverse complement strand
ACCTGTATAGTACTGGGTTTACAATAAAAACAAAACAAACACACACAAAAGCCCATTCATCTGCAAACAACTCATTGTTCAAGTCTTTCCTGACCCTCCCACTGAACTCCCAGGCCCATGGTGACTTTCTCATGACATTGAGTAATTATAGTTATAACTACTGTAACTAATGGGCCAGGCACTAAGCTCTCTAAGCTTCATCTTCCTTATCTGTAAAGTGGGGATAGTCAGAGTTCCCATGTGATAGGGTCGTTGAGATGACTCAACCAAATATTTGTATATGAAATTCTTAGCATCGTGTCTGGCACAATAAGAACTCAATAACAATTTGCTGCTGTTACCATTATTATTATAATTTATTTTATTTTATTTTTTGATTGACAGAGTGTCACTCTGTCCCCCAGGCTGGAGTGCAGTGGCATGATCTTGGCTGACTGCAACCTCTACCTGCCGGGTTCAAAGGATTCTCCTGCCTTAGCCTCCTGAGTAGCTGGGACTATGCC